>NC_087516.1:27226370-27599940 GCF_963921805.1 Phalacrocorax carbo
ACCGAGTCTACCCAGGCCGCTGCTTGCGCGGCTGGCCCTGCCCGTGGGTGCGGGTGGCTGCCGCGCCCCGCACCCACCAGTGACCTTCCAGTTGCGGGGTTTTGGGACCTTGGTCCCAGCAGACGTGTGGTCACCTGGTTGGATTTGGGGGCTGTTAGGAGAGCTGAGTGGCAGAGAGCTTTCCAAAGAGCTCAGCAATGCAAGGAAAGGAAGGTCAGCAGCACATTCACCCGGCTGTCCCTTTTCGTGCTGTCCCTTACTCCCACTGTTGTCAGCAATTGTGTTTTCATTTATTCTGGCTTTTGAAAAGGAAAACACTCACACGCAGTCGACATTGGCAGCTTCATCTCAGAAGAACCTGCAAATAATCTGGGGGAAAGGACCCTACCTTTAATGCCCGCTCTATTCCCTCCCCTAGCTATTTACAAGAGATAGCTTCCTTTTCAGTGTGGTTTAACAAGCAACATGTAGGGCACCTAAAAAGGCCATCAGAGGGGGAAAAAGCTTTCAGCAGAAACCAGCTGAAAAATACAGATGGTTTATCTCACACAGCAGCATTCACTGCTGAACTGCGTGCCTGCTTCTCTTCTATGTGGTGGGCCACTCGGTTTGCAGGATCTTTGCAGGGAAAGCCAGTAAAATGGAGACATTTGCCCTGTGCAACAGCAGCAGGAAGCAAAATACATCACAAGGCACTTGACTGAGGTTTTCTGAAATGGAAAAGATAAAACAGTATCAGTCCTTTTTAAAAAAATATAATTCTATCAGAATAGATAACAAGCTCAGCCAGTAATATGTGAAGGGGCAGTATTTAGAAGAAACAAAACATTATTCAATTTAACAATTAAAATGCAACATTAAAAGCATCCTATCACCATATTAAATACTCAGTAGCTAAGCCTACTCTGGAGGCACAAGAGCGTCTGTCCACTCTTACAGGTTGCTTTTCCCCATGGGGGCTTTACTGAATGTCACATAACTTCGCGATGTCACCATCATGGCTCTTCATTATGCCTATGGTGTTCAGCCTCTCTAGGACCATGCTTTGTGCTGCTGCTGCAGCCTCGGTTTTTAGCAGGAAAGCCCCTCAGTTTTGCTGTTCTGAGGCTACAGGCTGCACTCAGTGGCTCCTCCACTAAAAGCAGCATCCGGCTGAAATCCAGGTTACACAGATGAAGAGTGTGATACAGTACGGAGACACCCGAGGAGCCTGTAAATGAGCACATTTCGCTTTGGCTAATTTAGACTTCTTGGAGAGTTTTACAACTTCTAATTTGAATGAACTCTTTTACAGGCATCTTTTGTGGCACTGCACTGAGCTGTGTAGACATATCCTTAGGCGGGAGAGCAATCCTCAAGGCCCTTCTCTGACCCATGATCACCGGGGTTTATAGGAAGGGAGAGAGAAACCCTGTAGCAGCTTCCCACCTGTGTGACCAGAGCATGTGCTGCCCGCCGCAAAATCTGCTGAAGTACTGAATGTATATAGATAACTGCATTTTTTCACAAGCATATAAATCTTTTACTAGCGTTTCAGGACTTCCCCTCTGCTGGTGTGTACCTCCCAGCTAACCACTACTGGCATTTACAAACTAGGCATCTCCCCACCCTATTTTCCTAGGAAGCAGGGTCTGGTGGTCGAGCACGGGCCATGCCTGCTTCACACCTCCACCGTATTCTATCGCCATCTCTTACCTACAGGTTCCTTCCCCTAATTTAATCTCAGGCTGCTTTCAGGGACTCTTAGGAGTGGTTAGAAGCTGATAATCTAGTCATTGGTCTTCTGCAGCACCCTTCTGTGCAGAGTCAGATGGTACTTAATAGACTGTATATGCCCCAATTTGCAGACTAATATTCCCTTGAACACCCAGGAAAGAAACAAACTGTTTTGTACTCAGTCTTTATCAATATAACAACAATACATGGAAAAGGCAAATCATGCATAATTTTTATTAAAATCCAGGCCTCTCTATCCTTCTCCACGCAGAGAATTCATATCAGCCATGTTCAGTAACATGTTACAGACAGACATTTCAAATGGAATGATGCAAATATTTGGAATATAAGACAAAAATATCCTACCCTTCTTTCAAAATTTGCTGTGTTATGTTAAGCCTGCTGTTGCTAGAACAGACCACAAATACATTGAGATTAACAACTTTCTCTAAGGACCCTAAATCTTGGTATACAATGCAGAAGGCTTTTTATTGAAAACAAACAACTGAAATGGCCCATTAGGACAGTTAGCCCAGAACCCTGCCCTGCCAGGTTCATTGCTTACAGTCAGAACCAGCGCTATAATGCAATTACGTGGCTGTGTACTGTGCAGCATCTTCGGAAAATACATCTGCTCCTATGCCTGTTTTTCTCTGGTGAAAAGAGCTTGCGGACAGCTTGATGGCAGGATATGGCTGGTCTTTGAGTGCGGCGATAGCCAGACTGATGGTAAGGATTAAAGACTGAACACTGTAATTGCCTGCGATTTTATTTGTTTTTGAGTAATATTCTGAATAATTTTTATTTTTAAGTGGCCTGTATTTGTCCATACCTATTTAATCGCTACAGTGCTCATTGGCAGGGTTTTGGCCCATTCCCAGAGATAGGCATAATTTGGGAGGAAAATATGTACCTGGGACTGTTCCCAGTAGGTACTTCTGGCAGAGAATACAGGTGTATTTTACCCATACACCTAGAGAACAGACCCTGGCCCATTTTTTTTTTTAACTTATGGTGACAGTAATTTTCTCATAGTCTTTTATAAACACCTGAAAGAAGGTGTAAGTTTTTCTTATCCTGATTTTCTGTCTCATTTTGAGTGGATCTTGAAAGTTTATGAGGTAAAAGCCTTGGACCAAATAATTTCCTACCATGCAGTCAAACATCCAGGAGAAACTCATTCTGTTCTGATGGAATCAGAGTTTAGAGTATGAATAACATTTCATTTGGTTTCAGCTTTTGTAATGAAAACCTCGCAGCAGAAACATCTTTACTTAGTAGAGTAATTATTAAGATATCAAGAGCAATTTGGACCTTAAGCAGGAAATTTCCCTTATGCTGGGAGATTTCTTTGAAAACCAGCAGGAACTGCATAGAGTTGATAGAGTTGATTTCCCCAGTTAAAACGTCCCGTTGATAAAGCCACTCTGAGCCTAGCACATAACATGGACATGGAGAAAAAGGGCCAGAATACAGGGTCTGCATCATCTCTACAGCTTCTTAGTTTCAGCTGTGGGCAAGAATCGTGTTTGCCCCGGGTAAGTCAGAAGGTGCCTGTGTGTTAGTGTCTCTGATAACTCACAGGCTAGGTAGTCTGTACTGCTAAATCAAAAAGGACTTAGCAGTGTGACTGAGTTAACAGGAGCAACCTAAGGCAGAAACAGGGAGCAAAGTAGGAGCTGGGAGTGCGGATGATCTACCACAACTGCTCAAACTCTCTTTCTGAATCTTTTTTATTAAACAGTTTAAATGCCCTCAGCATCACCCTGACTACCCTGGATTTCTGGTGCAATGAGAAACGATGGTGTGAAATCATCACATGAATTTATATAATTCATATTTATACTTTCTATCCTGGTCCAAGGTGCACATAATATCTTCAACAAAACCTTATCTAGGGACTGCTGGATGACTATGTGGAATGGATTGTAGAGAGTGGCCAGGAGTCCATGACTTCTGTAAATAGGTAGGAAAAGGATCTTTGCAGGTAGATGTTTGAATTAAGATTGTCACTGCATTTTGTAAGGGTGTTGTTTCAGCAGCCTTGTTAACAGTTATGATACTAACGCACAGGGGTGCTGTCATTTATGCTTATCTAATGATAGATCAGTAGTCAAAATTCAGTAGTACAAAAGGGGTGAAATTGGGCCTCCTCATCCATGGGTTCTTGCTGTAGTTTCAAATGTAACTCAAACTCTATTTCATCTAGAAAAATATTTGTCTTTTCTAGTTGCTTTTACTTTTAGACTGATACACACACTGAACTTTGTGGTGATTTGTTACCTAGACAAATATCCACACGAAACAAGTATGAAACCACTAAACCAATTTTCACTTACGATTTTAAATCAAGATTTCACAGTAGGTCTCTAGAGGCAAGATCTAACCAAAGATTAATCTCTGGTCACCTAACTGTTTGGTATTAGCTGTAGGAAGTTTACTCATCATAAAATAAAGCTCTATTTTGATACCAGATGTTAAGGCCTTCACTCAAACTGATCTCAGCTGATAGCATTACCAAAAAAGCTTTTAGGAACTAATAGAAATTGAAGCCCTATCTCTAGTTGCGTATAACTAATACATATGGTAGACATCATTTAAAGTATTTCTGAAACTAGATGGCTTGATACTCAATACTCAAATAGGAAAGAAAAACTATTCACACTGATCTCCAGAGCAGAATGAAATCAGATGACCAGCAACTGAACAAGCTAGGTTCATGAAAACAATCTTTGAATATTATGGGTTGAATATAAAGAATGCACAGAACAGATCAAATCCAAGATGCAATACTGTATTTCTATTCACTGGGTATCAATGTGCCCCTTTTATCAGTCTTTCAGAATCCGAGGAAGTCGTGATTAGATGGCATAAGTGTTCCATTTTCAAAAGAACAGATAAATAGCATGAAAGTCCCCTTAACAGTTTAAGAAGAAATCCCCCCCGCACTATTTCTGGTTCCTAGTAAACTTCGCTGTTCTTTGAGAAATACCATTCCTTCAAGATATCATGCAACTCTACATCTGCAAATGCCAGAAATACTCGGATGCCAACACCACTGAAAAAGTCCTTCAATATATTAAATACTTCTCCTAACCACCCTTCTTGTCACAAATATTATTCACTATTCATTTCTAGTGACCTTTTTTGCAGTGTTAGATTGGTTTATACTTTAAACAAGAAGAATCTTAGTGCGATGGTCTCCATTGAAATTTTATGAGATAATTATACAATAAAGGATGAACAGAACTTACCACTACTATTTTGCAATCATCACTGTTCTGCGATTTACTGCTTTTGTTATTGCCACCTCTAAAGGCCTCAAATGAGGCTATTGAGACTTTGCTGAATGCTGCACTTGCTCAGATGAAGAGAGATCTTGTTTTTTTCCTTCCTAGGCTTCTGCAGTCTGAGGCCCTGGCCGAAGTACGTGGGGTCATATCAAACAAATTAAGTGCACCTGTAAGTGCTTACTGAAAAAATAAAAATGTAGCGCCCCATTATGTTTTCATGAACAATGGGTAGACACAATCCAATTTTTGGATAATTAGAATTCTGGATTATCATGAATGAACTTACTTGAAAGGCATGGTAGGACGTTACTATCCTACTACACATGGAATATAAATTATCAGATCATAATGCTTTAAATGTCCATTAAATCAAACCCCAAGAAAACTGCAGAAACAGAAAATTAACCCAATTTTCTTCACCCATTTACTATGTAAGACATCTTAATAACTCCAGAATTCCAAAATACATTTCAGAAGTAAGCCTACTAGTGATTTCCTATGTTATTGAGGTTGTGCTCACCAGTTTGTTCATTCACTGGGGTTTACTGAGAGGAAGACTTGAACTGCACCTGATATGATGTCATTATCACAACAGAATCAGTTGCGAGTTCTCCAGCGCTGACAGGGACATAATGAAAACACATCTGTTTTCTGACCTAGCCATCTCTTGTAGGGCAAGAGATGGCATCTTCAGAAGAGATGAGAAACCATGGCTCCTTCTTTTGGCATAATGTAATGTACTTGATCACTAACCATGCCTTTCCCTGGCCCTCTGTTCTCATTTTTATCAGTTTTGCAGTGTTTAGTCTCTTACCTGGGCCGTCCACTGAACACAGGATATCATCTTGATGAGAGGTTTAATATAAAGGACATTTGTGTCCTCATGATGGGCATGTATTTGACCAAGAAAAGAGGACAGAAAGCTGTTTATTTTACTATGCTAAGTATTTTTTTAATGTATCAAATGCCTATTTTAAGTTATATTCTAATTAGAAGTAAAAATACTTTAGGAATAGAAATACATTAATTTGATCATTCACTCATAAATTTAACATCAATCAGAAGTTACAGTTAGAAGACAGATCTATATGTTCTTATTTATATTCTTTTTTAACTCACCCATCTTTGATTTTTGAATGATTATTTTCCAGTTGTATTGCTAAGTGATAAATCCTCTGATAAGCACTATGCAAAGCCAAGACAAATAAATATTTGATTGACACACATTCTATTTTACTGCATGAGCTGATGCTCACAAGTGAAGATAATTAAATTTTATGGTTTATGCCTGAGGCATCTCTGGTTTAAAACTGTTGTAAAACAGCCTGATCATATTTACCAGAAGAGTACACTGCCACTATAGGATAGTAAGGCCATTAGACTAGTAAATGTTATCAATATTAATTTTTGTTCTGGAAAAACATTTTAATCTGCTTTTTTTAAGCCAAGGTCTTCATAAAAGCAGGTGCACTGGAAAATATTCTTGAGGAAGCAGGTTTTACATAGAACTGTAGTTAATTTGGGCAGTCAGACCTTTTGTGGTTACCATGTTTTGAACCCTACAGTTCTGACAGCATCCTTATCTTGGCCACGGACAACTCCAAAAAGTTGGTGCCATGTTAATTGGGTGAATAATTCGTGTTCCAGCCAAAAGTGCCACATATTTGCTGTGGATTTCAAGAGGGCAAGCTCCACAACCTGCTCTCTGTTCATATTTCAGGCTGATAGCTGTACCTGAGGTTCAAAGCATCCATAGAGTACTGAGAAAGGCTGATCTTGGGATTACAGCTGAATGATGATGAACAAGGTTCTGACTTGCTTGGCTTGGATGGTGCCCAAAATACATCCAAAAGGAGGCCAAAGACTGGGACTTGACCTTTGGAAAGATTCATTGAAGTTTGAAAGACTGGTGTTTGGAAACTGAGAGGAAACCAAGATTTTACCTTGTGCTTGGAGACAGCATTGACAGACCTTTCTCCTGCCTGGTTACTTGTATTCTAGACACTTCTAAGAGACTTTTGTTTCCAGCTCCAAAGCGGGGCACAAATTTTTAGGGAAATTTTAATCATTTGACTATGGGATCCACTATGGCATCTCATTTCAGTCACAGAACCTCATAGATCCTTTTTTCCAGCCATCCTGCAAAACTGTTTTCCCTCAGAAATTGCAAAGTACGTTTTTGGTTGGAGATTATTTTAAAAAAATAACAAAATTTATTTTCCATCTGTTTGAGTGAAAACTCATAACGGAGAAACATTTTTGCTCTGAAAAATTAATCACTATTTAGAATTTTAATATATCAGCACTATCAGCATTTTTTAATGTAAAAAGGAAAATAGCAGCAGATCTGAAAGGATGCACTAACCAGCAAATTTTTCTTCATTTTGTTGATATGTTCATAGTGTTCTTTAAACCAAATAGTAAAACCAATCATGTCTGATGCTGTTTCATGCCTCTCAATGAATGGATATAATTAACTGAAAACCTTTAAGGATAATTCAGAAAAAGTTTCTCCTTAACATCCCAGCAGGAACATATCTGGATTGTCAAGCTGTATAAACTTATTAAACTCTGTTTTAAGAGTATTTAGACGTTTTAATTCCACTGTTCTCACTGGAAGGCTGTTACAGATTCTGACTGTTTGGTTATGAGGCTTCTTCTTCTTTCTGCTCTAAATGCATGAATAGCAATTTATACCCATTTATTTTTGTATCCACTTCAACTTAACTAATTGCATGCCTGTCCTGTTGTTACCTAACTAACACAGCTCAATTCTCTTCTACTCTCCTCTCATAAAATCAGCTATTCCCCTGAAGAATAAAACTCTCGATACTTCTGATTCAATTCCTGATTCTTGAACTCATGTCACCAGAACTGTACAGTGTGTTCTAGATGAGGTTTCATCTGTGCCACATACAATGGCAATAATATGTTGTTATTTCTGCTTATTGCCCACAGGATCGCATTTATCCCTCACATTGCTTATCATCTTGGCAGCTCATATTCATGCTTAGGCAGTCTGGAACGTTCAGCTCCATCTAGATCAATTCCAGATGATGCTTCCTTCCACTAGCAGTTTTCTTGAGACCACATAGTTATGATTTTGCATTTAGTACTACTGAATTTGATCTTGTTTCTATTTCTCAAGTCCTTGAAGTCATCCAGAATTTTTCTGCATGATAAAGCCACCTATTTGTCTTGAAGACACCTTCTATCTTTGCAACAATGCAGATGACTCTATCTCCATTCTAATACCTATGCCATTATGCAATTATGAGCATAATGAACAAGAACAGTCTTGCAATTTATTTTTAAGGAAATACATTAGTAAGTACCCATCAGTCTTCCCCTTTTAATCTTTACCATCTTTGCCAGAGCCAATTCCTCACTTACCTGTGGTTCCTCTAATATCTTTCTCCATTTCCACTAGCAGTGCTGTGGAGCACCATGCCATTTTTTTTAAACTGATGAGATAGCTGAAATCGACTATATTTCCTTTTTATAGAAAACCAACTCCATTTGACACCTTTCATAAACTTATATTGACTTTTAGTTTATTTGCAATTTCTTTTATTTTTAATTGTTTCATTAAGAAATCTCATCTGTTAGGTATATTTCCAATACCTTTTCTCATTCAGATCTATGTGAAGGTAGTGGCATCAGCAGCAACCTCCCTGTCTTCTCCAGCAGCCTACACTACCTAAAATTGAGACTTTTTTCCTCCTGGCCATTTTAAGAGACTGGGGAAGGAATTACAGACATCCTGCTATAGCGTATGTAATTTCTATTTTCTTATTTCACCTGTACCTGAATTCCTCTTTACAGATGACCTCACTGGCCATTTACTTACTTTATTGATGGATATTTTTGCAAAATATAAAAAGCTTAGATAATTTTTTTTTTTTATTCTTCAATTTATTTTAAACCATCCCAGCTTGCAATTGCTCAGTCCAGGGTTATTTTCAATAGATGATTATCTTAAAACATTTGTATTATTTCCAAAACCAAGACTGATGCAGCAGCTCAGCTTGTTGATGTTGTGATGATGACAATGAGGTTTGCGAGCTCTAGCAGTTTGGAATTGCTACACTGTATGGTTACAAATAACCTGTATCCTTTCATCTGTATCTTAGAAATCAACATTTTTCATAATGATGGAATTCCTGAGAACATTTAGTCTGTTATTAACCTTCACTGTTACTCATCACTTTAATTTCTACGAATCCTTAAGAGTTCTTATCCTTCGGTACCCCTTAACAACCATGTCTACTACTCTGTTACGTATTTGTTATCCTTACAATGGTGGATGTCACACCCATTACCAGTTGTTCTGGTTTCTTCATTTTTGCTGCTTAAGACCCTCACTTTTCACAGAATAATACAAATATTGATCGGATGGGATCCCAGGGGCCAGGTAGTCCAACCTCCCCCTTGAAGTAGGACCATAGGCAACACGGCATTGAGTCACCTGTGGCTTTTTCTAGCTGAGTCTTGAAAAACTCCAAGGATACAGATTCCACTACCCCTGAGCAATATACCGCTGCATGGAAATTAATCTCTCATTTCTTATTGTTCACCTCCCATTTCTCAAGCACATTCCTGTCACTAAGCCCACCACCTGCTACAGCTTTCTTCTTACACTTCTACCTTCTCCTGACTGATGCTCCTTTATCTAATACCTTTATTTCTCTGATTTTTAATACTCATGCTAAAATTAGTGTGCTAATTACACCTTTCCCTTTTCATCTTCTTTTCCCATTTTCCTTTTTATCCACCCTGCCAGTCTTAATACTAGAATGCTGCTTAAAGTCCTTAGCATGAATGACACTTATTGCCCCTGCATCTTCATGTCTTTCCTACCTCACCCATGAATTTGCCAGTTGAGGCATCTTCTCATAGCTTCTGCCTCCCCAGAGGGCTATCAGGGGAATTATACTGAACACTGGCTAGCCACCTTTTTCTTTAAGCATCTTTCCCAGGATATTAATTACCAATCCAGTCATTGTAATGTGAATTTTGTTGTCAGGTGAACTTCCAGAACCTTTTTCCTGCTCCTGTTTGAATTATTTTAAACTTTACATCTGCACAGTGTTTCTTGCTGGAGACAAAGGACTCTGAAGGAATCATATGGCAAGCTTGCTAGGCTTTTTAATAGATCAAGGCTTTATTAAAAGACCCTCTACTTAATGTCATCCATGAAGATGAAAAAAAAGGTGCCAGGCATCTTATCTAACCAAAGAACTATTCGTAGTTGTCTTGGACAAACTGTAACGTAAGACAATCTTATCTATGACAAAGAACAACTTTTTTAAAACCTCTGTTTTATCTTTTGATTAGAAAAATGAGATCAAGGACATTTGCTTACTTTTCAGATGCATGCAAATCATCAAAATTCACATCAACAAGAATAATTGTATCACCAAAATCCTATCACTAAAAGCCTCATTAAACCTCAGTGAAGATGCTAACAGTGCGTCCAGTTTTCTGCAGACGTTCCCTTAATTCCCTGTGGTCTCTTCCCATGACACTGACTGATACACTATTGACCATTACATTTCATAAGCTGTCATCCATGTCAGTAATCTTGCTCTGTGTTTAACTCTTCATTTTACTTGTGATTGTGCTTACAATTTCCTTTTTATAACGCTAGATATCTCCCTTGAGCCCTAATCCCCCTGTATTTTACCTTACTAACAAAGTAATTACTAGTGGCTATATATAAGCAACCAAAGATTGCCAAAGAAGAAATGTAAGATAGCTCTTTTCTGCAAAAGCTATAACACGGAAGGCTGAATTCAATAAGAATTTATGAGCCTCAAAGAATATGCTTCCATTACCAGCCACAGTGGTCAATATATAAATCGTAAGCATTATGACTGAGAAACTTATCCTTGACTTATCAGTTGACTGACTAATTGGTATCCTTGAGGATTTTTATATCTCAGTAAGAACATTCTCTGGGATATAGACAGCTTGATTTCATTCAATTTCACGCCACTTCAGCACATGATTAGATCAGATTTAAATGGATGGACTTTACCTATGACTGTTTGGAAGGACAAATCTAATTAACCTGATTGTCTTTCCATGTATTCTTTATCTTTTCTAAGTTCTAAGCCCTTATTGATTATCAGTGGCCACAAAAACAGTTGAATAAAATATGCATATACTTTTTTTGGCAATGATTATAAACCTAGATTAATTTAATTAAATGATATAGAATGAAAAAACTAGAGGAATGAATTATATAAACTGGAACCCTTGGAGCATTTGCCTCCTATGTTTGGAACTGGATATGCGATGAGTGAATAAAAATACTCCCCTCCAAAAAAAAAAGCAACAAAATGTCTACAGTAGACGTCAGTCCACTGTGTTTAAACAACTTAACATCAAATATAAAATCTTAGAAATATTTCCACATATCCCTATCATTTAATCCTCCATCCAGTTTTCTGTGGCTGAATTTCTGAACGGGATCTCACAAAGAGTGCAGAAAGTTACTGATTTCAGAGTTTATCTGTACCACAAAGTTATTCTGAAAACTCAGGACTTGGAGTACATGGTAAAAGATCAAGAATAATTTATATAATATAATAAATGAGCCCACTGGAACCTACCCTGGTTAGGAAGACATACCAGATTGTGTAAAAACTGCCCAAGATTGAAAGCTTCTCTCTGAAGCCTCTAATTTTAATATGGATTTACTTGCTAGGTACCTTTGTACTTAGGAGTGCAGATGATACTCACAGACATGAACAAATATCTAAATATGCTTATGGAGGAAACCAGTGGCAGCTTTGGGGGTGCAAAGAACAAAAACCGTGCAGCCCCCTCATTTGCTGTAGTTGTGATAAAAGTTTTATATGAGAATAGGGTGGGATTCTCCACAGTCTGACAGGCACACTTATGATGAGGGAAGATATCTAGTCTTTGGCTTGCATCATCTTCAGGTAAAAGCAGAAACCTTCTTGGTGGTTCACTTTGGTTCAGCTTACACAGCTTGTAACCCTAATTATTTATCTGCAAACTTCTGCTTACACTGAATGAGTGGCAGAAATGTAACCCCATTCATGAATACCTCTCCTGAAAAAGTCTGGACCACAGATTATAGTGGTGTTAGTCTTTAGTTATTAGTGCAGTACCATGTCAAGTGATACTGTTGCCAAACTTTGTGGGTTTTTTGCTCTGTTCATATAACAGCCAGTATTTCAGAAAGGGAATATTTCTTTGCAAGTTCTAGGCATACATACGGCACACATTCCTTGCACCATGAACTGAACTTGTCTTTGGGAAAGCTCACAGCTTTGGGGTTTTGTCCCTTGTCCTCTTGTTATTCCCTCATTGTAGCCTGTGATTAGTAGGTGAAAAGGAGCCTTTTACCAACGACCCAGAACTGAGTTCAGCATTGACCAGTACACCTCCAGATACTTCTTTAAGCTTGCAAGAGGGTCCTTATCAATCTTTCCTGCTGTGGTATTTCTAATGAGGCAGTACACATTGTCAAAAGTTCACATCTATAATTCACCATGTTCCTCTATTTGTTGAAATGGTCTCTCGCTGCAGAATTCTAACATCTTCCTGACCTTCTTAACATCTATTAAAAGAATACTTGCCCATCTTTCTTTTCATTCTTAAGTTTCAAAAAATGTTCATGTCCTTCATGGGTTGGACATTGCAAATAAAGTACACTGGTAAGGCTGCTCTCTGGTTCGATCACAGCCCAAGCCTTATGCCATACCACAAATATTTAAAAAGATAGATATTAATTTTTTATAGTTCTTTGTAACACCTTAAGCTCACACTTGCAGTTTCTGTGTCATGTACTGTAATAACACAGGGATATACCAAAGTGTTGAAAGTTATGAAAATGCTGACACAGAAAGCAATTGAAAGGAATATCTTCCTATTTTGCACAGCTTCAAAAAGGTTGTGTTTTCTCTTTTTCACTGCTTTGGCAGGCACTCAGTGGTTAAAAGGGTAATCCTTCCAGGAAGGGTGAGTAAATGGAAACTCCAGCTGTGAGGGAAAAGCAAGACGACCATGTTTGATATTGCTACAGACTATCGAGCAAAAATCACAAAGCAATCTGGTAGAGAGAGACAGAAGACTTCTGTTTCTCTTTCTGAAAAATGTAACAAGCATTGACCCGATGTCCTTTATTGTTTCTTGAGATTTGGACAGCCAGCTTGAGATAACCACAAACAAGAACCAAATTGTTCATTACAACTTTGCATAAAAACTTATTTTAGCTTTGTGTTATACACTACTGACACAAATAATGGAGCTAGTTTGGCTACGAGGAACTGCAATCCTATCGGCCTTGGAGGAATGTTCTCTCTTTTATTCGAAATAAATGAAAACTGTATACAGATGTCAGCAACAGTACCTTCTTTCAAATCAAGGACAAAATAGATAAATCGCTATCTGAACCTCAAGTGCTCCATGTGCAAGGAGGTGACCACCACATAAACAATGTTACATCAGCTTCTGTTAAAATGACTGAGAACTGAGGCCACTGGAGACCACAAAACATTGCATGCTTCTGATGGTGATGCTATTAAGAAGGCAATAAAATGTCGACATTTAAAACAACCTGTAATGCAAAATACTGGTTCTATAAAGTATTTTATGTCTGTCAAAATTTATTTAATAATAATTGCTGTTTATAAAATATTGCATTGTGTCTGTAATAAGGTTCTCAGTCATTAACTGGAAACACTAAAAAAGCCTTCCCCTTTTTCAGATATTCAGACAGGCTTCAAATTATATATGGAGTGTTTTAAATCTGAAAACACGTAGCAACTATGAAGGAAAGTGGCAATGGGGACTCAGGAACTGTGGATTCTGTTTCCAGCCCAGCTACGCTACTGCTCGTGTGCCTACAAGTAAATTACCAACGTTTTTTACCCAAAGCCTTCATTGAACATCTAACTCAGAGTGATGTTGTGAGCATTAGTAAACTGCAGTGTGCCTGGAGACTCCCAGATGGAGCTAAACAAATGCAAAGCATTGCATATTTTCTTTCATATATTTCTAAAATATGTTAATTATTTTACAGACATACTAAGGTCTTTTATTTTATTTTTCCTGAGACTTCAAAGTGGATTAGTGGAAGTAGGTGTATAGGTCAAAATATATCTCTTTGCATCCATATTTTTTTAAATTAATAGAGAGCTCATCCCAGGTATTGTTACTGCCAATAATCCTCTGACAGGCTTATAAATTTGCTGGGGGGGGAACAGAGGGCTGGGTTAGTTACAATCTCAGATACATCTGTGCTGACCGTGTTGGATTGCCACAGAGAAGAAACGGGACTATATTGCTAATGAGGCAGATGAATCCTCAGCAGTTACAATGATACTCTTCTAAATATTCAAATTATCAATTATCAATGAAAGCAAACTGGTGCCTTGATGGTCCAGAAGAATCTCCTTACAACTGTCGGAAACCAAATCATTAATAACACAGGAATCAATTTTTGCCCTTGCTCTCTGCTCAATCAGCAACATTATAGGGGAGGAGAATTGGGAAAGGGAGAAGCCAATAGCTGAAACTTCATTTCTTAAGATATAGTTTAATGTCTTCTCTCAAGTTAAAGCAAACAGTACCGTGGTCAGAATTGCTCTGCAGGAGAGAATGTATCGAACAAGAAGGGACAACAGATGCAGAACAAAAGTGAAGGGGAAAGTCAGGAAGAGAAAAATCAATATAAACCAAAGGGGACTTCTTGGCTGTAAAGGGCGAAGTATGTATCCCTTATTAAGTTTTCCAAGGTATGGCACTTTTTAAGCCATTAACTTTTGGGAATAAACGATTGTTTAACATTCTATTTAAATGAAATTAAGGCCAATCTGTGAAAGACAACTTTTGCTAAAAGAAAATATAAAAATTAGTATTATGACTGACAGGCAGCAAGCCAGACTCTAGAAATCACTGTTTTGCATATGCGTGTATTCAGTCCCTCCTAAATTACAAATGCTAAGAAATAAAAAAGCACTCCTGATAAAGACATGGATTTGTCATCCTAGGTCCGTTTAAGTAATACATAATCTTGAAGACTGATCAGAAGTTTTTTTTCCCTTTTTCCCTTTTTTGTCCCTTGTGACATTTTGGCATTAAACCTCTGGTAGTCTTCAATGTGTAATTCCACATTTTGGGTGCATCTAAAGAAATCTTCTGGCTATATTAATATTTTCTTTTGTAATAAATAAAATAATCTGGTAATGGTTAAACTTAATTTACTGGGGCAATATTCAAAGCCTTAACTTTGGTTTTTAGCATAAGTGTTTGTCAGTCTTTTTATTACACATTTGAGAACACCCAGCAGACATGCTGAGACTCCTAATTCCCTAGTGCTGTCTACCGGTAGAGTCCCCTCCACCTGTAGAAAATGGTCCCAAAACAGCAGGTAGTTCTTGCGCCTACGTTGCAGCCACTTTAGCGAGAGATGAGTGGCTGGGAAAAGAATTGGAAAATCAGTTTCTGCATCTTCAATTTAAAAAGTGTTAATTAGCTTCAAGCCTTAGTTTACTTGTAATTGTTACGGTATTAGAATCCCAGCTGACTCTTCTTTTGCTCCTTCCCTGTCAAGATACTTCATTACACATTCCTCTGATGTCTTCCTGAGTCCCTTCCAATCAATCTTCAAGTTTAATCATCATAAGCCAGAAATGAGGCTGATTGCGGATGTTGATGCCAACATCCTTGGTCACAAAAATATGTCTTTTTTTGCTAGTAAAGAGTAATTGAAAGCATCCGGGAATGATTAGAAACTGGAGCAGATGGCTTGCTGTCCTGGAACCCATGCTGCCAGAAGGGGGAACCTGCTGTACAGCCTTAGGAGAAAGCCAGGGGTTCAAACGACACGAGGCTACAGGAGCTAAAAGACAAAAGGTGTGTCAGTTTTGCGGCTCTCACTTCGGTTTCGTTTACTTTGATGCCACCTCAGCCGAATTATACTAGGTCTACACACTTCCAGCTGAGAACAGAAACATGTTTGCATAGCTCTCCAGCACAGATCATTAAAAAAAAATAATCAGTATTAAGACAAGGGTTAAATTAATGAAGGGAGGGTTAACCCTTCCCAAGACCTTGCAAATGGCATACACCACATGTTGCAGAGTGAGCAGGAAGCTTCTGCTTTGGGCCATCCAGCTCGGCCCTCCTGTCAACGTTGCTGATATATGTAACTGTACTTGATGAAAGCTCTTTAGCTGTTCAGGTTTAATGATTGTTGACCAAAGGTTGCATAAACTTACTTCAAAGCTGTTGCCTTTTAATATGGCTTACAGTGTGGATGTTTGGGCATATGCAGCTTTAAAAAGTTCTTTTTTTTTTTTCTTTTTGCCTTTTTACATTATAGGGAACCGGTAACGCTAAACCACATAGCCGCAGCCTGAAGCCGCATGATATTTGCACATTGCATCATTGCTGTGTGACACCACTGTGCTACCACAGCATCGCGGGAAGGGTGAGTGCCCTGCCTAGGAGCTGTGACATCACGATTGCCGTTTACACCGCTGACACGCAGCACTAAGTCTTGTGCCTGGCAGAACGGCTCTGGAAAGCCTGTTTGGCCCTCAGTGAGCGAACGCTCCCCAGCCTAGCGCCGAACCGACCGTTAAGGCTGTTGCCGTTACTGTCACGACACACACGCCGCCTGCCAGCAACGCCTTGTGACGTCACCGGGCGCGTCCAGATGCGTCACGTTGCCAGGCCTACATCGCCCGGCAGGCCCCGCTGCTCCCTGGAAGTGACGTCCGGCCGTATCCGGGTAACGCGTAGCGGAGGTGGCGGCGGTGCGTGGTGCTTGGCAGTTCGTGGCGCTTGCTGTGGGTCGCGGGCGGCGGCAGCTCGGGGGGTGGCGGCCGATCCGGCCCCGTCTGAGGCGCTTCTCTCTCTCCCCGCAGGTGCGGCCATGGCGGACTCCACGCAGAACGGGCCCATGCCAGGCGGGGCCGGCGGCGGGGCCGTGGTAAGGAGGAGCCACCGGCCGCGGGGAGCGGGAGGCGGGAGCAGGCCGCGGCGCCGGCCCGGCTCTGGGCGGCGCGGGGGGTGTGAGGGCGGGAGCAGGCCGCGGCGCTCCTCCGGCCTCGCGGGGCTCCCCTGTGCTGCTGGGGGCCCCGCGGGAAGCGGCTGCTCCCCCGGGTAGGGGCGGCGGGGAGCGGCCCTCCCGCTTTCTGGCTGAAAACGTGCTGTTGCTGCGCCGCCGCCGTTCCTGGAGGTTCCTCAGTCAAGGTTAATTCCGTGTGACTGTAACTGTGCGTCTGTGGTTGTGCTGAGCAAGTCAGTAGTAACGATATGAAGACGCGAGCAGGTTAGTTAGGTTAATTTCTGGTCGTTTCCATAAAAAGGGTCTAGGAACACAGGAAAAGAGCAGCCTTCAAAAGAGGATTAAAGCTCGGAAAAAAACTTTGAGCTCTTTCAGGTGAAAGGAAGCTGCTGTTTTGACTCTTTGGCACCCAACGGCCAAAAGCATGCTGTGTTTCATTACAGCCTTTCTGGTACGGGGATGTATTGGGGTGAAGAGGGCTGTGGTTAAGGAGAGCTCAACAACAGGAGAGGTGCTACATTGTCATTAAAAACTTTTTTTGAGGCCAAGAAAATGTAGGCCAAAATGATGCCACTTTCCTTATGATGTAGCTATGCTAAATTTACCTGACCCCTTCTCTTTTTTTTTTTTTCTCTTCCATGAGAAGTGTGGAGATTTAGGCCCAGGTGTGTGAAGTGTTTTCTAAAAGGAACCTTGAAGCAATAGGTGCAAAAGTCAGTTGGGTCTAAAGACCTTGCATGATACATTTTTGAAGGCGGCTGTTTTGTGAGGTTGATTTGTTTAGGAAAAACTATCTCAACACAAGATCTTACCCCACTGTGTTTTGTTGTAATGTACAAAAGGGACTTGATTCTGAGACAGCCAAGCTATTTTTGATTTGGTTAGTAACTTTGTATGAGTCAAGTTTCATATAGAACGAAAAGACACTCTTTGCTTGAAGCTATAAGTTGATTCTAGTCAAGGTTGGAGAAGAACTTCCATTTTAATATGGAAGGGAAGAATATTTATTGCATGTAAATGTTAAGATACCAACTTCTGTGGGGTTCGGTTTTTTTCTTTTCTTCTAATGTAGCAATTTCTGATGGCTAACAAGTTGGATACAGCAATGTGGATTTCCCGCTTGTTCACAGTTTACTGCTCAGCTTTGTTTGTCCTGCCACTTCTAGGGTATGTATTGTAATTCGTAAAATAGCATTAAAATTTACAAAGTAACTATGCTCCCTTTTCATAGAGTTGTTTTTCATGTAAAGGTAAATTTTTGTTATTCACTTGCTTGGATGCTTTTTGTCAAAACAGTTTATAGATTTTTAGATTGGTTTACCACACTTTTAGGTGGTTGAAAAATGTGTTGAGCCACTGGACAGCAGTGGCAAATGCATGTTTTTTATGTGTAGTTATGGAGTAAAATATTGAGGAGTTTTACTTTTGGTACCTGTAGTAAGTCAGTTACCAGTTTTTGAGTTGTATTTTGGTAATAGCGCTTATGTACGATAATAGCAATACTTCAGGTATTGTTCAGCTGTGATGCAATTCTCGAGGGTGGAAGACTTCTGAGCAGGGGCTTGGTTCATATGGTAACATCTCCTCTGATGATTTGCAGGTTGCATGAAGCAGCTAGCTTTTATCAGCGTGCCTTGCTGGCGAATGCTCTTACTAGTGCCCTCCGACTACACCAAAGGCTACCGCACTTTCAGCTTAGCAGGGCGTTTCTGGCCCAGGCTTTGCTGGAGGACAGCTGCCACTACCTGTTGTACTCTCTTATCTTTGTGAATTCCTATCCTGTTACAAGTATCCTTTAATTGTGTCATCCTGGTAATGTTTTTAAATATCTTAAGAACTTGATTATTTTCATCACCTCTGCCATGATTTGAAAAACTAGTTTAAATGGGAATACATTCGCTATTCATAGAACATACTCTATGTAAAATAAGAGAGCATTACGTTAATTGATCCATATTCAGGTTAATCACCTCTGTAACTAGTGTATTACAGTGTCTGGCTACTTACATTTTCTCTTTCTGAGACTTAAGTTCAGTGAATTTTATGACCAGCCTCATGTGATACTTTGAGAAGTTGGTAACTTTCATTCATTACCTGTACAGGGTTTATATATGACTCTTCACTGTAAGTAGCGCACATATCATGTAGAGAGCCAATTATTCAGTAGTAGCTTTTCCAGATACCTTATGAAACGGTAAAAGTGCAAAAAAGACTCATGTGGCTTGTCAAAGATGACGTGTAAGAACTGGCTTTTCTTTGTGCCACTTTGTACGCTTGATGTCCTACTCTTAAGATGTCTTTGGTAGAGGAATGTCTACGTTCTTTGTCTCTAAAATCTGAATGGCTGGCAACTGCATGTTCTTGGTGAAGAAATGCATTTTGTAGCATCTCTTAATAAAAGATATTATGACTACACGTATATGATAGATTTTAAGAAGTAACCTCACGTCTTTCACGCAGAAAGAATGCATTTCAGTAGAAATGCTCTGGTGCGTAGTGTTTTTTACTTCTGCGTACCTGCATACGCACACCTTTTAAAGTTAATAAAAATACATAGTGAAGAGAAGGGAAGAGATATAAATATAGTTGTTAGGCATATACCTGTCTTAATCCAGTATAGGTCATTCCAGCAAACCTCTTGCAAAGAGCCATCCAGCTATGACTTGTGTGTTAGCATAACATCACAGAAAAATGAAGCACTTCTGCAGCTTATAATTTTCCTTATCACTTGCCTCAGTGAGTATTTTTCCCGTTCTGCTGTTCTCTCTGCTTCACGCTGCCACATATACAAAGAAGGTTCTTGATGTAAGTATGATAACAATACTCTTGGTACTCCTGGGGTTTATAAACAGGTTTGAGTTGCAGATATGGTTTCCTTTAGCTGTGCTAGAGGAGTTAGAGTGAACTTGTAGTATGGTATCTCAGCAGAGAGAATCTGAGAGAATATAATCTTCTGTTATGACTCAATGATGTGTTGGAGTTGACACTAATTTTTCTTCCAATGCTGTTCTCTGAAGGAAGCAAATACTGTGCAATGTTTAAGTTGAAACTTAAGACATCTTTTCAAGCAAAACTGTAGCCTGTGAAATTTAATGTTCTATTTCAGTGGTAAGATAACAAACTGCGGGGTAGCCCAAACTTGCGAGTTGGACCTGCTGCTCAGTGAACTGCCTTGTGCAGCTTAATGTAACTCTAACCTTTGGTGTTTCTAGCTAGGCTTTCTTGCTATTATAAGTACTTCTTCCTAGTGTATAGAATAAGGCTCATGGCCATCTCCTTGCAGTTGAACCTAAATTGGGTGGGTGAGGGAATTGCAACACCTCTTGTTTTTAATTCTACTCTAGGTAATTATGGAGTTCCAAGCTTTCTGGTAGTTTGGGATAGTAATCTCAATACCTTTAAAGGATCTAGTCCTAAAATGCTGAAATGAGTTGTAAATGATAGTTGTTGGTATTTTGATTTCTTTGTGCTGGAGAAGATAACTGTAACTTGCATGTTTTCTGGCAATCCTTTTTTTCTTCTTTAAAGGCACGAAGTTCAAATAGCCTGCCCTTTCTGAGAAACCTTTTAGAGAAACTGAATGCTAATCAACAGAATATTCTAAAATTCATTGCTTGCAATGAAATTTTCCTGATGCCAGCTACAGTTTTTATGCTCTTCAGGTAAGAACGACTATAAATATCTTCAGAATTAGAAACTTTCTACAAAAGATTACTTTTTGCAGTTGAGTTCTCCGTGAGTCACAGATCTCCATTTGTATGATTCTGGCTGACCAAGGCTTGAACTTAGAGTTAAATTTATTTGATATCTAGACTTCTCAAGTTGGTACATCACGAAATCAAAAAGCCTTCACTCTGATACAACTAAGCATCAAAAAACCTTTCACTTTCATGGCATGGGTGATGTTGGGTCAAATCAAAGTGTTTCAGGCCTGTAACTTGCATTCTCCTATAATGTTCAGTAAGCTTATTTTTGGTCAGTATAATAGAATATTAAGATCTTCAGCTTCACTGAAAGTTAACTCTTATTTTTGACTGTTGGATTCCAGGAATTTAAGTGGCATGAAATTTCATTGTGCTAAAAGTGTGCAAGCAGGAGCGGGTTATGTCCTCTCCTGTGTTACTTCTGACCAGTGACCCTTGTCTCTTTTTTTCTTTTAAATGATTCCATTTGGTTTTGCCTGCTGTGCAGCCTGCTGAATTCATTTTGGGGATCTTGAGCATATGCATGTCAGAATTCTCATGAAGTCATGTAGGCATAATGACCTGCCAGTCACTGAAGTTTGAGTCATTGCTTTTTAATATTTGGAGGGGGAATAACACCCTTTGTTCTATACAAGTCATAGCACAGTGAGAGCATTTGTCCTGAGGGGTCTCACAGGCAGCAGAAGGGAGGCTTTATCTTCTTGGAAGTTGATAGAATGCATAATTTGTCCTTATCTTTTGATATGTCAGCTGAACACTTCAATGTTTCAGCCCTGAAGGATTCAGTTTCATATAAGGCTGCTTACCATCTGACAGATAGATTCTGTATCCAGTATCTGAAACATTCAGGTGCTTTAAACTTCTCTTTAGGAGAATGGATTTTTTTCTCTCTCTCTCTGGAGAATTTAGAATGTGAAGTGTTGTTACTTGATAAGTCACCCAGTAGATACTGAAGCTTGTAAAAGGTCATATATCAAATATTAAAATAGCATAATGGTTAAATGCAGCTATTGTGACAATTTGTTCTTTAAACTGTTTTAGTATATTAAATTGCTTGTAAATACTGTACAGGTGCAAGATTTCCTCTTTCCCCCCCTCCTGTAGCTCACTTTCCCTTTCACTTTATATTTTTCCTTCTGGGTAAAGATATTGCTCGTACTTGAAGGAGCTCTAGTTACTGGAACTGTCATGTTCGTCTTCAGACAGAGCTTTTAATATTGTGTTATAAAGAATCTTCATTCATTAAAATTAAACTCATGGTATTTCTGTTCTTTGCTATGTGTGGTTTGTATGCTACCCTTTCACTATTTTACAGCACTGTCATGTGAAACAGCAGCTTTGTGAAGTAACAAAACCTTATTTCAGCGTAACTGAAACAGTTGGATATCAGATTGGCATTAATATGTTGATACATCTATAACAGTCTCCAGTGTGTTCTGAGGAGTTCTGCAAAAGTTACTAGAAATATGGTCCAGATAGTCGAAGTGCTACAATTAGAGCTGAAAAAGCTCAGAAGCTTGCTGTAACTGGACTACTTTACTTCGGCCAATTTCTGTGCTTGACCAGCAAGCTTTTCCTTAGTACTGAACAGGCGTCCACCACCACTTCTGTGACTCTTTGGCTGCCACCAGACATGAGGCATATTGAAAAAAAAAAAAAAAAGCTTCATAAATATAAAACCAATATAAGAGCAGCACTTCTTTTAACTGTTTCATTGAGCAGTTTTATTCTATAAGTTTCTGCTTTTGTAAGCCTATGGTTATGTGCTTTTTCTTGTCAGATCTAGAACCAAAGTGACCTCAATCTAGTCTGAGCCTAAGTAGTTTGCTTGCTTTTATTAGGAAAAGTGCTGTTGTCTTTGGTTTTTGTCAGTATTAATCTCTACTTCTCTATTCTGTTTCAGTGGGCAGGGGAGTCTGCTCCAGCCATTCATTTACTATAGGTTTCTTACATTACGCTACTCCTCTCGGCGGAATCCATACTGTCGGTAAGCACTAAATTGATCTTGGAAGTTAACGTTTAACTGCATAGTGTTAAGTCATTCAGAAATTTTTCATTCTAAAATGAATGCATTACTCATAACACAAAATCTACAAATGGTAATTACAGAATGTGGAATACACCTGGATGTTAAAAAACAAACAAACAAACCAAAACCAGCTGGTTCAAAGTTACATTTATTTCATGTAACTGAACTCTTCTGAAACGTTACCACGGTCCTTGAGTGGGAGCTTTCAGAACATGCTTGCGTAATTAATATTAACAAGAACATGCTTGTATCTTTAGAGAAGAAAGTCTTATAAGTTGTTCTGCAACCACTTACCAGAAAGGTATCCTTAGTTTTGGATTCCAGGCCTGTCTGAGGCTAAGCCTGTACATGAACAAGCACATATGAACTTGTGTAATGTTGACAGAAAAAATTCTGTCAATGATCTTAAACATGTTAATTGTGTCCTTTAGTTAAATTCATAAGTCAGATTAATTACAGTTTGAAATAGAGCTGTATTGATTTTGTTTGAAAGTTGGTCAAGCCAATACTATTGCTTTAAACTTGGAAACCATAAATATTACTATGACGATTCCTTGGGGTCAGTGCTTTCTCAGAACTTTTCTTATGACAAGCGTTGCATAGTGTAAGATTTTTTGTGAACATTCCAGTCTGATCACTACCTGATTAGAAAATGGTTTGCTAAAGTACCAAGGAAGTGGCTTTGGCTGCCATGGTATGCAAACACAGGTCTGAGAATCATAAACCTAATCGCATCCTACTCCCTGCTGTTTTGTAAGAAATCAATTGTTCCATCTTAATACATGTATTTTTTTTTAACAACAACAACAAAAAACTATGAAGGTGCTTTACTTCTTTGGCATCTAAAAATAATATAAGTTTTGCAATACTAAAACTAACTTTCAATAGAACTAGTTTATCCAAGATTTTCTGATGGCATTTATGTAGTTTTAGGGGAAACTGGTGGTGTTTGTTGGGTGCAGGGTTCTTGCATTCTGGCAAGAAGCAGTGCAAACACACAATTACCTCCCAACTCCTTACACTATTTCTGAGAAAGCATTACTCTTTTTTTTTAAATAGTGTTTTGGGTGGGTAGGTTTTTTGGTGGTTTTTTTTTATGGTTTGGGTGTGGTTTTTTTTTTTACTTGAAGGTAGAATTTTCTGCTGCCTTTATATCTGTCCTCAGCTGGAAGTTGCTGAACTAAAGTTAATTAAAATGCTTATGTTTAAAGGACAAGAATTCTTGAAGCTCTTGCAAGATACTGCAACACTGAGTTGATCTAAAGAACTTGCTAGCTAGAGAGTGTGTGTGGGTGTTGTGAAAAGAAGTGAATGAAAAGATCTAGATGATACTTCTGATAAATGCTGTAGGATTTTAATACTCTCTTTAAATCTGATTTTTCAGGACTCTCTTCACTGAGCTGAGGATTGTTGTCGAACACTTAATAATGAAGCCCTCATGCCCTGTTTTTGTAAGAAGACTATGCCTCAGCAGCATTTCCTTTATAAGCAGATTGGCACCAACTGTTGCATAGCCAAATTTCAGGCACTTGAGTTTTGTGAACATTATGAGCAGCTGGCACTTCTGCTGATGACTATAAATTCCTGGTTTTACACTGATCTCACTCCAGGCTGTATAAAATTGTGTATATGCTTTTCTTGGAGATAATACGAAATTTAGCACATCAAAAGCAAGTCATGGAAACTTAAAATTACTGTGCTGTATTGCTAATCGGTGAAAAAAGTAGCTGCATCCTATCTAAAACACGCCCAGTCATACAGAATTGGTTTTTTAGCAATCAAGGATTGTTTGAGGTTGATTAAAACTTTAAGAAGTCTGTGCTCAGTAGGTTTATGTTGGAACTGTAGCTGCTGTATGATGTCTCCAGTGGATAGCAGTTGGTACGCTTATCTATGCAGTACACTTTGGACAGTATTCTTCTGTTTAATGTATCTGTAGAAGCGTTTTGTCTAAATCACTATACTCAGTGTAAAAATATGGCCCACTTAGATTTTAATCCCTCTTATTAAATTCAATCAAGCTGGCATAGTTAACACCTTTTCTGAAGGAGAGGCTATTTTTATTAATGCTACTTAAAAAGAACTCTTCCAAGCTTCTACCTTGTGACTTAGTCTTACATTATGTTGTTGGAAGAGATCTCAAGACTCTAATCACAGAAAACTCTGTGCGGTTATCTTGTCATAAGATGCTTTACCAAACCAAAATGCTGACCTGTAGGCTTTTCAGACAAAGATGCAATGCTTAAACTCTTAACCATCTCTTAAGTGAACTAATCAATGTAAACGAAGTAACTTCTGCAGAATCATTGCAGATTTGTTCTTGTGTCTACACAAAAGTGAGACCGTAGTAATTCAAGCATGTCAGCTTTTTAGCAAATTAATCTGTAGCTAGCTCTATGTAAATTGTTCTTCCAGTTTCTGAGACTCATTGTGATGGGAAACTTGCATAAAGGATTGCACCTCTTTAGGCAGCTTTGGAAACAAATGGGTGTAGGATTTTTTTGGCATAAATCCGTCTGAAGATGGATCTGAAGCCAGTGTCGTGACTACAGAAATAAATATTAAATTGAGTGCTGATTATGCATTTACCCAGCAGCCAAAAGGTAGGTCATGGAAAGAGAATATTACCTGTCCGAACTGCACACAACTTCTTTTCATAAATTCAGGGCAAAGTATTTGCCTAATCTTCTGTAGTTAATGTTAATATTCCAATTGCATAAAATTAAAGGGGTTTCATTGGCCTTTTGTAAACTTCTATAGCACTGTACTTAACACTTCCTCTTTGGTCCGAGAAATCTTATGTAAAACACTTTAAAACAGTCTTGAAGGAAAGTATTTTCCTGTAACTATTGAATTATCTTGTTTGTGATGTGGATATCTTTCAGACTTTAGAGTTGTAGTAGTTTGTTAGATCAGAGCTGTGTATTTATACACTTATTTTGGTTTTTTGCTCAACCTCTTGGTACTGATGGACCAGTTGGTAACAGAGTATGATATCCTTTGACTACTTGTCCTGCTCTCTGAACATGATTAGCTATTTATAGAACATTTGCACACTGCAGAAGCAACTGCATGCAGTAATGCTCTACAGCTGCTAAAGACTTGCACCGAGATTCATGCTATGTATATCCTGTAATTTGAGGATTTTATAAAAACTAAAATTTCTACTGCAATAAAAGGAGTGTTAAATGTAATTTGCTAGGCTCTTCAAGCTTATTTTCTCTCGTAACAGAACATACTGGTGTTCGAAACTGGAAGTTGAGCAGAATGCTGCCCTGTGTGTATGTGTGCATGTTCTTGTATTCCCACTGCTGCTTCTGAATTGGGACATAATGTCTTGTGCATTTCTAAATTACTTTGTAGGGAATTTTTGCCTTCTAAAGTGCAAAAATTTGTGACCCTTCAAGATTTAACCCAAGAACAGGCACTGCAACAAAAATATCTAATCAAGGCCAGAAATCTAGACCTACTTCTCACCATTTCAATTCTTCAGCAGTGTTCTAGACCCTCTTTCATGTTACGTGGTATATTTTTCAAGTGGCGACATCAGACTCTATTTAGCTGTTTGCACCACTGTGATTTAAAAATTAATTTGGTCATGTAAAATGGTTCCCTGTACTGGGAGTGGAAAGCAAATAAATACTACTTTAATTAGTGTAAGCAAAATAACATATTACTTCTGAGCAAATTTTTGTGGTCTAAGACTGCTGTTATGGGTACAGTCTACTGTTCCTCTAATTGTATTCTGTCATTAAAGAGTCTAAACTGGATCTGATGTATTGCAGCTGTAACTGAAGGATGCTAAGTCTTGAGATCCAACTCTATGAATGGACAAGGAAGAGAGTTGGGAAACAGTGCCGCGAAGTAGAGCTTATATGTGGATACTGAATTTCTTGTTAACTCTTTCTGTTGAGTCTTAAAAATGGATCAAGAGAAGATGATCTTTCATAATTTGATTTGGCTAGTAGTATGTTCTTGCCATGGAAGGAATTGCTTGACAAAGGAGGCCTGGATTTTACTTGTGGCCTGGTAAAACTTACCTCTCTGATGTGCCAAGAAAGCATGGAACACTGGGGTAAGGATAACTTCCAAGCAAGATAAATAGGGCAACTGACCTGCACTCTGCATCAAATTCCATTTTTACTGCAGCCTTTAGGCTGCCTAAGTGATAACACTGAGTTTACTCAATGCTGGCAAAAACATTCTGTCCTTGTGCCTGCTTCCTTACCAGTTTGTGACAGTTTCTATACTAACAACAAAACACATGAAAGGCTGGTTGTGTCCTGATAGCTTGAAACTTTTCTGGTGAAAAGAACTGCATGTTCATGCTGCTATGCTGTCAACAGCTAGCCATGGTGCAGGGGCTGTAACAGAGGTCTGTGGTAGTAGAGAAATTCTGCAACTGAGCACAAAATGCCTGCCAATCCCAATGGTGAAGCAGAGAAGTGTTTTGTCCTACTGAAAGGTTGTCTACTTAATGTGGTAATTGCTTCCACTGGTACAAATCATGCTGGTCATTGTTTTCATTGTCTTAGCTTTCATAGGTTGAAGTGCTGTTGCATAAATTCTCTGGGCAGACCTACCGCTTGCTGTGCATAAGCATGCTGTAGAAGTGATACTCCAGCGTAAGACTTGTCTGCTACCATATGTAGATAAATAAAGCATCAGGACCCACTAGGTCTGTTGGCATAGCTAATGGGAGTTGGGATTTCTTACACATAAAGTAATTCACTAATGCATCCATCCTTTCCTTTATTGTCTTTAATTTTATACTTTTATTGTCATTATTGTGCCATCAGTTTCATGTTTGGCTCCCTTTGATGGATGTCCAAGAAGAGAAATACCTGTTCATATTTTAAGTTATGCATTTTAAGGAATTTTTTTTATATAATCATGAGCCACTACTTGTTCCAGCAGTTTTTGAGTTGCTAACTATATATGTGATGGTACTGTCCAAACAAATAACGTAGCTGGTATTTTGTGTAGTCTGCGTTGGATTTTTTTATCTGTAGGTGCCTGCATTGCAACATTTGCTGTACAGATCCTTTGCTAAGGGAGTACAGCTCCTGCCCATTTTACAGACAGGAACTGTGGTGTGGAAGGGAAGAGCGCTCGCCTGAGGCAATGCAAGAGCGCTGGCAGAGCAGGAAGCTGGGAAAAAAGAGATTTGGACCAGACCCCAGGAGAAACTGTGATTCATTTCCATACCACATATGACTTCTTGGTCCTGTTCCCAAAATTACACTAACTGCTGCTTAAACAGTTTCAGAAATACTGTACCTTATGGTGCTGAGATGAAGGGTAGAAAAGATCACTGAGCTAGAACAGCATGTTCTTTCAAAGCGATGTCAGAAATTGATTCCTATGTGCAGGA
Source organism: Phalacrocorax carbo (assembly GCF_963921805.1). Lineage (NCBI taxonomy): Eukaryota > Metazoa > Chordata > Aves > Suliformes > Phalacrocoracidae > Phalacrocorax > Phalacrocorax carbo. Next base: position 27,254,539 of record NC_087516.1, read on the forward strand.
GCTAGGTACAGTATCCTCATCCTCTGGTGAGGAAAAATAATGCAACAGAGTAAGATCGCAAGCGTTTCTGTCCTAGATGTTAGTAGCGTATGCTGATCTCTTGTAATTGTCTATAACTTGTAATTGCTGCAGTGCAAGTTATTTGTGTTTAAACTATACTGAAATTTGTTAGTGTGTATTTGTACTGTAACTCTTAACATGCTGCAATTTCTTAAAATCACAGGAAGAGTCAGGCCTTGCTGTTTTAAATCACCTTTTAGGCATAGAACCTTAAGCAATCCTTTATTTCAAAGATGCATTATCAGTATGGATAATGCAATTAAATGTCATCCTAAATGTGGATTCAAAAAGTATCTTTTTCATAAAATGTCAGCAGTTATTAACTTTTCTGCAGAAGCCAGCTTTGTGATAATAGCAGATACCGTGCAGGTAAGGGAGTTTCATTGCTTAGTTCCGTGCCATCCAGATGGTACAAACTTCTGAAATGAATTGAAAAATTCATCTTTTACTTGTATTCAAGGACTGAGGCACAAAATGCTAATGTAAGGGCTCAGAGGGGAAATACAGTTCTCCTGCATATTTGAGAAAATGTGAAGCCCTTTCAAGGAAATCTAATAAACATAATAATCACAGGCTGCTGACACTAAGGAAAAAGCACCTCATTCGCTCTTTCTTTTATGCAGTGATTTACTGCTCCCTACTGATTTTCAAATTGGATCACTGCAGTAAATTATCCATGCCAGTACCTGTGAAAGAAAGCACTGGGATCCATATTTGTTTAGTGCTGTGCTTAAATCAGCAGGAATGATAAATTTGATGGCATGAAATTGGAAATACCAAGGGCTTTTCTTGGTGAACGAGCAGGTATCTCTGTTTGTAATTTATTGTGACCCTTTTTCACTATATGTGCTTTGTATGTCAAATATTTATTTTGAAACAAATTAAATTGTTTTCTGTATTGATACAGCTGTGGTTTTGTTGATGTTCTTGAAATCAAATTGTATAGTTTTTTTCTGGATTTAAAACATTACCAACGGTGTGTTGCAAAACAGCACTTTTTAAAGTTCAAATCTCCGAGTTTGAGTTACTGACCAATAGCTTTCCAAGTTAAGTGTTCTAGGTGTGTGTTGTGGGTGGTTGTTTTAGGTTTTTTTGGTATGTTTAGTGCAGGATGGGGTCAGTTACTGTGGCTTCTGACTTGCTTTTTCTGGAGAAGGAATATTTAAGCTGTATATCAAAACCAAAAAAAGCTGATCCCTGTCTTTAAGTCATTAGAACTATTCTGCTTTACACCTGGCTTAGGTAATGCCAAGACCTGTGGGGGGGAAAAGAATTATCTACGTGCTCAGTTTACTGCCAAATTTCCAGTGCAGGTGTTAACAGAGAAAGCTGACTGTACACCTGTATTTTGGCAAGAGCCCTGTCCTTTAATCTTAAAATAGGTTACTTTGTGACTGATTACATCCCACTACCTGAATAAATGCCACTGCTGGACTGAAAACAAGTCATAGCTAGTGCTTGATTACTTGGAAATTATATCAGTACAATAATAATTGGCTTTGCAACTAGCAAGCAAAACTGTAAACCAGTGTTAATAATGTGACCCTGTGTTACCCTCTTGTGGGCTAGGCTTAGCTCATTTGTGATGGCAGATTAAATAGATGACTTCTGTTTGACCCCAGTGCCAACCAGATGGGCTTTATTCTACCACAGCTGGCCACCACCCTACAGCTGTGGTTCTGTAGAAGCAGTAGTGTGGATTGTATTCTCAGGAGCCATGAAAGACTTTGCTTTAAAAAGGAAGCAATGTTTAGTTTGAGTTCATCTCCCTTTATCCTGGTTTCCACGTGCCTGACCACGATATCTTGCTTGTGAGGGGAGTGAAGTGTTCCAGCCATTGACGCTTCTGCCTGGGGTGAGGAAGCTGGTTTTCCTGAGAACAAGCGCAGATGATGGTATTTTAATTTGCTCTGTGTGTTCCTGTGAATGTTAATTCATGCACCTTTGCCAATGTGAAGAGCAAGAGTATGTTGGATGAAGATGGTGCATCAGTTGGTTGAGATATATCACAGGAAAACTAAGCTGAAAATCAGAAATAATAAAGGTCCAGGACTATATTATCTGCAAGGGTTAAAGTGATGTCAACTCTAGTTTTAACAAAGGTAGAAATGTAGTAGAAGGGGACAAAATAAGAAAGCAGAAGAGTTCAGCTCTATGTGATAAAGAGGTATGGAAAACCTACTGGGTGCTCTGTTGCTTTCACAAACCCCAATTCACCATTCATGGTTTTATGCCATCAATATCGTCTGCATAGTACTTAACGTTTTCTAGCTGTAAATTATTTCTAATCTAGTCTCTATTAAAATACTATTGGAATAGCATGTTCAGAGGCTGCAATATTGTACAAGAGCTGACAGGCTGATATTGGTTTACTTAAAATGGAAAACAAAACCGCTGCAGTGGAATTATGTGTTCTTGTCCATTATGTTTGAAGCTCCTGTAGTGGAAAAGTAGAGAAATAAACACTTACTATGGTTGTGCAACTGCATGGGGTTTTGTCCTGATGTATGTTTGCTTCTGTGTGCAAAGACACGTATAGACAAGATATTTGTAACTTAGCAATTTAACATTTTTTATTTAATTTTTTAATCTGGAAAATCTGACCAAGCAGTGTTTTGAGATGACAGATGTTTGCCTATTACAATCCCTTTCAACATACTTTCTGCTACAACTTCAATTAGGTTCTGACTAAAGCACGGGAAAAGTCATTGTGAATCTTTCCAATGATAGTTTAAATCAAAGCCATTATCAGGAAGTTTTTTGTAATGGCAGCTGGAAATCTGAAGTTGACTTTCTGAGTTCTCATATGTCCACTTTATCAGTTGATAGCTGTATACTACAGAGAAATATTGAAACCCTAGAAACTACAGTTGCAGCAGCAGGCATTAGTTCAGCAGGCATTTGTTGATCATCCAGTGGTTCTAGTCACACTTTTAATTCTCTCAAATTTTTTAACATTGCTCTGGGGCAGAGGTAAGCAAGATGTATATATGTGCTGTGGGTCAATGTATACTTAGAGCAGCAGATAAATTAATAAATAAAACGTGTAATATTTTGAGGTGGTTTTTTTTTTGCTACTTGGATATGTTAATTTATTTTGCTCTTTATGATTAAAAAGCTTCTTCCCACCCTCTGCCAGCATTCTCTGTTTGCAGTGTGTTACACATTTGTAAGGGAAATAGTTTTTACAAAAGGTTCTTGCACTGCATAGGTGCTTCTAATATTTTGCCTTTATACACTTCAAAAGTACTAGTCAAGCTTCTTTCACATTCTTGTAATAATTTTTTTCTTGCAAGCAAAAGAATCAAGCTGCTTTTAAGCTGGTCCTTGATTTGTTCGTGTAAGATATTAAGACAGGTGGAGTAGCAGAGAGTAGACCTGATGACGCAGGAAACTTCCTCCAGTCCAGTGTTCCTGTGCATGGCTGCCTAATACTGCAGAGATAGGAGCAGTTGTTTCCACTGTATTATGTACCCAGTGTTATTTTTAAGAATTTTAAGCTAGCCTTCTGCTTTAGGACGAAGATAAGTGCTGCTAACCTTAAGAGTTCTTTTTTCTTACTCAAAGGCTGGAAATTGTATTTGACAATACGATTTGGTCAGATGAAATGAAATCGAAGTCTTCTTTGGTGTGCTAATTTTATTCCAAACCACTGACCTCTAGTGGCTGGTTTGCAACTTTGAAGCAAAACATCTTAGCAATTTAATGTGCTTCTCATGTCTCTGTTGGCTACAGGAGAGTCTTTTTCCCTTTGAATTTCTCAGGAGAATGTCTCTTCACGATTTACTGTACCTTGGCTTCCCAAGTATCTATCTGCCTGATGCATTAGAAAGGAGATCAAAAGAAAACCAGATTTACGGTTAAGTTTTCTTTAAAGAAGTAACTACTCACAAGCCCAAAGGCTTGTTGGGAAGCTAAAAGACCCTATGATCTGTGAGAGCATCCCATAATAAAGATCTTAAAACATTTATTGTCAAATTGTTGCAGTCATAAAGCACGGTAATTATGTTAGCAGAATCCTGATCCCTTTTTGCTTAGGATGTTGTTGCTTTACAGTTGAAGTCTTTCCTACCTGTGTGCATGATTATTGATACAGGAACAGTAATATTTTCACCTTTTTCTTGCATAACCATGAAGTGCACATTTCTGGATATACGTTGTATGAATCTTCCCCTTTTCCCTAATTTGATTGTAGCTGCATATGTCCTGGTATATCTTCCCTTGATTTTTGTTAAGATAGGCAAGTGACTGTCCATTCCCCAGTGGGAAAGCAAATGCTTTAAAACTGTGATGCCTCCCTTGAGGAAATCTGAGTAGCTAAAAGGAGTGTCTGCACTGGATGTTAAATCAGAGCCACGCTCGGTTTTTTAAATTAATCCCCTAATTGTTCTCACTCACCATGAAACCAGACTGGAACATCTGCTCTAGGCTCACTCCTAATGAAGTCTAGTCTCTGCCAGGGATACAGGGCTTGCCTGACTGGTGTGGGGGCTGCATTACTGCCAAGTTTTCCTATGTGTACCAAGTGCACGTGGCAACAGAGGGCTTCTGAAACATGGAGACGACACGCGGTGTCCTGAGGTCTCCTGAGCAGTACATAAAGGGCAAATGATATCTCTGCCTCCATGTCTGCTGTCAATCTCTAGCCCTCAAAGTTTATCCCATCCTTCTTCTATCCTGATATTCTTTCCCTTCTTTACCTGCCCTATTTCCTGTTGTCTGCTCTTGTGAAATTCTTCCTCTTTTCTGGAATTCCCTCCTTCTGCTTTACTGTACTCCCACTTCAACTGATTCTGCAGTACCAATATAAGCTTAGCTTCCAAGAAGATGTGGCACATGTCACCTGGGTTCCAGAGGAAAGGATATGGTTGCCAGCCTGTGCTGTGAGAGGACTGCAAGCTGCTGCAGCAGCAGCAGGTCACTGGCTGCCTGGCTGTTGCCTGGGTCAAAAGGGCTGGTTGAGCACTGCTGCTCACGGTTCAAGAAGCTGAAGATGACTCAGCTGGTGTTCGGGTGAATGAACTACATGTGATGAATTGAAAGCACTTATCCATGTGCTGGAAATGAAAGATATTTACTTCTAGTTTATGTTGATCTTTAACTCAGTGACCATGAAACAACTTTACAGACCTATGTGGCTCAGAGTGGTGTTATGCAGACTTCTGTAGATTCACCATTTTGTACTTTGGCAGAGTCATTCTCCTTGTGCACCTGCCCACCACAAACCATTTTCTCTTTTTATGTTAATTTAAATATTTTATCTGAAAAATTTAAAGGCTGTTGGGGATCACTGGACACTATGTATTCATACATAAAAGTTAAAAGTATTTGCTTGGTGTTAACAATATACATGTAGTCTCATAAAAGGTATGAAATCAAAACAGTCTTGCCCTTTTAAAAAACTTGCTATGCTGTATGAAAAACACACAAGGCAGGATGTTATGGGAATCCCAAAGAGTAACTTAAACTGAGTTAAATCATTACGTCCACTCTTGCCACTAATCTGGGGACATTGCAAGTCTCCTCCACTGTATGAACTTGAAATCTTTAATGAATTTCAGATTTTAAAACATTCAAATTAGCTTTATATTACATATTTTTTTCATATAAGAAACACTAAAATCCTTCACTGTATATTAGTCTTTACGTATCACAGATTTCTTGCTAGATAGTAACATTGGAGAATTTCATCATGATGTACTGTTGTAGCTCAAGTAACCTAGTCAGTTACTTATTTATTTTAACTAAACAGGAATGAGGAAAAAAGTTTCCAAAGGTCTATATTTCAATCCAGTTGCCTGTCTTTACTTAGAACTGCTTACAGATCAAGAAACTTTTCAAGCATCTCCATAAAGCAGGTTCTAAATCTTAAAAGGTCACACCCACAGAGTCCCTGTTCTTCCTGAAGACCCTTATAACATGGTAAAGCAACGTAACCTTTACTGACAAAGTAATATGCTTCATACAAGTTTCTAAAGTTTTTGCAAAAGGATGCCTGAGGAAATTACCCCAATATGGTAGCTAGACTCCCTCTTCTTATAAGCAATATATCAAGATCTACTCCAAAGTTACTAGTGATAGAATGAGAGAAGATGGCTTCAAGCTGTGTCAGGGGAGGTTTAGATTGGATATTAGGAAAAATTTCATCACTGAAAGAGTGGTCAGGCACTGGAACAGGCTGCCCAGAGAGATGGTGGAGTCACCATCCCTGGAGGTGTTTAAAAGATGTGTAGACGTGGCACTTCAGGGCATGGTTTAGGAGACATGGTGGTGTTGGGTTGATGGTTGGACTTGATGATCCTAGAGGTCTTTTCCAACCTTAATGATTCTATGACTCTATGCAATAAGTGTACGAGCAACCTCTGTCCCCTAGCCGGAGGTTCAGATGGCACAGAAGCCCCTGTATAAGCATGGCATCCATAAATAATAATTTTTTTATCAGGTCAGAGTTTAGCAACTTGAATGTGAATGAGATTTTTTTTTTCTTTAAACTGTCTTGATTTCATGAAATATGGGCTTAAAATGGCTATTGAATAACCATTATTCCCAATTAAACCTTAGGATGCAATTCCAGCTTTATTGAATGAAGATGTTGCCGCTTAATGAGAAAGATCTCACCTATTTGCTATGGCTATATACAGTAGTTTTTGCCATATGCAAAAAGTTGTTTAATATAGTTTGGATGTGCTGAAATATGTAAATAGTTCCCTATAATTAAGGGGTTTCTCCATTCATTACTAGTGATTGATAACTAATGGTTGTAGTGCTAATAAATGAGGATTTGAGATTTTTGTCTTAGGATGTTGCAGCTACATGCCATGAGTCATGGTAATTCATTATCAATTGCTTTATGTACTTGGCTATCCCACATTGAACAGGCTGTTATTGATGTTCTTTTGCTTGTTCTTTGTCTCCTTCGTCAGGTTTCAGCATTTATCAGTAGAAAGGTTCACGCAGAGCCCTTGATCCTGGTTGACCGCCACACTGGTAGTATCTATTAATCTGTCTATGATATTCCACCTTTATAATTTTCCTTCCTGTTTCATATTTACAACAACAAAACCAGACAAGGCAAATTCAGTTATTCAGCTGGGTAAAAGAATATGAAATAGCTCAGTAATTCCATTTGGTTTTGGATAGGAAAGAAAAATATTTTTAGAAGAAATGCAACAGTTAGCATCTCTTCTAGAGTATAGCAGAGTCTCTTCAGGAATTACAAATGTTTCAAGAATTTCTGTATTCTTTCAAATATCTTTACGTAGGGAGAAGAAAGGGAACTCTGTTAACCTCACGTTTCTTCTTTTGTTACTGTTAGGCTCTTGCCAAAATAACAAGCAGCCAGCAAAACATACATCAGTTGCATGTCAGGCCCCAGCTAAAATTGGTGAATTGACCCTGCCTTTGCTACTTTACAACTTGCAGTGATCTAGTATTTAACTCCATTGCTGGACATCTGGTACTTAACGCTACAGCATCTGTTGTAATACTTCTAATTCACCTGGTATGGCTGCGATTGGACTGTTGGGAAGATGGCTGTTAATTATTTTATGTGAGTATTTCACTTCAATCTGCCTCCATTGGGCTTGTAGGAAAACTTGTATTGGCAACGCTAATCACTTGCTGGCTGCTAAAGAAGCTATGTGCCAGCAAACCTTGTTCAAAATCTAATTGGGTATGTCAGAGACGGGCACTGTAATAGTCCTCCTCAGTGATCAAACGCTTTGTGGATTATCAGGTACATTAATTATCCAAATTCCCTGCCAAGCTAACTTCTGGTGAGCTCCCATGTTGCTCACAGGGTGCAAATGAAGACAAGGAAGCCAGAGACATTTTGTCAGTCATGTAAATTAACATGAAAGCTATCCTGGAAAAAACTTTTAATTGCCCAAATGCGGGTTGGTTTTTTTTTTAATAAAAAAAGGGTGTAATCCGATGCCGGTGGAATGAATTACGTGTGTGGCCCTGAGCCAGGCCGTAGGTGAAAAGAGCAGAAGGCGGTGTTGCAGTGGGGCTGGGATGGGCACCAGAAGGCGTAACATCCTTCTAGCTGCAGGATCAGCTACAGGGCACTCTGGGGAAAGAAACAGTTTATTAGATTTTGTTTCATCAGCACTGACCCAGGAAGCACATTTTGAGGGAGATCTAAGTGTAGGGAAGGGCTTTTTCACATTAAAATCTTGCCAACAGATTTAGCATATGTGTTTTAACGTTGTTATCTGTAAAAACATATTGTTATGTGATTTTACCCGTGCTAACAAATTTAGCGTAGGTATATATGTTACACACACGCGCGCGCATTATTATCTCTTTATTAGGAGCAGTAAATTAGCAGCTCCAGAGCAGGAGGCGCTCCCGACGTGTACTTCAGGTGCAGCCTCGCTAGAGGCGAGCCGGAGGGCGATCGCGGCCGAGCCGGTTTTAAAGGCCATCCCGGCCCCCCTCAGGTGTCCCCCGGGCCCTGGGGCCGAGCGGCGGCGGCTGAGGCGACGCTGCGGCGCGCCCCGGCGGCGGCGGCGGCGGCTCCGCGCAGGCGCAGTGGGGAGAGGCGGGGGCCGGTGAGTCAGCGGCGGCGGCCCCGAGGTTCCCCGTGCACATCCGGGTGCCGCCGCACCGCCCTCCCGGCTGCCGCCGCCGCCGCCCGGGGCCGGCGGGGTCCGCGCCGCAGCCGCCTCCGATGCGAATCGCCGCCCGGTCGCCGGCCGCTGGCGTGCGGCGGGGAGCGACCAGGCTCCGCCTGCGGTCGCCGCCATGATGCCGGCCCTGGCCGCCCAGCGGCGGGGTTGTCGCGGCCTCTACCGCCTGTACCTGCGGTGCCAGGCGGCGCCGCTCCCCCGCGCCTGCCACGGTGAGTCCCGCAGGGCCCGGCAGGAGCCCGGAACCCCCCGCCCCGGGGCGGGCAGGGCCGGACCGGACCCCCGCCTTCCCCGGTGGAGTCTGGTAGGAAGGCTCGTGTGTGGGGAGAGGCGAGCGGCGGCGCTCGCAGGCGCCCGGTGCCGCCGGGGCGGGCAGGGGCTCCCCTGAGCCAAGGGGCACCGTTCCCCGCTGCGGGCCGGCAGCCGCCGGAGAGCGCGGGCCGCCTCCCCGCTATCGGCTTCAGAAGCGTTCAAGTCCGGACTGCCGCCGCCGCCTCCGTAGGCGAGGCGTATCCTGACGGGCGCAATGCCTCACCGCGGGTGTTCCCGCACGCCCTTTGCAGGCCCGCTGCCGTCAGCCCCAGTCTGACGTAAAACATGCATCATGGCCGAGTTGGGGTTGAAGTGTGCCGGAATTATATAAAACGAAGCCTGGTCTTACAGGGCTTGCATTGGTCTGAGAAATGAGCCCTGGCCCTTCCTTTAGGCCAGGGATCCTATGAAATTTAAGTTCTGACCACTGTTGTCCCTCTTCATGTAATCACTTACGGTTGAATTGCAGCAAATGCCTTTTTCTTTAATGGTTTCTTGCATGTGTGTGTATGGATTAGTAGGAAAAATGTCCTCCAAACGTGCTGATTCTGTTCCCCTTTTCAGCTGCTCCAGTATTGCCGAAGCTTAGGAAACAACACCGCTCATCTTGTGCTATATGTTTATTGTAGTCTTTTATGAGTTGGAAGCAATAAGCTCACTGAGCTATGTTGAGTGGACTTTCCTGTGCTTTTGTCACAGTAGCAACGACTAGTAATCAGTAAGAGCTGACTTTTTTTTGCTGAAATTGTTTTTCTGTAAGGTGGATGCTTCTGTACTCTAGAGGACTAAGAGGAAAGTTGTTGAGACTCTTATGGAACACACTTTTATAAAATATAATTCTGTTGAGACATGCATTATTCATATATGATTAGTCATACTTTGCATGACTTGATTTACCAGCATGGCTTTTTTTTTTTTTTCTTAAATGTATTTATTCTTTTAATGAGTGCTTTCCAAAGCAGCCAGTTTGCCTGTTGCATTTCTGGTTGGAGGAGTTCTATACCTTCTCTACAGAAGTGCTTGTGCTGCCTAAAAGAAACTGCTTACGAATAGAGGTTGGCCTGTCTCTACTTTTGGCTAGTCTTTTGAAATTGAAGGTTGCTTCCCCAGGGTGATTCCTCAGTAGGCTTTTTACATATTTATCTTGTAATTTGTCTGTTGTAAGTGTTGCAAAACTTAGGATTCTACTGTATAATATGCTTTATAAGATGATGTGTGCTTTTCTACATAATTTTTGTAGCAAGTTGCTCTTAATGTGTAATGCACTTAGTTCAGCTTTTCTTAATGGGAAGCTGTGGTTTTTACAGCGTTTTATAGTGGTCTGTATTTGTTCTTTTATCAGTACTGTTTTCTTAAATATTTTGAGACAATATGACTAGAACGTGACTTAATATATTACTAAGCCAATCTTATCAAATAGCTTTGGTGTGGTGTTCGGTGTTTTTTTGTTTGTTTGTTTTGGGTTTTTTCTTACGTCCTTAAGATTATCTAGTGGTCTTTGGAAGAAGTGCATGCCGGATTGTATGGGGAGTTAGAAACCCTAATGTTAGAATGAAGTTTAAAAGTGGATGTTTGGTGGGAGGCAGTGAAAGGGTGCCGTGTACTCCTATTCTGCAATTTCTAAACATGGGTAAAATAAGAACAGATCAGTACTTGAAAGCTAACTTTCCATAACTTAAAGCTGGACCACTTTCCCTTCTTTTTCCTTCAAAAGTGGTTGCCTGAAACATCTTTATTTTTTTCTCCCTGTTAGGATGGCAAGCTTCAATGAAAAGTGGGAGTCTGCCTTATATTCTACCATGCAATCGTCTGCCTGTGCAGTTGATGAGTCAAGTGAGAGTTTATACCTCGAATGGTCAGAAAAAAGGTCTTGGATCAGAAGATAGAAATAGATCAGCCACTGAAGAAACCCTTCATAAAGTTGGAACAGGTAGTACTAAGCTAAAATAAAGAGTATTTATATAAATGTAAAAACTTATGTATTTAACACTCGCTAACTTTTTTTTGTCAATTGTGTGATATTACGGTTGCTGAATTCTTCATATTTGTTGCTTGTGGGCATCTGTATATAAATTTCAAATGCATAAGCAGGGAGGAACACTGGAATTTATTTCTTTGTCATTCCAGTATTTAAAGGATTTAAGTTGAGAGTAATCAAATTTAAAGCGGCGATGATAAAATGTGGGTGTCAGAAGAAATTAGGTAATTTAAGGGATAAGAAATTGAACGTATTACTTCTTTACCACTTTGCTTGCTTACTTGAATTCTTTTTGTAGTATTTCAGGTTTGTTGTGTGAATGAACTAATGACAAAGATTGAGCGTAAATACTGAGCACCGTGACTTCTCCAGGTCAGGCTATAGATGAAGGTTGGGCTGTTTCATCTGCTAGGGTTTTTTAAACTGACAGTTGTCACACCTGCAGCATTCGCATTAAATGCTTGTTGTAATGGACATAACCTGACCCTCCTTGCTGTGCAGTTTGATTGTCAATCTTGTGCTAGTTAGGTGCTTCAGAAATTCAGAACTGTCTTGTCCTTGCTCCATTGTAGCATGCTCTCTTTTCTCTGTTTATTAAGTGTAGAACTGTGCAGATATATGGCTGGAGGACTACTGTACTTAAGAGATAACAAATACTTTCTAAAATGAATGCTGTCTTTTTGGGTGTTTTTGTCTAAAACTAAGTGGTTTACTAAAGAAAACTTTCTTCTCTTCCTTGTCAGGTTGGCAGATATTCATTCATTCTTTAGTAATTTGTAAATTCCTGAGGCTTGCAACAGTCTTTAAAAGTTAGTAACTATAGCCAGAGAAGAGTGTTACTTTTCTGATGTTTGGAAGTACAAAAGTGGATCTTAAATGTTGTTCTAAGTGTAGCAAATAGATATTATTTCTGAAGTCTGTGATTGAATTTTAGAAGAGGGTAGTACTTAAGACTCTTTACATTTCTTGGAAAGTGTTGAGCTGAAGATGATTGCCAGAGGGTGAGATTCTTGCCGAAGAATGTCTGCCTGAATACAGTGAAAGACTATAGAGCTGGTTGAGGTTGTTGATGTTTTCTGGGTTCTTAATATGCAGTTACTGGTGTTTAAAAATCAGACATGTGAAAATAAGCTAGTGCTCCTGCATTCATGATTGCCTTAAGTTTATATAATTGTTGACTGTCATTGGAAGGCATTCCCACCTTCTCCCACCCCTATCTGATTACTCCCTCGCTTGTGCTGGCATTAGTGACGTTTAGGCCTGTTTTGTGAAAAATTGCTTTCTTGTTTTGCAGAGCTAGGGTAGAGGTAGGATGGATCGGCAAGCTGATCCTGCTCACTGTCTTTAAAATAGCTGGAGGAGAGGTGCTGCCTTTGTGGCAGTGTGGCCTTGAGTCATAGTAAGCCTTGAGTGGGCACCATGAGGCCCCACTTTGAGTGGGGCTGATGTATGCGAGTGTATATGAAACTGCAGCCTAGAGATATTGTACACAGATAAAAATTGCTTTGAAGTTTGTTTTGGAATGCATATTGTCACATGCACGTTTTCTGGGGCCTAGTAGATAGAATGTTCTTGCACATTATGGACATATTACTACTGTTTACTTAGAAACCCATGGCATTCAGAGAGAATTCTGAAAAGTTAGTATACTACTTATAAAGATTGCCATACTTTTCCAGTAACTTAATATTTAGCAAATAATGGATTTCTTCAGGACCTCCATTTCTTTATCAGTAAATGTGGGAAATGCTTTTTCCTATTAATATGATATTGAAAATATATTAATCTTGAAAATTTTGTTATATCAACATCTACTTGTCTGAGAAACAGTAATTGTGAATCGAAGTAGTCCTTATCTTTATTTTCCTCACTGAGGCACTGTGATTTTGTCCAGCCTCTAGGCTGAGGTACTAAACTTTGAAAGGGTACTTGGTGTACATAGATCTGTTTGCACAGGTCTCTGTGCCTAGATATACGCTTTGATATTCTTGTGATTTTTTTCCCCATCTGAAATATTATGATTCAATCTTTTGTTAAATAGTGTTGGTGATATTCCTTTAATGACATAAATGGTTGCACACAGTTTCCGAGAAGAAGCTACTACTCAGTTTTTGCAAAGCAGTCTTAACTGAAGGTTTTTTTTAATCATGAATATTGATAGATCAGCTGTCTGGTGTGTTAAACCAGGTAAGAAACGAAAGGAAAACAAAAGCAAAAAACCCTTTGCTGTTCCTTTCAAGTCAAACAATAACTGATCGGAATGCTAGTTATTTATGGTCTAGCCTTATTTGTTGTGTAATAAGACTAGTTTCATAAATTTTTAAGTGTTATTTTTCCAAGAAAGTATACTTGGATTGTTACTAGCCTTATCCTCAGTTGCTCTCAGCGCAATAACTAATTGCCTGTCACAAAGCTAGTTAGGTAGTCTAAGCTTCAAGAATATCTGACCTTTGAGTACTTTGAGTAGCATGTTAAGCTAGGAGTATCTCGCTAATTAACGCAAACCTGCTTGAAAAATCAAGTTTTTTTTTTATATCACTTCCAGTAAGGTCAGTTTTAATTTTGTTAATGACTGTGGATGTGTGGCAAACCTCCAATGTTAGAGAGTGTTAGGGCACAGAAGAGTGGGTATGCTTTTGGGAACATGTTGGTTTGATGGGTTAGAATCATAAGGTGTTTGTTCTGAAAGCTGTGTCGAGATGTATGAGATAAGGATGCAATATTTGTTTGTATTTTCAAGTAGCACTTGTGATTTCCAAGTAGACATCTCACTGAAATTCCTGGAATTTATTATTTTCCAAATACTAAGATTCACGTGACAGTACTGTAAATTATATTTTATTGGCTTCTTATTGAGTCATATCCTCAAGTTTCAAACCCAACTAAAATACTTTGTGTTCATTCTAGCTCCAGCTTGTGACACAAAAGTTGTGGATTTTAGTTTAAATATTTTATATTTTAAGGAGTTAGCTTTTCGTAAGTGAAAAAGCTTCAGTCCCTTAAAATTGAATTAGAGCTTGGAAGCTCTGTGAGACTTGGGTGGTCAGCAGCCATAAACTATATAGAATTCAGTATATTTACTACTCTAACATTTTGCATAAAACTTGCCCCAAAACTGTAAGTACACTGTTAAAATATTTTTTAAAAATTCAGGATGCTTTCTGAAGTATATTCCAAGTTGGTGCTCTTCTGCAGGCTGCTAGGAGTTTATTAGTCAATGCTATATTAAATGTCTTTTGTTATTTATTTTTTTTCTATTTCTGTCGTCTTGAGAGTTATAAACATTGGAAATCTAGTGAAAATGTTTTTTAATTGTCAGGGTGGAAAGCAATATTAAGGTATATCCTTATTTTTGTTATGTCAACCAAACTGTTTACTAAGTAGAAAAGTAGGTACTTCCATATTTACAGTGAGCTTTGTTTTTGTTTTACAGGACAAGATACAACCAATGCAGGTCAAAAGCAGTCTTTCCATAAAGAGCCAATCCAAGTGAAAGGTAAAGAAATACTTCCTATATTGAAACTTCACTGCTGTCTGCTAGCAGTTAAAAAATATATGTGTAAGGAAACTGTGGTTCCTCTTCACTTGTGTAACGTGTTCTGTGAATAAAATTTTAAAACACACTTGTATGTCAGCTTTGGTAGCCAGTTGTTTGAAAATCACTCCTGAAAAATCAAATATAGCAGTATTAATTCTAATTACTAATTTTTCTGTGTCTGTTTTTTGTTTCATTTAAGCTGATAAGTTTGTCAGGAAAAGACTAATTTGTTTTCTCATCTGTTATCACAGTCTGCCTGTTGCTGCTTATGTGTTTTTAGGCATGTTCATTCACCATCTCAGACTTAATGTGGCTAAGCTGAACTTGGTCTTTCCCCATTCCTTGTTCTAAGTCTTCCTCTGTGCCTTCTTATTGCTGAGTTAATCTAATCAGTGTTGCTTCTAAATATATATTGTCCACATGAACTGCCTAATCTGAGTCCTGTAATGTTTCCATTTGTGACTGTAGTAAATACGTGATTTGTCTTTAGTTATGTAGTTTAAAAAAAGTGGATGAAGTCAGAGCATAACTTTCTTTCATGTTTTCAATTTATCATGGTTTTCTTTCACTCCCGTAGTTTCAATTATGTTACTGTGAGAATTATCCTATTAAAAACTCCTGTGCTTTTGATCACTCCTAGCCTTTTATGTATGGAAAGAACTTTATCACAATAGAAATTGCCATTTCTCTTTAAACTCTGTTAAAATAACAAGAAAAATCTGGACTGAAAGTGACTCAACAGGCTGTACACTGTATTGAAATTCCTTCCTGTCTTTCCCCAAATTTAAACAAACATCGAATCATAATACTTTTTATTAACAAGGCGAGATCAGTGTGTGTCTCTGTATATTTTCCATGTACGTTTGTCTACATCCTTTATGTCAATTTCTTTGGGTCTGTTGCCATTTAGTTGTATTCATGCAGGGGGAACATACAAGGTAGGTAGGAGAAACTAGATAGACTGTGAAATAATTGTGAAAATAGATATATCTTTCAGTGAGAAGAGAGTTTTACCTCTACATTAGATGTGCAACCAAGAATGTTTATGTGAAAGATTTTGATAGTGTCTGGAAAGTGGAATTCTAGTCTTTAGATGCTTCTGTGACTTAGAAACTTATTGATCCAAGTATTACTAAGACAATAACATTTTAATGGTATCACTAATCTTAAAAATTTGTGCTAGTTGAAGCGGTTTATTTACATCATCTTTTATGGGGCTTTGTCCTTCTCTTGGAAATACCAAATTGATTCCCCCCCATTTATTGCCAATTTTATACGGTTATTTGAACTATGGGTGGGATTGAGAATTCTGCAATGTACAATTAGTTATAGTATTTTATTTTAATGAAATGTACCTGTGTTTCTAAAATGGATCAGTATTTGATAAATCCACAAGTTCCACTAAGGTTAATACACTTTGGAGATATATCTGTTTTAAATAAGAAAAGATGGGAACCAGTCTTCTTTTTTATAAATGTTCATCCTGTTCTAAACAGTAAACGATGGACTGTTTTTAGGAAGTCTCCAATTTTTTTTGTCACCGTTGCTCAGGAGCACTGTGGGATAATGTGATTACTCCAGTACTTCAACAATTTTTTTTAAGTTCAAACTGGATGACAGGAATCAGATTATGATGGTAAATAATGATACCTGTAGTGTTAGTGCATTGTTGAGCGTCAAGCAATGTATTTTGCTTTTAAGGTTGCAAAACTCAGAAATAAGACAATGTGGAACTCTGGGAAAATTTTTCTCAATGTCTTTAAAAGCAGTATCTTTCTGTAAGCATCCGGTGAGTTAAGGAGTAGTTCTGGACTAGGTATAGAAATCAGATCAATCCTGTGATACACAGGAAGTTCATGTGTGTTTGTAAGTCTTCTTGCCTGCAGAATTTGAGCTTTTTGTTTTCAGTTATGTTCTTTAATGTTATATCCTTCAGCAATTGTAACTCTTTTTCCAAAAAGCATAATGTTTTTAATGGAAGCCAGTGTATAGCGACTTACATTTGAAAATAAGATGAAGTTATGTACATATAGACAAGCAGGAAGTAATGGCATAAATTTAAAATTCCATTTAGCCTTTTTTCTGAATACTTGTATTCTTTTCCTTGTGGATGAAAATCTGATGTGATAAGAATACATCTCCTAGACATGCAAAACATTATAAATAAAGAATGTGTATTTTTAATTGTTATAAATGCACAATATTGTGTGCTAATTTTAAAAGTAGTAGTTGAGAAAAACAACATATACAGTCTGTCTTGGTTCTCTGTGTGGTCTGCAAAGGCCAAAAATCTTATCTGCAGAAGGTGGAATTGGTTAAGTATCGGGGAAAAAAAGAAATGGAGCACTACGTTGCTATTTCCCTTGCTAGAGCAAGGGAGTTTCCAAATTGCTGTGTTTGAATGCTATCTTAGTAGCTAAACACCATCTCTCTGACATCAGTGTTGGAGAAGTAGCTGACAGTGGCAGTTAAGTGTGTGGGATGCTTGAGAGCCCTGAACTACAACTTCACAAGTAGCATTTTTGGAGGTAGGTCATTCTACTCTTACTCATTTCCACAAAGGCCAACATTCTTTTCTCTTTGCTGTAAGCTTTCTATCTCACTGACAAGCATTGTTTGTCAGATTTCCACTTAGAAGGTATCGTGATATGACACTAGATTGAATTACCTTTTGAAGTTTCTGCTGCAGTCTCCATGAGTGACTTCACTTTCTTATCTCTTCTGTTTTCAAGTGAAAGCAGTCCTTAAAAAAAGAGAGTATGGACCAAAATACACACAGAATAACTTCATCACTGGAGTCAGAGCAATAAATGAGTTCTGTCTTAAATCCAGGTATGATGGGTTTGAGTTGAAATTTAAATTATGAACGTTTGTTCGTATGTGCTTCAAAAGTAATTGTGATTGGAGATTGTGATTTTGCACAGCAACTTTTTCTGAATGCTTTTGTGCTGTACATAATCATAAGTGGCTGAAGTTAGTTCTTGTTTACTTAGTGTTACAGTGGATTAGGAACTTGCACTTAGTTTGCATGTTTCCATAGTTCCTTCCTAAAGTAATTCATTTGTACTTACATGACCGTAAAGCTAGGTGGTGTGAGTCTATGTCTAGAGCAGCTAGTTATACGGGGGAATGGCAAATAACTTGTGTTTCAGCATTTTGGGTCCTGACGGTTTGTGAACATCTCTAAAAGATCAGTGGCAATGTCATGTTATGTGAGGCTGGTAATTTGGAATAAAATATAATCTGGTGCATTGTAACCTAACTATTGTTACTTGATTCATATTTACTGACTTTTATACTATGTGCCATGCCTGCCAGCAGTGTCTTACTGAGTGTCGCTGTAGTTGAGGTGTCTGTCAGATTTCACGCATGTTATGCGTGTAACCCATATTAAATCTAAAGGCTTAGCAGCTTTGTTTGTAACTTTTTATGCTGTCACTGTTCCTACCCAATTTTTACATATAGTATACGTCACCAGACTTGGTCTTTGCTGAAAATCCAGTGACAAATTATGCTTAGTCCTCTGCCATATTTTAATCATAACTGTCTTGTGTGGAGAAATAACTTGCTAAAGTTTTGCTGGAAACTTCGGTGGAAGGAAATGGGAACAAACAAAAAAAAAGACTGGATGATTGGTTGGGCTACAAATGAAATGTTCTGTTGTATTATTAAAAAAGAAACAAACCCTAATGCTTCTCAATGTAGATGCCCTAATGTGTAGCTCAGCACAGGAAATTTATCTGTTCCCCCCAAGTAGTTTTGTTATCTCCAACCTTTTGCAGCTTGTGCTGGGTGTGAGGTTTTGAGGTTAAATTTCTCAACTTTTCATGGCACATGACTTCTGATTTCTGTTCAGAGATGTTAAGGCATGAACACTCTGGTTTAGTACTTGTGCCCACTATAAATTACATGCAGATAATTCATTGGATATTTTATTATTCAATATTTTATTACTTTGCATTCTATGTATAGTATTTCATAGTGTGAGGATGTGATATGGAGTTTTGAGTGTGGAAAGCACAGTGGTTTTCAGTAGCATCCAAGAGATCACTTGCTTCATGTTGCGTATCTGATCTGTTTGGCTCAAGTAAGCAACTTCAGGTTTTTTTTATGCTGCAGATTAATAATATAAAAATTCTGGAAGATCATCCAGACATAGAAGTAAAATTAGAATAATATGAACTTTTACTTGCACTAAATTGTTTGTCCCCTTTCCTTAGTGATTTAGACCAGCTGAGGAAAATTAAACGACGAAGTCCTCATGATGACACTGAGACTTTCACTGTGTACCTGAGATCGGATGTAGAGGCAAAGTAAGAACATTTTTATGAAGGAAAATGTTGGGATCATTTAAAATGGATTATATAAGAGAGAGAGAGAAAACTTTTAAAAGTCAGGTTTACGATGTGAAAGGGCGATAATATTTTCCCTTCTCTGTTTGAACACATTTTATATCCTCATTATTGTAATAATTACATGGTGTATATAAAATTGGAGGGTGTTTCATGTGTCCAAAGATGAAGTGCTTGTCCTCATCCCCCTCTTGCCCAGCTTTTTATTCTGTAAAGTAGCCTGCATGGCTTTGTATCAGGAAAAATAATGTCATGTTCTCCTTTTAGGAAAGGCATGCATAATGTAGTCAAACTGAAAAAAAAGTTGCATAAACAGAAGCATTGTTAATTACTTTTACTCTGTGTAGGTCCCTTGAAGTTTGGGGTAGTCCAGAGGCTCTTGCTAGAGAAAGAAAACGACGTAAAGAGGCAGAGATCAAGTACAGAGAAAGTGAGTATAGAGTTTTCATATAACTTCAAATGTAAACAGCAAAGTATGGTTGTTAGAAATCCACTAGATGGTGTGTTATTTCATAGAGAACATACAAATTTGGAATAGCAATTACAGATAAGGTTTTATAGCATAGTGTTAGAGTAACACATTTCTATCTATGCAGATACAGTCTACTCAGTCTTGCTGTATCACATATGGTAAATTATTAGGATATACATTCAGTTGAGATGTATAATCATACTTTGTTTTTTGGGGGCTTTAATTTTTTAGATTATAATTAACATCTTCAATGGTTTTGGATTTTTTTTATTCAGGATTTTGAAGAGACTTAAACCCAATCCTGATCTTGTTACCATACCGTTACACATTTATTTTTCCCCTGAAATGAATTCAGCTTACCTTTGTGCTTCAGAAGGGGGGGAAACACCCCCAAATAATTTTTTTGCTTAAAATTGTTGCTGTCATCCTTGCTGGTATTGTCAATAGCAGGTAGAGTCACAACAGTAGTTTGTAATGGATTTTGATCTGCCTAGTCAGTTAAAATCACAGGAGAGGCAATATTGTTTCAGGGTACTTATTATCCACCTTTATTACAGGTATTTTCATTTTTTATTTTTTTAAACAGTTGTGCCACTGGGACACCCTCCCAGTAAAAAGGCTAGAGCTGCAGGCACTCGTTAAAGTACCTGTAAGTGTTTGTACTCAGAGTGCCGTCAGTAGCGTCGAAATTTTTAGTGACCAGGAGAATAATCTTGGACATAATACAAAAAATGAGATTAAAAAACTACTACTCAGTCACAATAGGATACTGAATCATTGTATACTTGAAGTGGTAACTCCCTTTTATTACAGACTATCCTTGTACTCCTCCACTGGCTGTTTTAATCTATTGAAATTATTGTGTACAGTGTATTTTGTATAACATTTCAGGGGAGAATCTAGCACTACAGATTCTAGATACTGTAGTATACCAGTGTTTATTTTGATGTTATTGAGCATCATAAATGGATGGAAACTACTGTTAAGAGACTTGCTTTGAAACATCCTTCCCCCTCCCTTTTGTGATTAAGGGGCAGGAGGGGGGCAGTAGAATGCCTGGATTTGGAGCAGTGTATTTTGAGTTTTCCACTTTGTGCATCATTCTTCATTGCTAGAAATGGCAATGATATATAGGATCGTAACAGATTATATTTGGCATTTTGCATGAGTGTATAACGATTCTGATTAACAATACCAGGAGTGGAGTATTTCCCAAAGAGAGACAGGCCATGTAGCTCTTACTAGAAGTTGGCTGCTGCTTAAAAAAAATATGTAGACTTAAATTCCTGAAACTGCTGGTTACTAGTACGTATTCATGATAACAATTTTGTTGCAGATCTATTTAGAAACCAAAGGCTGTTGAGGGAATACAGGGAGTTCTTTGGAAATACTAAGGTAAGAGATGTTTTAAAATTTTGGCTAGAAAAATGCCAGGAGATGTACTTTGACATCTTTTGAAGGAAAAAGTTGTGAAACGGTTGCATAAGCTTAATCCACTGAATATTACTGGAAGATTTATTTGCACTGTAACATACCAGATCTACCTCTGATTGTAATGCAGTGGTAAATGTTATGATGCCAGTTCAAATGGGTCCCTAATGTAGCAGTGTAATCCACCAGTAAGGTGGGGTGTGGTGGTTTTGTTAACAAAATTGCAGCTGTATTTATAGTTTCATCTGTAGGTTACAAACATGTGTAATAATTAAGTTATTAAGAAATTGGTTTCATTTTTTTAAGGAAAAAACCCCAAAACATTAACGCTTTGTTCTGTGCCCTGCTGGCCCTTCCTCTTTGCTTAAGCAGACCCATTGCTGTGATCCAGGTGCTATGCTATGGTAGAATGATTTCTTAATCTTTCTGCTGCACAGCTGGCTTCTGTTGTTACGGTTGCAGTGGCCCCTGCTGGAGGCTTTGTTGGCTGCTTATGATTTTTCTAGCCATTCATTTGCAGAAACATGTAAGACCCAACTGCAGTTTGGGTGAGCATTCAGTAGTAAATTAGTAGGCTTCAAGTACTGTAGCTTCACTGTTGCAATACAGGGCAATGCAAAGTTTTTATTTAGTAATTTGTATGGTAGGTCCTTCATGAGGTCAAGATTTGACTATTTTATTTTAATAATCTCTTATTTCTTTATGTAGCCACGCTCCAGTGCAGCAGCTATGTTTTTCAAGGGACCAGGGAAGGTGGTAATGGTAGCTATTTGCATGTAAGTTTAAAAAAATGTTTTGTTATGCAAATGTAAACCAATTTATTATCCTGGAAAGTAGGACAGTCTATGTATTCACGCTAAAGATACCTGTGTCTCTGTAACTGAAGTTAATAGATTTGTTTATTCATTGTTGATGGGGGAGAGATTAGGTAAATATATTAATTGACATTAGAGATCAGGGATAGAATATATCTCTGATCAGAGGAGAGCAATTTTTTAAAAAAGTTGATCAGACTAAGCAGTTTATTAAAGTAAAAACTAAAATTTTGAAGGACATGGAGAGGCAGACATTTAAGGTCATCCTCATTTCTTGTTCCTTCTTGAGAGGAAGCTTTTAATATCTTTTAAGCAAACTTTCATATAACCAACAGAAAAGGGTTCACTTTTTTCTCTCTGTTGTTATTCAGCTCTTCCTCCCTAACTGAAAAGGGGATATTTTAGGAGGTTTTTGCCTTTCACATGTCTTGCAAGTTTGAATGAAACAAAACTAAACTAATCCTGATTTAAAGCAAATGAACACAGAGACTGTCGGGCATGAAATACCCAGAGGTGTGTTAAGTTTCTCTCAGGAAATGATGGCTAAAACTTACCTGCCATAAAACCTGTGAATTTTTAAAATAAATATGACTTTAGAAAAGGTATTTATATGCTAAGACACTATCAATATAAGGGAGCAAAATAGAAATATAGGGAAAATGCTTTTTTGGCACAGGAAACAGCATTTTGAGCAGGAGGCAGCTCCTCGAGTTTTCCTACAAAACTATATGCTTTTTGCTTGGGAGGGGAACCACAAAGCCTGTTTGACTGAAAACCTCCCTCTTTGCTGAGTGTTCTACTAGTAACTGTTCAGAGCTTTCTAAGTTAAAAACATATAAGAACTGCTAGTATGGATGTTTCTAACGGGGGAAAAAAAAGGGGCGTGGGGAATGTTGTATGGCCTCTTCCACCTCCTTCAATTTCTTACAATGACCGAGAGAAAACAGAACTCTCCTCCTGCTTTGTAAATAGGGTGTTGCTGTAAAAATTGCACTCTCTGTTAGAGAAATACAGGAAGGTGATGTTTTCCATCAAAAAGGGAATGATCTATTATAAGCAAGACATTCTTCAGAGCCTGGCATTGTTGAAGTGATTACATTGTCGTGCTAACGCTTTACCTTTAAAATGTATAGTGTATAATATTTTTTTAAAAAAATACTAGTGGTCAGGGATGTTAATGTTACTACTTCTTTGGAAATAGAGATGATTAAATGTGTTTAGTTCCCAAACCTAAAGCCTAAATAGTAGATTTTTTCATAGATTCAAAATGTATCTGAATATTATCAGTTTGATTTTTTTTTATTTTGACATTTATTTTTTTACTGTCCTTTCTTCAAAAGCATAAATATTTTATGTAGGTAGACAGGGATGGTTGTGTACATCAGACCAGGTCCTCCTAGACCATTGTTTTATGCTGCGAGGTAAAGTATAAAAAGTGAGCAATCAGATGATTGCACCATTCTCTCTCAATTCCCCGTAATTCCTGTTGCCCATATACATATTGGGGTTTTGAGGTGGTTATCTCTGAAACAAATTTGAAATTATAAATATGTAAAAGCAAGTATTAATGCTTTTTAATTTTTTTAAGTTTACAGTTCAGTCAGGATAGATTTATTTGAATTTGTTTTAATTGTAATTTAAATTAAGAACCTTGATTTGAGTAATTGATTTGGATCTACTCTTGCATTTGTGTATTTTTGTTGTTTTTTTCCTCCCAAAAAAGGCTGATCCTGTTCATATATCGGTACCTTTTAAAGTTACCACTTTAAATTTAGACTTTACACTAAAATTGACAAGAATTCTGACAGCAAGGAAGATGGATATCTGTTTCAACACTATTTGTTTCCTCCCCCCCATTTTGTTCGTGATTGTCTGCCTCCTACGTGGGCTTCGGAATACAGTTATAAACAGTTACGTTGAATGAAGCTGCTTATTTTCTAGATGCAGAAGAGAAGTTATTAGAAAATGCTGTATAGTAGTAGGTTTAATAAACAAGAGAATTGTATCTAATGAATCATGGGTGGGTTTTTTTTGTTATTTCTTGGCATAATGTCCAAAACAGTAAATCTTTTTCAGGCCTTACCTAGCTTTGGTTTAAGTTCTGTTAAAATTCCTACTCTTTCATGTCCATGCAGATAGAAATGAGTAGCTAAATCAGTCAGTTCATTTCATTTCAGTACAACAGAGTAAGTGCTCTCTGAATTGGTGGTCACTGATGTAAAAGATAGCTTTGTTTCAAACCGATTCAGAGTATTTTAGCTGCCTTCTCAGAATCTGCCGATTTTGGATTATTTTTCCTCTGCTTTTTAAAATCTCTGTAATATTTCTTCAACATAATTTAGGCTTTCATAGAGCTTATTATTTTCAAATGCAGTAGTGAATGTATTTTTTATAGCAATACATATTTTACTTGCAGTAAAAGCTGAGGTGTTTTTCTCCCCAAAACTGACTTTTATCTCTTTCTCACATCATTATAAGAGATCTAGTCAGACAGGAAACACTAAATATACAGAGCCTTGATGGCTCTGTAGACTTACTAGTTTTTTGCAATTATTTCCCGTGTAGCACTGTTCATCTTTCTGTCCTATGCCTCCAACTTGACATCATTAACAGGTTGATTTTTGCTGGGCCTGACATTTGAAAACATTAGGGTGGTTTTTTAGATTTCTAGGAGGTCAAGTCCCCCCCCAACTTTGGAATTTGTAGGGGTGAAATAAAATCAGCTGTGTGCCTATTGTGTCATCTGAACAGGTGGGGGCCCCACACTGAATTGTACCTTCAGATAAGCTGTCAACTGCATTAATACAACATTGAGAAGAACAATACAAAAGTCAAGAGGCTGTGCCCATTAATTCTACTCTAATTTATTTAATTTTCTTTCTATGCTAAAGATGCACTATGCTGTGAGTTGGTAGAACTTATAATTAACACAGGTAGTTTAAATTATGGTTTACTGTTGCAACAGCTTTCCTTTCTTCTTGGGTTATCCACTAACATTCATTTTTTACTTTCCACCTGTAAATTATGGTGATGCCTCACCATCTCATGGGGCAATGAGATGAAATTAAGAATTGTAAAGCACATTCAGGTCCTCGGGATGGAAGGAGGTATAGAAAACAGTATTATCTCTTGCTTGAAGAAGTGGATGTTGTCTCACAGAAATTTTTTAAGGGTGACCTTGGAAGTGAATGTTACGTGATCAACTGTATGATTTAATGTATGGCAAGGGGCTGGACTTCTGCTTCCTCTAAATACAATTTCTTGGCATGTTATTGTTAAAAAATGCAACTACAAGACGTTCTTAGTACTTACTTATAACACTTATTTCATCTGAATACTTGTAAAAATTGCCAGTAAGCTAAAATCAAATATATTTAAAAAAGGCGAATGTTGTAATCCTGTAGTCTGATTTTCTTTGCAATGTGATTGTAACAATTAACCTACTCATTCTGATAATGTTTGAAGTGAGAATGTAGACTCGGATTTTAGTGCTGATAGTTACCTTTCTCTGTGCAACATAACACAGTGCGTACTCCAGTGAGCTTGTAACCTGTACTGTCACACTGAACATCTCAATGGAAAAATTCCATAGATTTTTTTTTACAGCATAATCTAATGACAGCTTTGTCTTCCTGTCTGTTGCCTTATGTTTGTATCCTACTGGGAATTGCCCAAGCTGAGACTGAAGTGGAGAACCTTGCACTTCAGTATTAGGAGGGGATGTATAGGAGGCGAGGGACTGAAGAAAGAGAAAAGGAAA
Organism: Phalacrocorax carbo; assembly: GCF_963921805.1. Lineage (NCBI taxonomy): Eukaryota > Metazoa > Chordata > Aves > Suliformes > Phalacrocoracidae > Phalacrocorax > Phalacrocorax carbo. The sequence goes on from NC_087516.1 coordinate 27,279,890, forward strand.
TTGTTAAGGCTTGTGTTCTCTCACTGGTAGGCACTTAGTTGTTATGACTGTGATGCAGTTTTCAGGAAGTGCAACTTATTCAGGACTGCTTAGAAGTTAACGATTTTGGAAAATTAAATTGTATATCTTTACATATCAGGTTTAGCTGAAAGGACTTTTTAACAGTAACCATGCAGAAAATGTGTATGCCTGATCTGCCTGTACAGGTCTCTAATGATTAGACTGATATTTGGTTTCACCACTTGCTGGCGGGTAATGCACGATTACACAGCACTTGTGAATTTGCTGAAAATAGTGAAGACCAAATACTCTGTTGTCATTTATCTCACTTCTCTTTGTTTTCAGAAATGGCTTGAATTTTTTCTTTAAGCTACTTGCTTGGGTTTACACGGGTTCTGCAAGTATGTTTTCAGAAGCCATACATTCTTTAGCAGACACATGTAATCAGGTGAGTATATTTTCCATTATCCTTAAGTTAGCCCTTGTAATAATTTTTCAGGAATACGGACAGATACTTATAGCAGATGTATTACACTTGAAAGCAATAATTCAGTCTACTAGTGTTCCTTAGTTTGCCTGTACTGTCTAAATAGCAAACACCAGAGAAATGAAAAGTGTTTTATTTAGGAGGACTAAAGCACATGGCAAAATATTATTCTTTACAAAGTTTGCTCATAGATAACATCGACATTGTAGAGAAGCCCAGAAATTCCAAGTTTATTAGCCGTAACTCTTATTAAAAATGACTGTCATATTCTGCTGTAGTGTATATTCACAGTGTTCTTCCTGTCCAATACCTGTGATCATTTTTGTACTGTTTTGTATTGTTTACATGCTTCCTAGAATTAATAGTAATATATTCTAGGAGGAAAAACACTAGTACTTAATCTAATAACCATTTAAATAATTTTGAGGCAAAACAGGTGTGTTATAAATAGTTTCATCTGTGAGAGGGTGTTTTTGTGTTTTACTTGACTAATAAATAATTTCTGGTTTCAGTCATGCAGATTACAGAGGCTGCCCAGAGTGTGACAAGCTCTGTGTGCATGCAGTGGGAGGAAGATATACTCTTTTCTCTGTGTGTGTAGTATACATGCATATTTTTTAGCTTCCCAGAGACAAAAGCCAATCTCACTTAAAAACTAGTGTTGAACATACAGTTTTTATCAAACTGAAGGCAGATGAAAGCATATTTTGGCAGAAATTCACATTACTTTAGAAATACTGCTAAGCCCAGAGCTCTTCCTGCTGTTCCTGAAGCTGTTGTTACTCTGTTGTAAATTTACTTGCCAAAACTAGTGGTTTCAACTAGTGGTTTTTTTACAGGTTTATCTAGGTGCTCTCTTTTTTATTATATTGATGCCAGTAATTTGATGGAGGCTTTATAAGATAACAGTAAGATAACTGACCTAGTCTAGAAGCCTTAAATGCAGAAGGAATCTAGAAAGTCACCTGTAATTATAAATAAAATCTTTTTGGATGGTGTTTGGATTAGTATTTCTGCTAATACAATAGTATTTGTAATGCATCTACATTACTTCAAACCACCTGCCCCAATTACTTCTGTTCTTCTTTTCGAAACTATTGTTTTCTCATATAATTGATTGATTGTTCCATACTTAAGTTGCAATTTATTTTTCCTATAACTATCAAGATGAAAGTGAACCAAAAATTCTTAAATAGGTTATAATATTAGTCAAATATACAGACAGTAGGAAATAAGTCCCAGGACAGGCTTAATTTTGTTTGCCACAATGCACATGCAGGATGTGATCAGCCTTATTTTTAGGAATTAGTGTTGGAACAAGATCTCAGTAATTTGGGTTACGTGTTCGTTCCTCTCTGCCTTGGTCCCTGCTCCTCCTGGACATGATTGATGTATCAGTCATCTTAAAGTATTATTGAGTGCCTGTCCAGATAATAAAAAAAAATAAAATTGGGTGTTTTTTAAAAAGTTGAATTAATGTAAGAATGAGACAAATCAGAATGTAGAGTCTTAAGTTTTTATAGAAATTAATTGAAAGAGAGGAGTTGTAGTAAGCAGGAGGAACGTTTGAGGAACGTATGGAACCTTAGAGCAGACTTAATATCTTAAAAAGCAGTTTAACATAATTTTGGCTACTTTTTTGCTTCAGTTGTACCTAGTATGTTTCTCTGTCCAGAAGGACTGAGTTGAGGACTCATATTTTGTTTGCTGTTTTCCTGTAAATGGTTTTATGCAACCTTTCAGCTGTTCCAGCTGTAAAGTGAAGACAGGGGTGCTACTAACTCAGCTGGTAACCCTTGGAGAGTTTTATGGGGAGGCAGCCTTAAAGTGTGTGATTTTCTTTTTTTTCATTTGGCCTATAAATTGACACCAATTTTTAGGTGAACCAAGTTTGATAGTGGTATTATGTGTGACTTATATGTGGTAGAGTTGTTCTGGTTTTTAAATGTGAAACTTAAATGTTCCACTGGAAATGTGGGTGGTTTTTTTTCTCAAATATTTGAGTATGTGGTTTTGGGAAAAACACAGGAGAAACCTTGCTGCTTAGAGCAGCTTGGTGCTGTGAAGGCTAAAGTATCTAAATTTTAATACTTGTTGTTAAGTAATTCATATTCCTAAAACAAAGCATGTGCTTTTCAAAATCAGGGTCTGGATTTATAACTTACTGCATCAATAGTTTAATACATGCCAATTAAATATACCCCAAATAGGCCATTTAGATAGCGAGAGATTTTTATTTCTTCTGCCAAAATAATTTTTTTCTTTAGTTTGGAGAATACAAAGTTCACTACTGAAAGAAGCTACAGTGTAAAATTATTGCTTTAAATGTAATATTCCATCACCATAGTCTCTGGATTGTTTCTTTTTGATAGGGACTTATTTAAATAGCTTTGTTCCCTGAACAACTTCATTCCTTCACGTTGAAGCAGAGCAACAACACTTGTGATTTCACGTAATGGTCACTTTTGGTTGCAATTCTGAAACTGTAATTAAAAGAGTATATATATACACACACTGTGCAATTACCTATATTTATATAAAATTAACAATTTTTTTGGGGTGGTAGATTTAGATGGCATATTTGGGGATTATATTCCAGCTCTAATAAAATATTGGTAACAAAGCATATGGGTAGATCAGCAAGTTGCACCTGCTATTATCTTTCAAGTTCAGTTGATATAGAATGTTTCTAAATTTTTACTTTTTTTTTTAACAAAGGTTTTTTCTTTTTGTCCTAAAATAGGCATTGCTAGCTTTGGGCATCAGTCAGTCTGCAAGGACACCTGACCCTAGTCATCCGTAAGCTTTTTGAGTAAATAATGATTTTGATAATTATATATAGGAGTAAGATCAGTTCTTGTTTGTGTGTCACCTTGTTATTTTTAATTCATAATTATTAATTATTAATCTGTTCATGTTTGTATCATTTCTGAAAGGCATTGTTTCTGACTTTACAATAGATAAAATAAGAAAAGGGATGTCTTGCAAACTGCAGAGTTGTAGCTTTAGTGGCTTGATACTTTTTTTTGTGGTATGCTTTTTGATACGTATTATTTTAATTGACATTATTTCTCTAAGTTATTTTAGGCTTTTCTGCCTCTTCCAATGGATAGAGTTACTTTGTTTTTAAACACTGTTCATGTGAATGACAAGATTTTTTTTTAAAATAAAAAATACAGTCCTCTACCTATTTTCAACAGTGTTTTTCTGCAAGGCAGCTACTTGTATCATAAGGAGATGCGTTTGACTTAAACTATTCTGTTTTTATCTAAGTAATAGTGATATTATTGATAAGTTCTTAAAATTTTATTGAAGTTAGAAGCTATGCTCGCCATATTTTCTTGGTGTTGACCTGCTTTACACTTCACATGTTTGAGCAAGTCATTCATACTGTAAGCACTAGTTCAGAATACGTCTAATTTACAGAATTAATTAAACTTTTCTTCATTAAGAGCATTTGCTTCATTAAGAGTAATTTGAAAAATGTTTTAATCTTGAATTTGTCTAAATATTTGTTGTATCTCCTTCCCCTCTCTCACTTTTTTCCCCTTCTTCCTCAATATAGTCCTTTGTACTCTTGGGTTTTAAATGTTGCTATAGAAATGTACTCTTTGTAGTAGCAGTTAATACCAAAACCAAAGGAATAAAGGTATATTTTTAATATTGCTTTTAGCTATTCCCACTACTCTTAAAAACGGCAAGCGTTGAGTGTCTGCAGTTAGCTGAACTACTTAATGATGTCACAAATTTTACTCCCTTTAAATTAGCATTTTATAAGCAGCCAGTCTACATATTTTAAGGCTAGAGTTTTCATTTAGAAGTAGCAAGTAGAATGTAAGAGTGACATGAACGTTGTTTTGCTTTTTTTACAGTAGTAAAATTGTCAGTCTCTGTGCAAGAGCTAGTACACTTGTGTAAATAACTTGTTTAAAAATGAGTTAGAAAAATATCTATGCTTGATGTCCTTGTGTGTACTAGATATCCTTTTCCAGGTGGCTTGCCTCTTTTTTGCTTCGATTAGGTTGGATTTAGCAGCTTTGTCTTAAATAGATCTGAGCCATACAATGATAATTTAAGACACGTAAAAATGAATGGAAAAAAACTTGTAGATGGGTTTGCAGAGATACAGAATTTTATTTTCCTAAATCACTTTCTTTGTTTTCACCTAGGTATGGTTTCACAAACATGCGCTATATTGCCTCCCTGATTAGTGGGGTGGGCATTTTCATGATGGGTGCAGGACTCTCTTGGTATCATGGGATCATAGGTTTACTCCACCCTCATCCTATAGAATCTCTGCTCTGGGTAAGCTAATTTTGTTTGGTATTATAGCTAACACTGGTGACTTAATAGAAAGTAATGGCACAGTCTGAAATTCACTTCCTGAGTCAGTTTGAATCCCAACACAATTAACTGAAACTATCCTTAATGAGAATGTATTTTAAGAAAAAAATCATGTTAAGCTATGGCTGATCTTACAGCAAAATGAGCTGTTCTTTAAACCCTGCATCTTCCCTTCATGCCTCCCAAGAGGTCCTTCTTTCCTATTTTGCAATATATTGCATAATTCAAATATTGTTGATTGCCTTCTGTTTAGGGACAGCTACATGGCACAGTGGGTAATGAGGTTCTGGAAGGCTGCGTTTGGATAGTCTGTGGTGAAGAATTCTGTACAAATATGCATATAACATAATAATTGAGACTTTTTTTCCCATACAGGCGTACTGCATTTTAGCAGGGTCATTGGTATCTGAAGGAGGTACGGAGTTTCAAGAAATATTTCTATTTAAGTACTCATAATCTCTTAAGAGTACAATGTGAGTAATTACAGTAACGATTGGTTCTTGGTTACACAGTAAAGTTTTGAGCTCTGTTGCAAACACTTGTGTTATAAACAAAAGAAAAAAGTGGGAAAACTTTTTTTTCTTATTGGCCTATATAACAAGCAGTTGAAGAACACATCATTTGGAAAGTATACGTAGAATGCCCTTTTGGTATTAAACTATCAGTGAGTATTAACTGTCCCGATTTGTACGGAGACACGCATGTTGAAAAGAAGGTAAACTTATGCTTTGTCATTATTCAAAGTATCAATAATCAGAGCTTTCTTGATGATCTGTTATGATATGAAGAAAAGTTCCCTCCTTTCAAAATGGAAGCCGATCTTACTGCCTCTAACCATTTTCAGCAACTACTTTGGTGTCGTTTCAGCTACCCTTCTTGTTGCTATAAATGAAATCCGCAGGAGTGCTCGAGCCAAGGGTCTGTCATTTTATCAATATGGTATGTGTTGTTATAGCAATAATGTATGTAGTTTAAACCAGAATCTATTCACCAGTAATTGCATAATGCATAAACATTTTGTCTGTTTTGCCTTTCCCCTTGCTTTATTGATCTGTTTTCTATTCTAGTAACAAATACATCTTAGGTGAATACCTAAATACATTAGGTGAAAACCTGTTGATTTAAGTAACACCACTTAGATACTTCTACTGAACTACTTGCATTTTTCAGAATAAATGTCCCTTTAAATTTTTTCAGACATTTTGGAGAAGCTTCCATAATTGGCACAGGACTTGTTCTGTGTATTTATGAACACTTTCAGAAGTGTGTGTATATGCAAAAATTCAGTTTATACCTATATACTTGTGGAATGTTTCTCTGAAGTTGCTGGTGTTAGTATAATTTGTTAAGTACTGTGGATAATGTGCATAAGCTTTCCAAAGCAATGTAATTTTTTTATTGTATACACAGTTGTGCAGAGTCGTGATCCTAGTACAAATGTAGTGTTACTGGAGGATGCTGCAGCAGTTCTGAGTGTGGCCGTAGCTGCTACCTGTATGGGTCTGACTTCTTTAACAGGTAAAATTCTTTCTCAAACTGAGACAGGCAAGATGGGCGTTTCCTTCTGTGCATGATATGAACATAGAGCATTTAGTTTATATTGGTTGACTTAAATACATCTTTACTCTTTTTCTGATACTTATACTGTGAAAGTTTCTGGAGGTTTATACTGTTCTCTGATCTTATTTCTAGTAGTTTGAGGTGAAAATATTTAAAGTTGGGATTTTTTTTTTGTACGTCTGTTATTGGTGGGGTTAAGCTTGAAAGAGTACATGCAGATGGGTCTCACTTTTGAGCTATTTTGTCATACAAACTAAAGTATGTTTTACTAAAGATAGATTTGTTGTAGTCAGTTATGTAAATCACTTTGTGCTGTGGGGGGATTACATAATCTGAGCTTCCTTATTCAGTGGCATGCACTTCCATGTGCATGTGCGGAGGATTTAAGGAAGCAGTTCTTTCGTTCCTTTTGATTCGTAGTGGTATCAGCGCTATTTTCAGATCACAGCAGCTGCTCCAGAACAGAGTGGCAAATCTAACTCAAGTAGGTAGGGTGATCTGTATGGCAACTGGCTCAAAGTCTGGTTTTGCTGCACAGTTAAGTTTTCTGAAGAGGGAGATTGTTTATTTGTCCTTTTTAAAGTATTTGCTTTGGCTTTCAATTGTTTAAAAAATAAATATGGTAGTTTTTCTTTGTCGCTTCTAATGAGTTAATTGCAGGTTTCATTTTTTTTTTGTATAGAAGTCAGTTTTTTATTCCATCATTTGTTTCCTTCATAAACTTAAAAATGTATTACTGTTTCTACAAATCTCAATATGAATGAATACATGTTTAAAACTTGGAAGTACTGTATTCTAGAAATGGTTAATACTTGCAGATTTTTGAGTTACTGATAAAAGAACTGACTTCTGTGTTGCTACATGTTTTTGGATGTATATAATTTTATATTAGTAAAGGTAAATATATACACAGAAACCCAAATAGCTGACAAGAGCTTACTCATCTATTAGTCCTGCAGGAGACAGGAGTAGCTGAGGGACAGGAGGGACTTGAGACTTTATCTTCATCTTGTTGGAAAGAATTGCCAGTGCATTAAAATACAAAACCAAACCAAACAAAAAAAATCCCACCAAAACCCTCAGAAAACCCCCATGTACTCTTTTCAGTGTGAAATCTGAATGATCTGCTATGTTGTAGAAGTGCTCTGTGAAATTAATTTGACATGTCTCGTTCAGGAAACCCTTATTATGACAGCGTGGGGTCTCTAGGTGTTGGAACTTTGTTAGGAACTGTGTCAGCGTTTCTAATCTACACTAACACTGAAGCCCTGCTGGGACGATCTATTCAGCCTGAACAACTGCAACGACTCACTGAGTTACTGGAAAGTGATCCTGTAGTAAGGTAAGATTCTTTACAGCTCAATCTCTACTAAGAACAACAAAAAGCAAGAAATAACATTTGGAAAAAGATAGTTCAAGCACTTTAAATGAGAAATCTGGTGACATTGTTTATTCTTAGGGTGGATTCTTCTGCATTGAGATTTTAGAATCTTAATTTCTAGTAACTTCTAGTTTAATAAGCGAATACTCATACCTCTCATGTTCCACAGCTGAAATAAAATTGCAAATATGTTGTAACAGTTACATTAATTACAGGAGTTGACAATGACTTAATGAGAGAACCGTTGCAAACTTAAAACTATTTTCAAATGCATGAAATACAAGCACTTAAATGATGCTGTAATGTTGCTTTTATAGTTTATTAGCACTTAAATATTTAAATTCTGTTATTGTTAATATTCAGTGTCTGGAATTCTGTAGCAGTTGGTAGGGAAGTGCTGCAGTAGTATTATGATGTAATAGATTCTGCATATTAGATGCTTACAGAATGAACTCAATGCTAATTTCTCTTTCTTTGAAAATCTGCAATTTGTAGTGAAATGAACTTATAGCTCATAATAATTCTGAAATCTTGTTTAAATGCTTTTTAAGGAGATATTTTAGCTTACTTTAACCCTATTAACCTTGATTTAGAAGAAAAAGCATTTTTGTTAATCTTTATTCAGGAATAAATTTCTTTGTAAATCAGATGGAATATTTTAGTGCCTTTTTAAAAAAAATTTGTAGTCATTACTGAGCTCTGGAGGGGAGAAAAACCAAGCCCATTAGTTAACACCAGAATACTTGAAAGAAACTAAGTGCTGCATTGTCTCAGTTGCAAGCAACAGGTCTGAACGATATGCCCTTCATTTCAGAAGCTGAACAAGATTCCTATTTTGGAATAGAGCTCTGTTAGAATTTTCACATGTCAGTAACTAAACTCTGTTAAAGTGTTTGTTGTGGCCCTGGATTAGTCTGAATGGCGGAGCATGTGTCAACAGTGCTGTGTTAGAGTAGGTGAGTTCATGTGATTATTTGTACACATCTGCTGTAGTTCCTTTTTCCAAAGTGCATGGGTGGCTTTTGCTTCTCTTGGGCTGGAATCATAAAACTTCTATCTCAAGCACCATTTTATATTATATTCCATTTTTATAGATGGCTGTAACCTTTCAACAGAGCAGACAGTTCATCTCCTTCTTGATCTAGACATTTCTGTAAAACAAGAAGTATCTTTATTTTTAAAAAAGCACAAAGGATAAAGTGAAGACTTGGTAAGAAACTGTGTTTCTCTTAACATTAGAAGCTAGAACATATTTAGGTACTTCTCATAACACTGTTTGCTAGACCTTCTGTATGCACTTGGTCTTGAGTGATGTCTTTCTGAGATCCGTTACATTTTTCTCCTTTGATATCTTCTAGCGCACAATTTGTCTTTGACCAGGTTCTTCTCATAACAAGCCTAATATCTTGAGCTTGGTAAACTTGCATCTTCTAAGAAGGCACCTGGTCTTGATCTAAGAATTCTTTTGAGATGTAAACTTGTATTACCCTTGCTTGTAACTAGACTTCCCTTGCTCTTTCCAGGAGGGTTTGCAATCTTTATTTTCAGATGTGTTTTGACAAATATGGAGATATATTAGGGAATAATTTAGTATTCATCAGAAGTTATTTTAGATCCAAATTGACCAAACGATTCAGAGGGTCTGATTTTCGTTCCCCCTGCCCCCATCACACCACCACCACTTAATTATTATTCTAGCAGTAGCTTGCCTGAACGTCGTGTTCTGCTGCTAACGATAAAATATTTGATTTATCAGACAATAGTAACGGCTGTACTAAAAGAAATAATCTGTGCTGTTGATCTCTTTTTCAGCTAAGTCTTGATTTATTTATTTATTTAATAGGGTTGTTTGACAAGACCTACATCCCCTAAAATCTTAATGACTGGAATTAATGCTCTTAATATATAATTTCCCCCCCCCCCACACCTTTTCCACTATTTTACCTTGGGTTGTCAGGTGAAGTTGTGTTTAGTTAAACAGATTGCTGCATTTGCTGTTTTTAAGTTTTGGCACAGTGTTGTTAATCTGCTCTTTTTTAATTCTCATCTGTATTCCAGGATGAAAAAATAATTGGCCTTCACAGTTATTCTTAGTTCTTTTTACTCTTGAATGCAAGTTATGTAGCCTGCTGAACTAGCAGCATTTTTTCCTTTTAGATGTCCAGTCTGCTTCTCTGCTACTAATAGGGAAATGCTTTGTTGTACTAATACATTATTTTGCCTTTTTAGATCAAGAAAACAATGATTATTGCATGTTTCTGCCTATTCTGTATCATCAGTAACAATTTTGCCATTTCCATCTAGTAGCAGGCTTGTTTCCATGTTATCCTTTGTTTTGCTAAGCTTAAAAATGTTGGCTTGTACCACACACAATACCTTTTTTTTTTAATGCTTCTCCTATCGGTGTTCTGGGCTTCATAATTTCTCTTTTAGGCTCATGGCTATTTATTTCCCCTTCCTTTTAATTTTGCTTGGTAATTTCTAGTTGTAGCCCTTATTTCATTTGTGATCCAAAATGGGCTTTCAGTCAGAGTTGTTCTCAGATGGAAAATTATTTGATTTCATTTTTTGCTATACAAACATTCCATTCTTAACTCTGATTCACACCTTTGGTGCCTAAATCTTTCTTGTGTTCAGCTTAACTGAAGTGTAGGAGATTAGGCTTTCAGAACTGTGAAATAAAATATATGATGTGGTACAGACTATCCTGATTCTGTTCTTACGAAATGTAATCACGGATCCCTAGGCATAAGCTATTCTTGGTGACAGTTTCATCTTTAATTTTTACTTCATTGTAACAGCTGTTGGGTAATTGTGCTACTGTTGTGCTGGAAAACCTGTCATTCTGGTTTGAGGGGGAGGGTGGGGAAGTATTATGACTAATGGCTAAAAACCAATAACTTGATGGCCTCTGACAGTTTGTTTTTTTTTTTTTTAATGTGAAACTTGCTCTTTTCCCTAGTCTGAATTGAAGGTGTCTACTAGCCATCCAGAAGCTTCCATAGGCAAGCTTTGTAGCTTAAGTTTTAGCATACAAATTTGTATTTTCGAATTATTAGTATTTTTCTCCTCCTGACTCACTGTCTTATCTTTTCTGGACAGATTATAAGCAGTAAGGTAGACTTCTTTTTTTTTTTGTTTTCTTCACGTTTACAGAATATGCATCAATCCACTGAAATTTATCAGGTTACTGCTTAATGAGAATCTCAAATATCTGTTGTTACCTTCTTGCTTGGTTCTGATAGGCACTTGATATATCTTCAATATTTTTGAATCACATGGATTCAAATTCTCTTCAATAACCCTCACTGAACCACATCCATTATCTTAAATACCCTCTTGTGTGAGGAGGTAGTTTGATGATGGTTAATTTTCTCCAGTTAATACTGTTTTGATTTGGTAGCTTCCCACGGAATAGCTGTGTAAATTTGATTGGAGCTGGAAATCCTTCATTGCTACCAGTAAGCTGATAGTTCTTTTAATCTGCTTAAATGTTTATTGAGATGTAAGTTTTTGGTGTCCCTATATTTGGGTCATGTTCTATTTAGGTTTTTTTAAATGTGCTTACCCCTCTTCCACCCCAAGTATTACAAGAAATATTCCATAAACATTTTCTGTGACTGTTCATCTTAAATTTCTGCCTCCTGTTCTTTGTCAGCTGTTCACTCTAGCAGGCCACTTCCAAAATATATGCCTTCCACTTTCTTCTTGCCCTGCCTGTGTAGTTAGTCCTGATTTATAAACATTCAGATGAGAAGAAACATTTCTAGTTGGGGAGAGTAAATTTGCTTAAGACAAAGGGCATGCTAAATTTAAAGATGCTGTGGAATTGCACAACTTGGTAAAATGAAGGCGGGGGGGGCAAGTTTAGTATTTTCCATCAAGTGAGCTTTATTGCTGAATGTAAATTTTGTGTTAGAACTTCAAAAATTGTCAAGATTGCATTTTTCTGTTAGTAGAACCAAAGTCTTAGGAATATTTTATAGTTGATCTCAGATACTTGTTTTGCTTTGGAAATGTTAGGAGAAAGAATTTTAAAAATTTGAAACTTCTGTGATTTATGTTCCATGTCTCCACTTTTTTCTGGCCTTGGTGGGAGAATGTGGAAACTTACTCTGCAGTGACAATCTTTAATTCTACTTGGCTTTAAAGATAAACTAAGTTTGTGTTAATCTAAATAGAAAAAACCCTAGAGTATTTTGTTTTATGATTTTATTTTCTACTTATTCCACTGTTGAAATGCTCCACAATATGCCTGGGTCCTGAGTTTGCTTCATTTCTTATTATCCCTTAAAAATAGAGGGCATTTTGTTTCTTACCTACATTCATATATCATGGAGCTTAACAAACTGGAACAAAACTATGCTATAGAAAACCAGAAGTTTTCAAAGGACCAAAATCTAAACAGATTGCAACGTTCATGTTCTAGTATCTATCAGGGACCTTTAAATAAATATACATTTTCAGCATTTACAAACAGCTGTATTAGTTGTGATAAATAATTCAGTACAATAAAAAATTAGTTCTAAACACAATATCCATAACTTTTTCTTACATAAAATATATCTTTGAATAGAAAATTCTCCAAAAGGTCACGCCTTTACAAATGGTAGTTATCTAGGAACGGACACTTCTCTAATTGCAGTGTGTGCTTTCAGTAATTGACAATTGATTATTGTTCCTTACCTCAGAATTGAATGTACTTAAAGATCGTTAAACAGTGTCATGTATATGCATATGTGCAAAAACTTTTGTGCAATAGCAAAAAACTTGAACTTGTAAGTTCATCTCGGAATAGGGAAGTTTTCACTATCTATTGTGGGATGGGGTTTTTTTTTCATACTCTCAGTCTAGTTCTAAATCTGCGAATCTTCTTGTAGTCTGTCTTTTATTACAGCAAGGCATTTATAGATATGTTGGTGTAGCAGAGACCTGTGGAAGCGGTGTAACCGGCTGAATATAAATCAGTGTTTAATGGGAGTGTGTGGTGGCAAAATGAGGATATGTTAGTCAAAGGCAGTGGCCTTTTAAAATTACAGCATCATTTTACTGTGACAATATTGTTAACATCAGGAGTCAAACTAGCTAGTTGTTTGTTTTTATGTTGTTCTACATTTTCTTTAAAAATTATGTGTTTCAGAGCAATTCATGATGTTAAAGCCACAGACATGGGAATGAGCAAAGTGAGATTCAAGGCAGAAGTAGACTTTGATGGACGGGTTGTTACTCGTTCTTACCTGGAAAAACAGGACATTGAACAGCTGCTACAAGTATGTTTAAAAAAAATGGTTTTGTAACTTCCTGTACTTGATATTTACTTTCCAATTTTAAGTATGTCTAAAACTAAGATGTTCCGGTAGGTGAGTTATATTTCACTTCTTCACTTTGAAGGACTGCAGGTTTTTTTACTTTGTATTAGTATATTAAATATCTGTACATGGAATCATATTATGTGCCGCTGAAATAGAGCCACTTCTGGGCTGAGTAGGGCCTGGGTAGGGGGAGGGCAGACTTTTTAAACTCATTTTTTTTGCTAGAAAATGCAGATTTTTCCAAAATAATTTTGATGAGAACTTAATTCTTCCAATAATTTTTTTATTGAATTATAAGATCTCCAGTTAAAACTGGAAGCCTGTCACCTGAGAATAAGCATCTGTGTTGGCAGAGCCATTCTCCTTGGCTGCTGAAAATGCAGTGTTACAATTTACAGATCCTGCCATTCAGACTGGGCTTGAATATGGCTTGCTTGCATCACATGACTTAGCATTTCGACTACATTTAACAATTAACCACCCTTAAGTGCTGTCTCTGATTTTAGTGTCATTCAGAGTAGCTTTTTTAAATCTCTCATTTCAATATAGAAATGCAACTGCTTTGAACTGGTTTCTACATGGCAAAGCTATGAAGTAAAGAATATTATATCTAAATCACAGTGAGAGTTTCAAGTGGGCAGAATATTTTGCTTGCTTACTCGTTTTCACCAGTAACTTGTAGGTACACAAGCAAATGTATATAAGCAAGATTTTTTCCTTTGCTATCCTTTCAAAACGAAAAGTAGATGTCAGATGTCTGCATTTTGTCTTTCTGTTAAACACGACTTAACTGAGTTTACATTTAAATTACTGCAATTTTTTTAAACTGTTAGTCAGTGTCCCAATTTTTAAAAAGTACCGCCCTTTAATGTCAAAATAAGAATGTATATATATTTTATATATACAGTGCAATAAGTGATCATGTATTGGATTTCAATTTCATATGTTTCTGAGAGAAAGAGTGCCATCAGCTTTGAGCAACTGAGGCACTGCAGGTTTGCTTGGTTTTGTATTGCCAAGTCGCAGTTCCTTTGCTGTTGCAGCTGTTTAGCATGCTACTTTTCAAAGGCTTTGTTAGCTTTTGTTCTTAACCCACTGTTCCCTTTGGTGATTGCATACAACCGTCCCTGGTTCTTCCAACTAGTCTTGGTGTGAAAGTTCTTTCTGATTGTTTCTAGGTTGGCAACTGTTTCTTACACAGGTCATTGTAGTTTCATGTAGTAACCTCGTGTCAGCCGCAAAACTATTGCTGAAGGATAGCCGCTTTGAGCAGGACTCAGCCACCCAAAGTCAAGGGCAGACATAGTACTTGCCTTTTGATGTATAGTTGTTCAAATAACTAGGTCATTCAACTAGCATTGCTATCAACATTACTCTTTCTAAAGTTGTGAAATATTTGCTGAAGTGCTGTCATTCAGATTAATCTCATTTCTTTTCTGTGTTAGACTTGCTGTGATCGTAGTCATAAGTTATTGTGGTTGGGATATCTTTTAAGCTCACTCAATTATGTTATTCCTCTTCAGCTTTAGAGTAAGGAGGAGGAAGGAAATGGATGTTGTGTTGTAGCTGTATACACAAGAAGAATTAGCTATTTAATAACTACTCTGTCTGTTAGCAATAATCTATTTGTCCTAAACATAATGCAGCTGTATTGCATAAACTATGGCTGAGATACTACAGGGCAAATGACTTCTGGCCAATTTGGTGTGAGACTTCTATGGAAAGAGTTTGATAATGATGTAATAAGGGCTTTGGTGCTTCTGATGTCTGTGGTTTTTTTGGAGGGAGGAGCATAGCATCCTGTCGTCTTTAACCTCATTCCTTCAGGCTTGTATCCTGTGGGTCTCCCTAGTCCGAGTTCCTATCCACTGTCTTTTGAGTTTTTTGATATAATAGAGGAGCTGTATTTCAGCAGCATTCATAGTAATCCTTGTGGATTTTCAGATGAGTCGGTAATGTAATGCCCAGTAGTGTAGTGGAATAGCAAGAATGTATGAAAATGAGGAAAGAATACACAGGGGTACCCTTCTCTGCGTTGCTGTGAGCAAGGAATACCCTAGAAACTTCTGGAAAATGAATGAAATTCTCTAAACCTATTTGGAAAATAAAGGAAGAGTTCCGTTAAAGATAGAACATTTCACATCAAGTGCAGGTGTAATGGTAAGCCAGCTGTTATCATTGAATAGATGCTACTCTTCTGTGTCTTTGAGGTTTAAGAACAGATGACATTTTGAAAGGAAGTGGCAAAAGCTGAAAAGTGTTTGGTGTGATTTTTCCCCCCCACCCTTCCTCCCTACCCTTGAAATATGTCAGGACCTTCTGTAGTGTTATTCCTTTCTTTTCTTTCCCTCATCTCAACTTCTTAAATTTGATTTCTTCCTAGGAAATTCAACAAGTGAAAACTCTTGAAGAATTAGAAGCCTTCATGCTTAAACATGGTGAGAATATCATCGACACATTGGGGGCTGAAGTAGACAGACTTGAGAAGGACCTAAAGGTAAAATTTAGCTGCTTATTAGGGTGTGCCTACTCTGTGATATATTTTAAACAATATCGCTGCATCTACTCTTTGAGATTTTGTTTGTAAATATGGGAGAGGGGAAGAGGTTGATAATGCAAATTTTCTTGCTGTGGTATCATTAAGTTAAGTGCTAACCAGCAGCAAGCCCTTTGCCATTGATCTATTTGTTATGTATTTTTTGTACAATTCTATACCACTGTAGAACAATATTTTCATGAAATGAGACCTGATTGTGTCTTTGTTACTGTATTCTCAGCATGTCAGGTTATTTACAGGCTGTTGAATTCCATTTTGGTTGTAAATAAGCAAGTTTCAATTTTATTTATTTTTAAATCTGGTACTTAGCATTGTATCAAATATATCAGTGTGTGATGAGAGCTTTACCCAACATTTTTTGCAATATAGTGTTTACTGCTTTTATAAGCCTGTCATAACTTTCTTATTACTTTTTTTTCATTCTGTGATTTAAGTATCCTTTGGTTGTTGCAACAAAGGATTGTTTCAATTTTTAATTTTATAATTATGTTGTGGCTGTTAATCTTACCTTTCCTGGCATGAATACAGAACTACAAATATACTGACTGCCATACACATACAGCCCTGTCATGACTGCCTTTTGTAGTCATTACGAGACAGTGCTCGAGAGCATGTCTGGCCTTGCTTATTACATTTGATAAACATTCTAGTTTTAGTTTCTATCCCTAGAGTGGTGCTGTTTAAAAATCAAAACATTATTTTTTAATTTAATTGCACTAGCAGATCCAGTTCTTCATGTTTTTTGAGGAGTAGGATCATAACTAATTATTCTATAAACATGAATACTGTTTTTTGGTGTAGGCAGGGATTTGAGTGATTGTGTTGCTGTTGAATACGCTTTACTAAATATGCTAGTCAGATTCACGTGCTGGATGACTTTGAAGTCAGTGACTTTCAGTAAAGATGTCATGGATTATGCAATCCATGTAATGACGATAACTTATTTCTACAATATCAGAAAATGCATATGTCTTAATAGAAACGGTATTTTGAATCTTTATAAATAGCTTAAATTATTATTTCAGCAATCTTATCCGTTATTCAGGAAAGTATCTGTTAAAACTTTCTTAGTGAGAGATATATAAAACAGTCCAAATAAAAAATACATAAACACTGTCTTAAAATCAAGAGAGCTGGTTCATACTTTATAAAACAGAAGAACTAATTTATCTGTGATGCTGAGAAGTATTTGTCAAATAAAAAGATAAGTTAGCCCTCAAAAAACTGCTTTTAGCATAGGCAGTTTGTTGAAGCTACTCCTCATTTTAAAATAGTCCCTATGTTAAAATAGTCCTTATATTACCAGAAAAGGGGATTTGTTATCCAGTTGCAAACATTATGCCAGAAATACCTTATTTGTATCCATGTGCAAAAATGTGTGTTTGAATATTTTCAATATTTTTTTTTTTTTTTTTTAATTTCAGCAACGAAATCCTGATGTCCGTCATGTGGATCTGGAGATACTATAGACTTTGTAGAAGAAATCTTCAGGTTGCTACCGTTTTGGAAAGAAGTCACGTAAAGGGCTGGAAAGCTTCTGAAGTTGCAGTGACCTCAGCACCATACCTCGCTTACTTTTGCTGTAGGCTGCCTGGACTGTTAGCACTGCTTCTGTTTCTGGAAGAGCGCTAGACTTGCAGACAAAAATTTCCATGGCAAAATCAGTTTTAAAAAGCTACTTGACTTAAAGTCCACAGGAGTCTGTCAGAGTATATTTACTGCATTTCAGAACTTAAGACTTGAGGTTTGCCTGAAAATACACAACACACTTAGTTTTTCCATTTGTGTCCCTTTGCGGTCAGTTTGCACTTCTTTAGTTTCTTTCAAGATATCATTAAAGGTTCTTGGGAGATATTAAGATTAGCTAGGAAGAGTTTGTTCCAGTGGAACCTGCCAACCTTAAACTAATTGTAGTATTTCAACTGCGTGATTTTTCCAGTTTTTCTTTTCTATGAGATAAATTCTTTCAAACAGGCGCTGGCCTTCTCTCAAGTACCGTGACCTGGAACCCTGCTTTTTGCCACTGTTGTGATTACCAGCCACACTTCAGAAAAATAAGGTTTTTTTCCTCAGTGGAGTCAGCTGTGTGTGATTAGCCAGAGTATGTTAAGTTACTGTGAAGAAATTAGTGTGTAGAGATTTCAGTGAACTTCCTCTGTTTCCCCCCTGCCCCCCCACCTTTGACACTTGTTCTCATTTTTGTAAGTATCTTCAGATGTAATCTGGGAGATATTTATGGTAGTGCTTATTAAAAGTTACCTGGCATTTTTGGCTTTCTATACTTTTCATAGGCTGTATTGGCAGATATGGTTTTTGCTAGAAGGTATAAGAGGTGCAGTTGGAAGTTAAAATAGTAAACATGTATTAGAACTATTTATAATTAAAAAATGGATACATTGTATTTTTAATTTATTTACCACTAGATGTTATCTGTTATCTGAATTCTAAACAGCTTGCTTTGGGTTTTTTTACGAGTTGACCTTCCTTGTTCAGTAAAGAGAAGTAATTTCTATCAGTTGTCCTCAACAATCCTGAGATAAGTGCTTAGAGTTTGTAATTTTGAAATGTGCGGTTCTAGCACTGTATATAATCAGCCTCAAGGCGTTCTGCAATAGGCACCCAAGTTGTACCAGATTCTTTGAGACCCAGTCTTTATTAATAAGGCTATGAGTACTGATTATGCAAGTCAAAATATAAGCGAAATAACTCCGTATAAATAACTCTGAGGAGAATCCTTTATGCACTTTAACATATTTCAGTAAAATGAGAATAGCTCATGGGTGAGAGGTGGTAATAAGACCCTTCTAGTGACTCAGTTGCTGAGTAATGACTGACTTGCTGAAAGAAGAAACGCTGATGTGAAACACAAGTCTTCAAAGATCAATGTAAGATGAAATTGTAAGCATTGCAGCAAATAATAATTGTAGAGACCAACATGTCCAGATTTAACTAAAAGCTTTTTAGAATGCTTTTTTTCATACTAAGTGTCACTTACCAGTGAATTATGAGAATTTATAAAATAGCATCCCTTTTGACAACTGCAGAGCACTTTGCATGCTGGTCATTTTGAGTAGAAAAACATTCCAGAGTTCAGTTACAGGTGGGACTTCACATACAGTAATTGAGGGTACCCTTGTCAGTAATCCCTGTTCACCGGTGGCTTCTTTATAGCACATTAGCTTATTATGGCTAATCCAAAAGAAGGCTCACTTTATCTGGTTTTTGCCCGTTGTAGAACTAGTTAGTATGTTTAAGCCTGATAATTTGAAATGCAATTTGAAGGTAATTTGGAACTGTATCAAGTAAATAAGGCATATCTTAGCCCATTACCTTTCTCCTCGCCCTTCCATGTAAACTTCATCTCATCTCAGCATGCACTCTGCTGATGTTAGTCTTACTCATGAAGAGCACTGGAATCTGATGATGCATAACCTCTTTCCTTCTTCCTAGAATATTTATATGCATTTTGAATTTGAATAAACACTTTAATAAGCCTGTTATTGCGGAAATCTTAAAAATCCAAAAAGAAGTAAAACTGGGAAAATGTTCTTACTGGGGAGGTTAGTGGAGACAGCCAGTGTGATCTCAGTGGTTTGTATGCTGGAGTTACTGATGAATGAGTAGTTAGTATGCACTTTGCAGGGCAGAAGTTTCACTGAGAGGTTAGTAAATGTTATCTCCATACTGAAGCGTTCCTGTATCTTGTTTAAGAGGAGGCATGAGCTTATATTCCTACAGGGCATCTGCTCCAAAAGCCAATTAAAATGTTTCTTATGCATTGAGATGTAACTCGGATGAATTCTGATCTTAATTTCCTTATCTCAGTCAGAAACACACCCATCCACACACCTTTTGTTTGTATTCCAAGATAAAATACAGTTCCTTTTCTCCCAGTTATGTTAATGATTACAGCATCACAATATGTCAAATTTAAGAAGCCAGAACTTAAATGGTTTGGGGTACATAAGTTGCATAGTTTGAGGGCCCAGTTCCATTTTTGAAAATGACCTGGATGGTGATACACCACAAAAAGGCAGGCAGACTGGTTTTGGCAGTACCTTCCTTCTAAGTTTACATGTCTCGCAGTTGGATGAAAATAGCGACTCATTGAGCCTGTCAGGTTGGAAAGGAAAAGTAATTCCAAGCTGTTACATTTTAATATATATTATAATTTGCAGATTAATGGTTTTGACACTTTTAATGCCTTTTTTTCCTTAACTCTCTTTATGGTCTAAAACTTGAGGTGATATGGGTCCAGTACTTAGTTTACTTTTGGTTTAGTGTTTTTGGGGAAAATATTTAGCTAATACATTTACATGATAGCATCCTCAGAATTAAAGAAAACTTGCAAAGTGTGGAGGAGTGGATTTTTTTCTTTATCACAAATGCAGTTACATAGTTTCTTTTAGATTGATTTTAAGGAAAAGCAGCAAGGATTTAGCTAACAATAAAGTTATATTCTAGGAATTTTTGCAATTAAGGTGTGGTCTCTTAAAATAATTTATTTTTGCAGACTTGCCTAGCAGGTTCTATTTTTTCAAATTGTGTTCCAAGCACTGCTGCCCTCTGCTTTGTGAAAGATTGCTTACATGTTGCACAATGTCTCATAATTCTGTAAAACTTGTGATGTTTGAAAAAATTGTCTTAGTGTTCCAATATATTGAGTGACCTTAATGTATTTCAAGTCAAAGTTGGCTGGACACTAATAATACATGTTTGCCTGTAGAATTTGTTTTTCTATAAAGGATAAAATGCTGAAGTGTCTCCTTTATATGCTGTGGAATTTAGTATCTGACGTGGTCCCCCTCTACCCCTCCAATTTCTAGAGCATTAGGCATATTGTAGTAGTAAATACTTTAGGGGACTACTGTATTACAGGGACTGGTTGCTGGGCGTTCTGGTCTAGAAGTAGTAGGGACTTAGGGTACAGGAGAACGTATTTTTTCAAGGGCAAGGTGCGTCCTTTATCCTCTGTGACTCACACTCAAGCTGAAGGTTTTGTAGCCTCTGCTTTTCTCCTTCCTTGAATTCCCACACAGATTTTATTATTTTTCTAATAACTCTTACTTTTAGAGGAGGAAGCCATTATGAGCATCTTATGTTTTTAATAGCCAAGCTAGATGCTACTCTTGGTCTCTGGGTTTTGTACTGTACTTCTTGTTCACTGATAGCTGACAACAGTGATTGCTGTTTTGAAAGCCACAGATTGTGTTAGCCGAAACTACCAGAGTTTTCGGATTCTGGCAGGTGCATTTTTTTCAGCTATATCCGGAGACTCAGGTTTTTATTGAGATTTTCACTGGCCCCCCTTTGATAAGGGGGAGTACGGGGAAGAATTTTAGATGTGTTTTGTCTAGGTAATACACTGATTGCAATTCTGTGTTCTTATTTATTATAATTTTTAGCTGACTTATCTTTTTTCCATAACAAAGGAAAAATTATGCATTATGGAAGTGTGTCTACTAATGACAAGTGCATCAGGTGCAGGCTTCCTGCAAAGAGTTTTTAGGCTTTTGTGTATTGGAAGTGTGGCAATTTTTGAAAATTCTCAATTAAGTAATCCTTTTTCTAAAGTTGATTTAGATGTATTTCTTACAAAAGAATCCACAGAAGCATATTGTTTGATTTGAAAGAAAAGTATTTTGCGTTACGGTCATATGTTCCTAAGGCATTTTGTCTTGGTAGAATAGAACAATTGATTAATATTGATTGCTTCTGTTCTTATTGTTAGCTCTGAATAGAGAGGACAACTAACATCTCTTTTGCAGTTTACCTGCTTAATGTATATGAGAAGTCAAGGTGTACCAAAAAGATGTGTGGGTTTTTTTTGTAGAGGGGTTGCGTAGCTTAAATAAGTAATTTTTCCTTTCTTGTTGGTGAGACACAAATAATTAAGATCAAAAGTAGCCTATATCTTTATTACATATAAAAAGAAATAGGAATCCAGGATTTAAAGCACAACAGTCCAATTTTTGAAATGCATGCCCTTTGAGGAAAATAAAATGTGCCAGGAGCTCTAAGTGGTTGTATGGACTATAGAAACTGCAGTCAATCAGGCTTTGCTGAAGCAGAAGAAAAGAAACTAAAACAAAGAGTGTAGTAAAAA
Source organism: Phalacrocorax carbo (assembly GCF_963921805.1). NCBI lineage: Eukaryota > Metazoa > Chordata > Aves > Suliformes > Phalacrocoracidae > Phalacrocorax > Phalacrocorax carbo. The sequence continues at coordinate 27,301,637 of NC_087516.1, forward strand.
GAAAAGAATACAAGGAAGGAAAAAAAAACCCTAAGGTCTTGAGCACGTGGGAATAGGAAAAGATGAACACAATCTAGAAAATGTGGCCAGAAATAAGAAATGATGATTGGAGAGGAAAAGAACAATAAGAAATGATACTTGATCAGAATGCATAAAACTATGTAGTATGACATTCTCTTTCTTTTAGCAATATTCAGATAGGTGGGTGATTCCTCCCTCCCACCCAGAGCAAATACTCTTTTTTTTTTTCTGTAATAAAAGCCAGTGTCTCTGTTTAACTGTTTCCTGATATGGTGTTCAGTCTTGCAGGTATAAACCTATTTGCCCTCTGAAAACTTAGTCTTTTTGCTGAGGGTGATAGAGCTTTGGTGGTGAGGTATGTATTTGGTGAGTGGAGGGTGAGTAACTTTAATTGTGGAAATGGGAGCTGGAGTGAATTAAAGAGAAAATGAATTTATTCTTTCAGTCAGAAAATGATTGAAGCACCATACTGAAGATGTAGGGAAAAAAAAAAGGTGCAGTGTTCTAAGGTCTACAGAATTCTTGCAGTGAACTGTAATCTTTGGCGAATATGTTAGTCCGTATTTTTCAAGTTGCTTAAATGTCTGTGGATGAGCAAGATTTCTAGTTAAATCATCACATTCTGAAAAGGAGTTAAAGAAAACATTCAAAATGTTATGTGAAAAGGGTGTATGCTTTTTAAATACCACAGACAGATACTATAACAGATTATAGTAGGTAGACAGAAGATTTTCATTCTATCGTATATTACATGAGGCTCCTGAGGACAATTTCTTTTTTCTGTGCAAATCAAAGCCACCAGTTAAAATAAACAGTCTTGGTTACTTTCTCGAAGCTTTACACTAACAGTAGGCCTGGTCAAATTTTCGTATTGTCAGCGTTCCTAGTGCTGTTACGGGGAGAAGGTGTCTGTTGAAAGTAGTGCAATACAGTTCCACACTCGAGGGTATGTTTGATTTTTGTAATCTAAATTTAGCTGTCTTTAAAACTTTTGAGGTTGTGATCAGCTGCTTCAAAGCTGATGACAGAAGAAAAACAAATATGCAATGTTGTATAAATGATGTAATATAAAGGATATTTTTTTCTGTAAGTTGCTCCTCAAATTAAAGATGCTGAAGAACTATGTGGGAAGAAGCATTTGAAAAGTGCCTAAAGCATTTGGAAAGCATTTTGGCTGTTGCCAAAATGGTATTAAATGTGACGGTTAACAGTGAGGATTTTCACTGGTGGTAGAACTTTCAAGGGCAATCTCAAAGCTGAAACATGTTTTTCCATGCAGCCTTTTAATCAAATGTAATTCCCTTGCCCCCTCCCCTGCCATGCTTTTTGGTGTATTGGCTTTTTCGTTCTGTCTCTTCATATACTTCACATTAGTATGGGGAAGTCATTTTGATTTGCGAGGTGCAGACTTTTAAACATTTCTCTGCATATATTCTTTCTTTTGTAATTATACTTGAATTCAGTACATCCTGTAAAATGTCTGGAAGCTGTAATTATTCAGTAAAATGTTACATAGCTGGTAAAGGTTGTGTTCTGTTAATTCAAGCGATTTTATATGTATTGTGAAGGTAAGCATTAACACTGGCTTCAGGCAGTTGATGATTTGCTACGTTTCTGAATTCAAAATGCATATAACAGTATTTTATGGATGCAAAACAAAGGTTATATCCATCTATTTGTACTAGTTATTCAATTTGCCTTTGTGATGTTGACAGTACACCCTCTGTTAAATAGCACGCACTCGGTACGTGAGCAACCTGCCTAGAATAGCCAAGCTGTATTTATTAGTACTCTGTACTTCACTGGCAGCTGTGCCTTTCATCCTATTCGCCCCCAGAGTGCGCGGTTCCTTCCCCAGTGCACAGTAAGCTCTGTCTGCCTGGCCCAGAGGCCCCACTGGCACTGTCTCCAGTTTGGACTACCAGTCCTGATCCAGATCTAAGGATGACGTGAAGAAAAGGTAGTAAGATGGATGGATTGCACGTCTGTGTATAGTCAAGGGTATAGAGAATTACTTGAAGAGGTTGGGTTTACGTATCAGACTTCCCTAACCGTAGCTTGCCAATCCCAGCAAAGCTGTCCAAGCCTCTTAAGAAAAAGCTGGGTATCATTCACTTGAAATTAGGCAGCTTAGAAAGGATTTAACATACAGTCTGGTTCATTAAAGTGCCACTTCTTGTCACTGATACTGATGAAAACTGGTGAATTATCCAGTGACGGAAAGAAGTACTAATTGGGCTAAACAAAATTATATGTTGTTGGAAGGAAGAGACAAAAATGCAAGAAGCCTGGGTGGTAAAGTGGAGAAACTTGGAAAAACTGGCATTTTTGTCTGTCTGGTATATCAGAAACAAGGTGGGCAAGCAACACATTTCAGGAAAGATTTTTGGATGTGCAGCATATGTCTTGATTGCTGAAGACATTTCATTTCATAGTTAAGAGATTTCTTTTTCTCAAGGGATTTTCTTGCAGGGATGCTGGACAGTAATGTGTGGTGTTCAGATTGCAATAGGCTGCGTGTTACTAACTCATCTCCCACATTCAGCAATGTTCTCTTTGGGTGGTGATACCATTGCCAAGAGTTGGGTTTTCTTTGGTGTTTGTGGTTTTTTGTTTTTTTTTTTTTTAAAAATGAACCAAATGGCACATAATCTGCCTGAGCAGGGAAGTGACAGGCTTTAGGGCGTTGTCTGCTTGAGGTCCAGTCCAAATATTGTGACTCTCTTTTTGGGCTGTCTGAATCACCGGGCAGATGGTCTCAGCCACTTCAAAAGAGGGAGAGCGCTCTGTCTTTCTCTATAACATAACCTGGAATCTTCAAAAGCCTTCCTTTGTTTGCCATTTGTGGCATTTGTTGAAGAGCCATTTTTAAATGATTGTGTTAAATGGTTGGTAGTAGGCTGAGGTGGGACCTTGCGGTCAGCTGTTTGGAGGTGATCGTAACAGTTCTGTTCAAGAATCAGTTTTGTCTGTCCGCCCTAATATTTTATGGGGACCTTCATTCAAAGATCATGGAAAGTAAACCTCCCTTTACCATTTAAATTAAACTTTTTGAAAACCTTAGGAAAGGGACATAATTTCTGCCTTCTCAGAAGCTGTGCCAGCTGGGCCTCTAGTAAATTACCTACAGCGACTTACCCAAGTTCTGTAGTGACTTTTTTTAAAAAAATGTAAACTCCTTCAGTTTTCTTGGTGCTGAATTGGGGCTTAGTAGGATCTTTTCTAGGCCCTCTTTCCTACAAACGACATGGCTTAAATGTGCTCTAGTGTAAACTGATATTCAGCGTTTTAGAGGTGGTGTTTTTGTGGTGTTGTCCGTCCCCCATAGCTCCCCTGTCATTCCCCGCCCCACTCCCTCCCCCTCCACCCATGAAATACCGATTGAACAGCAGTTTACCATTGAAATAAATCAGGCCACTCTGGATACAAAAAATACTAAGTTTTGGGTCAAAATGGTTTTTCCAAATCAAGCTGCAGTAAAGAAGAAAATCCATCTTGCATTTGAGGCACATACAAACTGTTGTGGTTTAGCCCCAGTCAGCAGCTGAGCCCCATGCAGCCGCTCGCTCACTCCCCCACCCCAGTGGGATGGGGAGAGAATCGGAAGGCCAAAATTAAGAAAACGTGTGGGTTGAGATAAGAACACTTTAATAATTAAAATAGTAATAGTGATTATGATGATGATAGTATAATGAAAAGGAAAATAACGAGAGAGAGAGAGAGCTGAAACCCAGCAAAATCCCCAAGTGACACAGCCACTCGCCACCCGGTGACAGACACTGCCAGTCCCTGAGCTGCCATCGCTGCTTCCCCCGGCCAACTTCCCCCAGTTAATATACTGGGCATGACTTCATATGATATGGAATATCCCTTTGGTCAGTTGGGCTCAGCTGTCCCCACTCTGTCCCCTCCTGGCACCTTGTGCCCCTGGCAGAGCATGGGAGGCTGGAAAAGTCCGAAAAGTCCTTGACTAGTGTAAGTGCTACTTAGCAACAACTAAAACATCTCCACGTTACCGATGCCGTCTTTAGCACAAATCCAAAACACAGCCCAACATGAGCTACTATGAAGAAAATTATCCCGGCTGAAACCAGGACATTCACATGTGAACTTCTGTCTCTGCATGTTGTAATTATATGTAGGTATCTTTGGTTGTAGATTTGTACCTCACTGACTGTCTTTCTCATGAAAGAGAACAGATACCTTTGTGAAAATAAAAATTAGATACTGCAGAAGAAGATTCTAATGAATTTGCACAATGTGGAAGCCTTGATGAAAGGGAGATGTTTCAGTGAGGCCCTGGCTTTGAGAAGAGCAAACCTGTGGTGTTCTGTGTTCCATCTGGCCGCTGTCAGGGACAGCGTAGGGAGGTTTAGCAGACCTGTGGTTGCACCTGCGTGGCTGCTCTTAGGTCTATGGCCACTCAGACACTGACATTAGAGGAAGAAGGTAGGGAAAACTGAGCAATGAAACACTTAACTTCACAAGTATATTGAGCAAGTCACCTTGCAAGGGGATGCCTGAGCTATAACTTCTTTAGCTTGCGCTGTAACACATGATGGTAACAGAAATGGAAGGGACACTTCCAGGGAGAAGTTTGGATAGTTTTATGGCAGTTTATTGCTTTGATATCCTCGATCTCCAATGTACATAAAAGAAACAATTTCCAAGTGACTTGGATAGAGATGTATATGGTTTTTTCACATTCTTTGCTCACTTTTGCTTGCTGGGGTGCATAATTTTGACCTCTAGATGCTAAGGGTAAATTAAAGATATGTCAGTGCTAATCCTTACCAAAAGCTGATGCCTAAGCAAGACATCCAGAGCTGAGCTTAGGTGAATTCCCCAGTGGGAGAATACTTTTGGCAGCTCTCAGTTTCTCCTGACAGCCCATTTTCTAGCCCTGCTCCACCTGGAGAAAGGATCAAAATGATGTCTCCTCAGCAGAACAAAAGTGAGCAGAGAACAATGAAAAGCATGTACCTCTCTTTTGCGTGGTCTTCTTTCAGCCCTAGCCTTAGACTAAGGTTGAAGCACTGGTAAAGCACCCCAAGTCTAGTCCTAGGGACAAGTTCCTCATGGGAAAAGTATTTTTTTGCAGCCTTTAATCTCCTTCAGCAAGTATTGGTCTATTAAATACAAGAGATAAGGAGAAAGATAGGAAAGGGATGAAAGAGGAGGAACCACATTTGTGGTGGTGTGTTTTTTCTTAATGTTGAATGAGATCTCTGCCTCTAAGATCTGGTCCCATGGTGATAGACATGAAATAACGTTTGCTTGGGTAATTGTTGAATTTGAATGAGGAAATGTTCTTCTTGCAAGTTATGGTTGTGCAAAATTTCCATGATACGCCTACTTATGACCCCAAACGCTTATGTCTATTCCTGGAGTGAAGCTCCTGAGTAAATATGCTGTTCACACTTCTTAATTACCTCCAAGCACAAATATGAGGGCATTTGTTCTTTCTTTTGCTATTGATTCAGAAAGGCAAGGTTTCTTAGAACCTAGTTGTCCCCAGCTTCTCTGAACAGGTCAGATCTGTTGCTTCTTCTAAGAACTTAGGTTTTGATTAAAGCAAATAGGTAAAGACTCGTATGATCTTATCACAGAGAACTTAGAAAAGGACATGACTCCTATTTTTAGCCAGGCCTATCCAAAGCTTGTTGACTTTGATCTATTCTGCTCCTCTGCTTTGTGCCTTGTACGGATTTCCTTGGTTCTGGCCTTCAGTATATAGCTTCAGTCCCTAGGAGGTTCAAAACAAGGGTTTTGGGTGGAGGAGAATAATTCCAAAGTCTATGTTCCAAAAGCTCCATCTACTCAGTAGACAACTAGACACTTGTGGATCATCGGGGGAGATGCACAGTGATCCTCTGGCTGGTGTTTGGTGGGTTTATGAACATGTCAACGTATTGTGGGGTTTCTTGTTTGTTGTGGTGGTTCTTGGTTTTTTTTTTTGTTCCCCCCCTTCCCCCGGAGAACAGTCTGGCCCTGGAACGGTCTTCCTGATGCTGTGGATGGGAAAGGTAGCCTGGGTGTTTCCTTCATGTTCCTTTTGTCAAGAGACTGTGTTAGAACTGCTTGCTGCTCTGCTTCTTATTTTGGATTATCCTTTAGGAAAAAAAAAAAAACCCTCTTTGCATCAGTTCAATAAGTAGTTCAGTTGTCGGCTCTTCCAGGGTCACATCCTTTTGCAAGAAGATTTTTCAGTTTTTCACTCACGTTACTACAAGGCATTTTTGAAAGGTTTAATTAGACTTTTTCTGCTAGACTACTGACCCTGTTCCTAAATGGGAACTAAATTTACTATTAACTTTCCTAATGGAAAACTACTTTGAATCATTAGCAAACCTGTTTCTTTCCATTTTTCTGCAAAGACTGCCTTGGTTGTGGCAATTATATCAGCCAGATGAGTGGGAGAGTTTAAAGTGTTTTTAAGGACAAAAGGTTTTTTAGCTTTTTCCCAACACTCTTATGTAAGTTCGTGTCAGATTCTTTTTTTCTTTCTTGACTCAGATAATTAATCTGTTGGTGTGGTTTTTTTTTTTCCCCTAATGCTGTACATCTGCAGTAGAAGCTGCTTTTGTACTTCAGATGATGAAGAGTCTTTGGAGGAGGGTTTTTGTATTCACAGGGCAAGATCACATACAGAGATCTGCCAAGTATTCCAAGGGACTTCACGCTGCAGCAGGGAGGATTTACCCCTGGAGAGCTGTTCATGTATGAACTTGCTAGGAAATAACCAAGACAGAGACTTTTCTTTAAGTAGGCCCCACTCAAGGAGTGCTCAAGTCACATCAGTGGTATTGGTTTGATCTATCAATAACTAAGATTTATATGATTGTCACCTGGAGCTGTATTCATGCTTTCTTCCTGCTGAAGCAGCTGGGGAACCATTTATAGTCACCCATGGTGCAGATGAGCATAATTAAGTGCCAGGTTAGGAAAGTTAGGGTTTTTTCTTTTCTGTTCCTTCCAGGGAACTTGTTCCCTGTTGTTCCCCTGTGCACATTTACAGAACAAAGCTGAACTTTGCAAGTCAGTACTCAGCTTGCGTTGCTGTCCATGCTGTGTGAGCTAGCTGACTGCAAAGCTGTAAGAAAACGTTGCAAAGGCAGTATTTTAAGGACTCAGATGTTAGGAGACAACAAAATAATGCTGCTGTGCAAATAAAACTCAGTCTCCTTGTGCCTGGCAGCACTTATGTCTACTGTACAATGCTGCCGTTGCCCAGTGCCCCAGCCTCCTGCAGGAGGGTGCTGCTCCTTCAGCAGTGATCTGGCATTTTGTGTTCATGATTTGATCTGTGGCTTGGTTTTACGTACTGCCTGCACTCAAACTACTCTGCAGGCAGGCTTCTTAGTCATGAAGGGCTTTTCTGTTGTGCTTAGCTCTGGTTCTTCAGCTGCACTAATCTTCACAAAACCCCTATGAAAGAAGAAGTAGAGCTACCCCAGTTTTGGGCACAGCAGGCTGAAACATGCCACCTCATGCTGGGACTCTGATGTTTCCCTCTCCTTGCCGTAATGGAAGCACTTCCTATTCTGACACTCCTTCCACTGGCTTCGGTCAGAGGTGCCTCAGCAGAGGGAAGGTGGCAGAGAAAACAGTAACTTCTCCCTAGCTGAACTGCAGGGCTAGATTTTACAACTTGACTAGTCTTATTAATATAAGATTACAAAGACTTTTATAATGTCAGCTTGCACATGAGCTTGTTTTAAGCAAATGAGGTAAAAACTAAATTCCTTGCTATGCATGAGATTCAATGGCTGACTTTGACCTTAAAGGTCCTCTTCAGGGACATCTTAGTACTTGAGCAAGGGCATAACTGCTAGCAGTGGTGGCCCATGCTTCTGAATGGACCAGCACTGTGGTGGAGCAGGAGCGTGGTTTAACTATTGCCTTGCCAGTAAGTGTAACAGGTTTTTAGTGGAAGAGTGATAAAATGTGACATTACTGAATTACACACCCAGCTGTGCCGCCTGTTCCCCTTCAGCCACTTCCCAGGCCTGGTTCTCCCCCATCCCAGCGACTTCTTCCTTATTCCTTCTCTCTGCCTGTCCGGCCCCAGTTGCTCCCTCTTACGCTTACTGGCTTCTTGTAGACTCTGCTGTTAGACCTAATCTCTCTGGGGATCTTTCCAATCTTCAAAAACCTAGTTGCTGCTTCTGGTTCCTTACCTACACACTCTCCTTCGCCGCCAGCTTTCCCTGCTGGTTTCCTACCTGTACTACCCCATTACCCTGTGGGTTTCCCCATAGCTCATCCCTGTTCACTCCTGCCTCTAGATCTATCCTCTGACACTTCAAGTCATTGCCCAAAAGTCTGGGAAGGCAGAGCTTTCCAAAGATAGTTATTTTTTTTTTTCAGAGGGATTAATGCAGTTTTCCTACTTACAATTCTCAATCACCTGAATTTATTTTGGTGAGGGTTTCATTAATAAGTGTTTTCACTAATGGAAAATTTTCACAAAAAATACAGCAGGCTGAAGTCCCTGATCTAGAAAATACCAGCCCAACCCCAGTTAGTTTTGCAACATTACAGGCACCCAAAAGCATTGTTTTATAATGGAAATATTTAGCAACTGTTTCTAATGGATGATACCAGCCTGCGGTCAGGCCTGTCTTGCTTCACAGCCCAGCGGAAGGGGTTTGCCATGGTGAATGTTTGTCACTGTAATTCCTCTACAAATTATTTGGAGTCGGGATTTTCTAAAGCATTTAAGAGAACAGGAGACATTCAGCCATCACTGAATTTTGAATTAAAATGGGATTTAAACTTCACTGCTTGAAAATCCAGGTCTTAAGATTCCAGATGGGTACTTTCTTTGAACGGTCTTTCTATCTAACCAGTGCATAAATATATGTGGTTATATATTGAGGTGAAAATGATTTATATTATATTCATACTTTACTTCTTCATAATCTTTCACTGTGCTTGCCAGTGCAAGCATTTAATGCAAAAGACAAACCTCTAGCCTTTTATATAAATTTAAGTCTAAAACTTTTAATATATATTTATAGTGAGAACCAGTTGTGACAGCTGTCACACAGACATGACAACGCCTAGAGAGAGAGAAAGAGAGACAGGTTAACCAGAGACTAACTTTTATTGTGCATTTTTATGCAACGGAACAAATGGAACTGGAGGTATGTAGTAATAAAACCAATATTCAAATCAGAATTAACACCTGAAATAGTAAACCGTAGGTAACAAATGTCTTTATAATTAAAAAATATTGACTGTTTAAAAAATTCTCTAAGATTTTATATTCTTTAAAAGAAATGTGTGTTGCCACATAGAAAACAATTCACACATCCTATAGAAATTGTCACAAAAACCTTACTAGTCTATATTACACTATGCACTTTTTTATACAATATCTGATAAAGGTCTATCCCTAGCCTGTACTTACTCTACACAGTACAATCATCATTAGAAAGTATTCATAGAATTAACTACACCATAACAATAAAAATATCGGGATTAATGGTTTTTTAATCACAGTTTCTCCACAAATATTTGTCATAGAAAATATAGCGAAGGCATGTTGGCACAGATGGGCGTGCGGTACTGCTACACAAAGTTTGAGAGAAGGCAGATACATAAATGACAGTAAGATTAAAGAGTATGGAAGGATAAGACAAGAATCTCTATCCTCCTGGGACTTTCTGGAGTGACATGATAGATAGCGGTTTCCTTCTGTCGCAAGCCTGCTGTCTACATCCAGTGCTGGGAAGGGATGTGCTGACTTACAAAGCACGCTGCTTAAATACGGATATCTCGCTCTGGAAGGGCTTATGTGCTATCTATTATTTCAGGTCCCGCACTATTATACCTAACATCTTGTGGATATTTAGACACTTCAATGGGTGTGAATTTATAATGCCTCATGAACAAATTTATCGCAATAAGCTGTTGTGAAAGGTTTGGGTTTTTTTAAATGAAATGGGTGGATCAAGAGTCAAGTGGCCATGAGGGCATTAAAACAAATTAAAAACAAAGACACCCAACTGAGAAGAGTTGGTGTACTCTGTTATCTTAGAACCAAACACGAACAAAAAAAGATGAGCTGGTGTCTGCTAATGCTTCTCTGTGACTGCGGTTCGCGTCGCTGATTCAAGCAACTGAGGGCAAAATTTTGTTCGTAAAGAAAGGTCCAAACCTGCAAAGCCATTTCTAGTGCCAAAGCGGCTTTCAGGATGAAACTATACATTTGGTTATTTTGCACAATATGAGAGGAGAGGATTGTGAGTGGTTCCAGGACACTGGCTACACTTTTTACACTAAAAATAAAGCTAGGCTTACTAGTTATTTCAGCAAATCTTTAGGTTATTAAGTGAGAGAGGTCTGTCCAGTCCAGTAATTCTGTTCTGTGACTGTTAAAAATGAAGCATTTGTATTTTTAACCTCATACGATTAAACATTTGAAAGGAAACCATCACAATGTTTACAAAAATACAGCATGATATATATCGCTGTGAACAAATTTACAGTATAATGTTGACTCACACGTTCTGACATGTTTTACCAAGTAGTTCTGGCAAGTGTCACCACATTAAACATAGACCAGCAAGACTTACACCATCTGAGCAATGTAACATCTTCTATTACAGTTCTTTTAAAAAAAGTGTAAGTTCAACACTGAAAAGCTACTATAGGATATCTGTACTGTGACATTTCTATACACCGAGTTTCTCCTCCAGAGGCCCCCACGCAGTGTTGGCTGCTCAAAGAAAGTCGCCTCCTGCCTGTAGCGAGGGGTGCTGTCCCAAACCCCTTGGCCTGGTGAGGTCCAGTGTGACTGAACTGCTCACTCACTTTTAGAAAATGAATGAGTTATTCTGGGGCAAGTAAGTGCCTTTCAACCCCCTTTCAAAAATCACCAAAAATAAAATTAAGCAAGAGGTACTGGACATTTAAGGACCTAAAGCATATCCTGGCTGAGTGAGGTCCCATCTACGGTGGGGTGTGGTGGAGCCGGTGTCCCAAGATGCCCCATGGGCCCGCTGTGAGAGACCACCGGTCACAACCGCTGGCAAAGAAGAGGCAGATGGCAGGAAGAAGCTATTAAGTGGGCGAGCTGACTGTGGAGAGACTGCCTCAGTCCTCCATCTGTGGTCAGGCCAGAGCTACAGGAGCACTTTAGCCCAGAGGGGCCCTTCCTGATCTTTGAGGAAGGGGTTGGGTGTCTCCTGCCCTGCCCAGTGCACGGGCAGAATGTTGGGAAGGAGAGAAGGGTAAAAGGAGCAATTAGTAGCTTCTCTTGTGGCTTGCGCAAGGAGGTTAGGAAAGCTGGGGAGTATGAGATACGCGTTCAGGAGAGTCAACGCTGATGAGGTAGCACTAAGGATGGTCAAAAGCGAAGTGGATGTTCTTTCCAAAAACCAGTTCCCTGTACCTGCCAGTGGGGAAACGTTGCCTCAGGGAGAGCTGGTTCAGGCTGTGAAGGATGCCAGCACCGGCCTGAGTGACTGGACAAGGGTAGAGAGATGGAAACACCCTGATGCGGAAAGGAAAGGGTATAATTTCTTTGGCATTGCATATTTCTGGAGTGCATCAATTTGGAGGGACAATGGACTCCCAAGCCTTTAAAATGGAAGTTTTTTAGCAGGCTGATTTTTTTTTTTTTTTAAAGTTGGTATCTGCTTCCAATGTGTGCCATTGTGAACTCTGCTCTAGCACAGCTCTTTTCTTATAGCTTAGTTAGTCTGGACCCCATGTTTAATTACAATGGAAGATTAAACTGGGCTCTTCTTACCCAACCCCTCCCTGAATGCAACACTAAGCATCTGACTGTTAAGACCAGCATATTGCCTCATATATTTCAAGGAATGGATATAAAACACAAATGAAAGCAAAACCAAGAAAAGGCAATTTAAAGCCTCTAAAGCTACATAATATGGCTGCAGAATAGGAACAGACAAAGCAAAACCTGTCTTCTGAAATGGCAATTTGTTTTTAGCAATCTTGTTTTAATAAAAACTGTCATGATCAACTCTAATCCCCTAGAAATCTAGATAAATACAGTGTCTATCTGATATACAAAGCAATTTTAATCTATTAGAAGTGCCTGTTATTGTTCTGGGTCTTCAAAGGATTCTGCTGTTGACAAGCGCTGCTGTTTTACCTGGGAAGCTTAATTTCCTGGCAGAGTTGGCTAAAGGAAGTCTCTGAATTTTCCATCTTGTGTAGTATTTTAAGGTAACATTTATAAGTATGTTATTTTCTGTTAGGAAATGGGAGATCATTTCTTTTTTTGTTATAAGCGTGCAGACTTGTTCTTACATCTCCTACTCAGGGAAAGCAAATAGTACCCAGGTTTTCTGGGTCCAGACCTGGGCTCGTTATCAACAGGCGGCCGAGACAGTAGCTGCTGTTTCTTTTGACATTTTTATGGTTTTTAAATGACCTTTCCTCTAGAACTAGATGAAATGAGCTGCAATTTGTTTTTGAGGGTGCTATGAAGGATTTGCAAATAATAGGCACTGAGAAGTCCCATAGAGCAGGTCTTGAAATGGATTTCCTTCTGTTAACTGGGACATGGTAGGATGGAGAAGCTGAAATGTATGCAGTATGTGTTCAAACATGCTTTGGACTCTTAAATGACAGCTGGGTAAGTATGTTTAACAAATAGTCTCTCCTAAATTAAGTGGTTGCTACTGTTGTGTGAGGTTCTTCTCACTGCCATCAATCACCAGATCCATCTTGCATACCTCTATTGAAGACTTCGTCCTGTGATCCTGGATGGTCAGTCCCTTCGTAATATGAGTTCCCATTGTGAAGGAAAGTCCCCACTGCACGTCCTTGACGAGCATGTCCTACTGCGTCGCTGAATACCTTGTTTATTTGCTCTTCAGATGGCATCCACCAGTCCGGGTTGGAAGTACAATGCATCCTAATGAACTCTGCAGGAAAACATGCAAGGATAAAAAACCAGCTTGTCTTTGCAGCATCCGTTATTGGCCAGGCATCAAAAGCTCATGGGAAATAAGAAAGGGGGCATTACTGCTCTACTTAAGCAGAAGTAAAGCCTTATGGGGGATGCCATGATAATGCCACCTGAACCTATTTTATTTCTGTACAAGTGTGTTTCTCCGCATGCAGTGTATGTTGTTATACCTCAGCTAATTATGTGACGTGTGGCACCTGGAGATAAAATCCCTTCTTGTGGAGATACGAAGAACTAATTCAAAGTGACGGCTGTGATTCAGCGTGTGCAATACATGTGAAAGTTAACATGAAACGGGATGCATTTCATTTGAAACCTGTTGTGTATTTATACCTTAAGGTGATTACTCTCACGGATCTTTACGATCTCCCTCTGCCGGCTGCTTCAACATCTGCAGGCTGCAGTAGCCCACAACCTGCTTGAAAATGTCACTACCATTATTTGTTTGGTGCTCCTTTCTGTTTGACATATCTTTCATTTTAAGTCCTGCTCTCTCCATCTTCCTGAATCTGACACCTATTTTTCAGAGACTAAATTGGCCTTAGAAATAGCTAAATGAGATGAGGGGGCTAATTTGGGGAGCCTTGCAATAATTTTCAGTGCAGGAGAAAATTAATTGTACTGCATGTAATTTGGCTATTTAAGTAGCTGCTGCTTCCACATACAGCTATTTGTATGTGATGATTACATTTCTGATAATTTCTTTTTCAGATTTTTTGACATGCAATATGCTAAACTTCAGAAGGTGCCTTACCAATTCTGGAGTTGTAACTGCTAGACATAGCTCCAATAGATGTATTTGGACTTTGAAACATCCAAATACAATTATAAATGTGAGGGCACCTTATGAGATATATTGGATACACTGTACCTCATATGGAAACTGAGCTTCTTATTTATTCTGTAACATTAGTTATTCCCTCATGCAGTATTGTGTGTCCCAGGATATTTTAAAATTCTATTTTCTACTGTTGACAAGCCAACAGCACAATAAGTGGCGTAAGGTAACTTCATTACTGTCACCACATCTCGAGACCAGGGAATGCTGTCCTTTTATGTGAGTTCCCGTGCCTGCAAGGTATCTCATCTGTTGGACAATTAGGGCATGATTTTTGCATAGCTCCTCCAGCAGTGTGTCTGCAAAAGTGATAGCTATCTCAGTTTTAGATTCATTTCCCTGGAAATCCACACAGGCAACAGTAATTCCTACCTAGTTACGTTCACATGGGGCTCCACAGACTGGTGTTTTTCTCAGAGTAATGGTTACCACGTAAAGGAGCAATGCTATAATTTAAGCATGCCAGGCTGTTTTAAAGCTGGTTCCAGAAATCAGTCAGTTGTAGGAATACATTAAAAATGTTTATAGATGTTTAAACTACTCTGAGTGCAGAGAGAGAATCAGTTTGCACTCCCTGCTGTGGTGGGAAGGCATAATTGGACGTGCTGAGAATTAGTCAGACACTTGTTACCTTGGCTTCCAAATGGGTAGGAGCCAGTGGCCAGCTCTTGGCACTGGAGGAAGTTGTCGTGTTCCCACCCACACACAAAAGCCCAAAGGGAGAGCTGTCTACTCTGCTTTCTTAACTGGTCCTTAGATACTGAATGTTTTGACTCTCTCTTCAAGCTTCTGAAAATTAAGGAAATCAGCCTTTCTCCCCAGGAGCGTTCCACATGTTCTGTATGTCCAGGACCCCAGAAAGGAGAGTGGCCACAAGCAAAAGTCCATCTACAGGTGGATTTACTGTTAGTCTTGGTGGTAGGCAAAGGAAAGAAAGGGGAAGAAAAGGGTATTAACACTCTGCTTGTGCATAAATTATTAGGTGAAATTTAAAGTCATTTAGTAAATGGTTAATGCACTTGTATTCAGCCTTCAATTTCCAGGAGAACTTCTGGGGCCCTGAATCTTGCTCCAGACCTCTGTGCAGCACAGTGTGCAATGGACTTGCCCTTCTCTTAAGCTCTGATAGAGTATAAGGTCTGGTAGAGTATCATATAACAGGTTAACAGGTTCCTTTGTAGTAAAAAAAGAGCCTCTTTACCTAATTTGTCTGTATGTAAAATCTGAGTTCATTACCTGGTTACATCAATGGACACCAACTACAAGTCTCACCCACTTGGCCTTGTTGGATTCTTCTACTTAGATGGGAAGAGGCTCTGCCTGGTGTATATAACCACTTTGGACTCCAGTTGGATGACTAAAGATATTATTATCACTGACTGACCAAAACATAGCTTTTTACACTGCATTGATTAGTAAAACATTCCTGAAGTCAGTTCAACTAAAATTTCATGTATGTGCTCACAAAATACCAGTTAACTATGAGTTAATTAAAGAAATGATAAGCATATGCATTTAGAAAATGCAGATGCTGATACTACAAATATGTTTTTAATCGGGCTTTAAAAAGTCCTATTTTGTATGTTCGTGATAAAGCCCAGTCCAGGCCTTTCAAACAATTTTAGGAAACCAAAGTATGAACTGCTGCAACAGATAATTCTTCTCAGTCCGGACCTTTTCTCTGTATTGCCCAACACCCTCACTCTCTGACATGGTGAAACGCTTGCAAAACTCCCTCTCCTTTTCAGGCTAAACATGTGGGAAAGTTGTTCCCTAACTTTTTCAGTCAATGTTGCATTAGTACTCCAGAAAGGAAGTTAAATCTTGGACAATGCATTTGTGTACACTTTGTATGTAATTAATCTATAGAGGTTCTTGACCCTACAAAATGTTCAAACCTATTCTGAAACTGGGTTCATTTTTAACTCCAGTGACGCACAGTGGCCTTGAGTACCATAAGCTTACTATACATTAGGCTATAAATATTCCTTTGGTTAATCTTGCTTTATATCAGTGTTAAAGAATGCCCAGTTAGTTTATTATAAAAAAGTGTAATCATGATTGTCTGATTTTCCTTCTTTGCTGTTTCAAGCATATCAGTGTCATGTGCCCTTGTATTTGTCTCCTCTCTTAAATAAGCAGCTTTTTTCCCATTCAAAGAACCAGTACATGTACGTAATGCATACATACATATATATGTATGTATAAAAAAAAAGCGGAGGGTTTCTGGCTGCTTGACACCTGCCTGTGAAACCCCTTCTAGTTCTGCAACTGTCAGCCAAATGCTTCTACTGAGCCAGAGCCAATGTGGTGAAATGAGATCACATATGGTGGACACTGAGCGAAAAGATGCAGTACCTCTGAGACATGTTACTTTTACTGGATCCAGAGGACGTCTTTCAGGACCTGTCTCTCCTGACTGCACTGACCTTTTCCTTTTTCCAAGGCCGCATGAGTACTTAAGCTCATCGGTTGTGAAAACAAATCTGATGAGATAGCGAAGGAGCCGTCGTCCATCTTTCTTGGAAGAATTTACAGCCTCATCCCACTGTTTACTAGTGATGTAGACAGGGTAGTTGTTCAGCAACTGCTTGCTCCCCTGAAAAAGTGAAATATTTCATTGCTTATTTTACAGGGCAAATAAGTAAAGATGTCAGTTGCAATAAAAATACGCTTTTTAACTAGCCGCGCTACTGACAGCGAAACACATCCTGAAGCGAACACGTAATTGCTCTTACTGAGAACGAGTACTTTTAAAATTACATTTCCATTTTCTAGAACGCGAATTTAGTGAGGTACAAGGAATATGTTTTGAGAGATGGCTGTTGATAATTTCCACTTTAACAAGCAGGTTAAAAAGAGTTAAGAACCAGTGACTGGGTATACTATTTAAATACAACCTTTCTTCTTAATCTGTTAAAATGCATAAAAAGGGTCTTTGAAGAGTGTGATCAAATGGATCACTTCATCGCAGCTGACAGTTTACTTCAGAGGTGACTCTTCTGGTCTGTTTTTGTAATAAATTTATTATTTCTGTAGAACACACCTGAAATTTGACAGCAGTTATGTTACTGTGAAAAATATAAAGAAAATAAATAAAGGAACTATGAAAACTAAAAGCTTCATTATTATTAATGAATACCATATTAACTCAAATTATAGCTTTACAGAAATGCCACCATGTCAGCTGGAAAAAAATTTTGCTTTTAACCTTTATAATTTGTGTGTTTCAATATTCCAATATTAAACGAATGCTGTGGGACTAATTATGGGGATTCCTGTAATACACACACATTTATAAGCCCTCTTTCGTCAACTGTACCTAAAATGTATTTAATTCTTGTGGCCCGTAAAATGCTACAGTTCAGGATTACCCAGTTAACATAAGATGGTCCGTTAATATACTTGAAATAACTGAAGTACACAAAAAACCCCAATCACACCATCCTAGAGACTCACTCATTTTTACAGCTACACCGCTTTATTAAAACACGTAAAGCTGGAGGCCCAATTAGTAAAAGCTTTATATAGCCCCTGGCTTGGATAGGAGCTCACAGTGAACTAGAGAAACAGGGGTCTGGTGCTCAGCAGAGGCAATCACCCGCATGCTGCACTTGTGGGCAACTGTTGCAAAGTTCTCCCCCTCACTTCTAGATCTTTGATATCTGAAAACTATTTTAAGGACTACCCTTGCTTCCTTTCATATATTTATTAGAGCATCCTGGCAGACAGCTCGGGAGCACCTTTGAAGTTTTTCCTCAGGTATTTGCTTTTGGTATTTTTGCAAGTTTGATAAATATGTGGAAGGTTGAATTTAGTGAAGAGCACGATGAGGGGGTCCTTGGAAAATCTGTTCGTATGATTTAGGGTACCACCACCTCCCATGGTGGGGTTAGCATCAGTGGGAGCTGAGCCCGCGTGACTGTCTGCCGCTTGTTTTCCTCAATGAAAACCAAGCTGGCTTGGTGCAAACTGCTGGCAAAGGCAGCTACAGGCAAATCCAAAATGCTGCAATGGAAGCCAAAACATAAAGGAAGAGATGGGCTTTGCCTGCCTGATGGGCCCCTATCCTTTCCCCAAAACATCTCAACCCTTTAGCTTGTAAATCCAACCGTGTAACCCCTAAGAGAAAGACCCTTTACCTATAGTCCAACTCTGTCTGTCATTTGCATTTCACTTTGCTCCCACTACTGCAAAAGGGCCAGGGTCGATTCCTCCCCTCCACTTGTGACACAAGAACCTGCTTTAATTTTTGCCAGGGACACACGCCCCTGGCGAAGCCAACAGTATGGCTGAGAAACGCTGCTGTGGAAAGAATATTTCCTCCATCCAGCCCAGCTCCTCGTCCTCTGCCAATGTGGCAAGGGGGCCAGGGAAGGAGGAAGAGCAGGGAGGCAGCATGGACAGCTCTTTGGGGGTATGATGAAGCAACTGCAACCACTCCATCTCGGTGGCAGCTGACACTGGTATTTCCTTGGCTTGTTCCATCACAAAGGTAACACACAGGACCATCTGGTCCCCACATTGGTACTAATTTTTTTTCGGCAGCTAGCTCAGCATCCCTTTTATATAAAGCTAATTATTTTCCTACCTTAGATTCCTGAAAGCTACTTCTTTCCCTATTAAAAAACCCCAAATTGTAGTGAAGCAAGAACCTTTCGTACTGACACTGGTGCAAAGCCCAGGCTGCAGCTAACTCTGTAGGCACTGCCTTCCTTTCGTGCCTGGGCAGGCAGGAGCAAGGCAATGCAAGCCCGTAACGACACAGTGTAAGGCTCCAGACTTGCTCGTGTGTGTTAGGGATGGATGCTTATGTGTGGCTTTGCTAAGTGGCAAGCTCTCCTCAAAGCCACCTCTGTGTTTAAATGTATTGCACTGATGGAAATAGGGTGCAGAAAGGCCCAACATCTAAATTTCATGAGAGCTCACATTACTATTAACTGAGGAGAAGGCAATAAATTTTGCATAATTTCCTCAGCCCAAATTTTATTATACTTCTCTCCTATTCCCCCTGAAATTTAGAATATTTTACCTCCTTCTTCTCCAGAGGCATGATATAGCGTCATGCTACTCTGTTAAACAATTACTGGGTTCCTGCTATAGACACACTTTCATTACTTCCTCTGAAAGTAAAGCACTTCTGGGCAAAAGATTCTTGGTAACCATATGATGCAGTTTGGTGTGTCCAGCAGTCATTAAACTAAAACAAACAGAAAACCTTCCAGAAACAAAATAAGCAGATCCTGAAGGAAGAACCAAAGTACAAATGCGTTCATGCTTGTATTTGTACATGATTAAGCTTATGAATAAAAGATTAGCATCTATGTGTTTAATTGAATAAAAAATTCTGTCACATCATGACAAGCTATTCCATGTGGGATGTTACAGAACAGCCTCGTTTTTGTAGTGCTTGAAAATTTTAGTTAAGCGAAAGCATTAAAAAAAGGAAAATGAATCCTTGGAATATATTTGAGTGATAACAGCTAATGATACATATAAGTATAAATATAAATATGTATATGTCAATTTACACGAGATAAAATGGAACGGAGGAGCAAAGTGATGCACATCCTGAACTGCTGCGAAGCATCTTCAGTGAAACTGTGGTAAGTTGGACTAGGTGAGGCTTGCACTACTTATAATTTATGTGCAAAGGGAGGTCAGACTGGACCTAAGCCTTCGCTCTTTTGATTGCTTGCATGAATAACGGGTACTGACACGTATATACTACATATATGAAAATATGCATACAGTCATTCTGAACTAGAAAAGCCTCAACAAACCCACTCCACCTGAGGCATTTTTACAAGCCTGAATAGAAACACACTGGAGCAAAATTAACGTGAGTTACGCTAGAGCTGATAGATAAATCTATACATCTACCTTCTAGAAAAGGGGAGGACTTAAATTTCCTGCTTTTTTACTGCAACACTTTTAGACTGATCATAATTACAAAAATCCCCAAACTCCGTATCAAGTATGAAATTGTCAACACTCAACGTTTTGTTTGGGATGCTTTCCGAAAAGCAAGAGCACTCCAAAGACTTGCAGAAGGATATATTTGGGTCTGTCTGCAAAATGAAGGAAATGTATATTTTAGTGTTAACCATCTCAGGGCTGCATTAGAGCTATACTAACTGTATACACATGTGTGCTTGTGTCCATACATGACATGTCGGTACCCACCACACATGGGCTACAGCCTCTGTGCACCAGCAGTCGCTGCATGCAGCCACTGTCAATCACCCAGCTGCAGTTTTCACCAGGCTAGCCCTAGCCTAAATTCTACCCACAAAAGTGATGCTTCTGAGGAAAGGCGAGAGAAAAGTTACCCAAAGCAAGGTAAGTGCCTCTGGTGCCGATGGAGGGAGTTACATGCTACTCAGTAAAGCCATCCTAGATTATACTAGTGATAAGCTTCTTCCATTTGGGGGATTACTGTACCTAAGAATGACAGTTCAATAATTAGATTTTACATATTTTTACTACTAAATATATTCTTCAAGCGCCTACTGATTTATTTGCCTACATGTTTTCAATTAATTGTCAACCATACAGAGACGTAGCTTGTCTTCAGTGTATACTACCTCAGTCGGATGGTCTGTTGGCTGTGGTACCATAAGCTGGTTGTGATGCTGAAGTACAGTCTTCAAATAATCTAAAACAGTCTGGCAGGGCACTGCATGAAACAAATTGCAATTACTGTATATTAGCTATCTAGCACAAAATAGAACAACAATATTAAATCAAGCAATGGTCTTCAGGATCTGTTTTGTACGTCTGTGAGATTTATTTCAAATAGGAAATACTTCTCATTTTGATTTGTGCAGTCATTTCATTCAATAAATATACGACGGATGTTGTATTTCCTATGCTGAGATCTCTGACATTGCTTTTATTTTCCGCCCTCTAGTTTTCAAAGGGTTTTTTTCCTAGTTTGAAATTATAATCATTACAAATACAAATTAGGTCAGCAGTAATGACAATAAGAAAAAAGTCTGTAAATACTGTAACCAGCCTAAGCCATACAGAGGAAGAAACTTTTCTTGGACCTAAATCATGCACTGATTAACATGTAAATATACTCAAATGTTTTTGAAACTACAGTCTGATTAACTATACTGAACAGATTTAATGATTCATATATTTTCTTTTCCCTCCCTCCTCCCAGATTTGTTATAAAACTGGGTGTTAGGCAAATTGCTTTATTTCTCTTTGCCTCAGCCTTCCCCCTTTCCATCCCCATCACTCTCAGCCATTTCAGTAGTGGTACCAACATCCTATTCCCTTCTGCTGAGGTGATAGGTTAATTAGGGATGATTCAATTATGGGTCTCTCTTAAGCAGATGCTGCCACATCCCTGATTAACTCTGGTGCATTTTTGAGATCCCCTGCTTTTCTCCTGAGCCTGAAACACTGTAGGAGAATTAAACAGTTAACCCAACATTACGACTGACTTGTGCAAGACTAAATAAGCGTCGTTTTTAAGGTACCGTATCACTCTCACATTTCATATGGGTTGTGTTTGTAAAATATTCAGAGATAATCTTAGCTTCAGCTAAAAATCCAGAAAAAAAATATTTCAGTGTTCCTCCTTTTTTTTTTTTTTATTATTTCTTGGCATTCAGCCTTTGCACCTGGAAAAATGTGGTGTTTTGGGCTTTGTCTTAAGCTGGCAATCTGATAGCAAGCACTGAAATCACTGATAATGTCTCAAGGTAGGATTTACAGGTATTTTGCACCCTCTCCCGGGCATTCACACAGCACAGCAACTACGCCCCTGACTAGGCAGACAGGGTGCAAAACACCTTTACTTTGTGGAAAACACTCTTTACTTAGGGCTAAGCAGCGTTACATCCAGCAGTCTGCATACAGAAGTCATGCAAAGTGCCCGATATGAATAATAAACTCCTGTGTTGTTTCACCCCATGCTGACTTCTCCAAAAAGATGACCAGTGTATTTACTCCTGTTTCATTTGATACATCACACTTTGCCATGGGAGATTAGGAGGTTATGCATTAGGCAAAAGTTAGCATTTCAAGTGACTTGTACCTGTTCTATTTCTCCAGTGACTTCACTGCCTATTGCGAGACCAGGGCAGTGTCTCAGTAGTGCAGCTGCTACACAGTGCCACTGCCATATCAGCAGGAGAGCCTGGATGCTTCTTTTTTTTTGTAGGGAAAAAAAAGCACTTTTAAGTGTCATGGGGCAGTTTTAGAAAATGTTTCAATTCCAAAAAAGTCAGAAGGTCAAGCTTCATAGTCCCACCAACATGTTCTGTGGCCTTCCTGTAATGACAGCTGTGTATTTAGCATACAGCGGCAATCAAAAAATTCAATACAAGTTCTTATGTGGCATAAAGGAGTAAAATGTACTAACCACAGGTAATGTTTTAGTACATTGGATATTCGTAGGAAGGTGTAGCAAAAAAGGATTTGGCTTTCCCCCCCCCCTTGTTTTTATATACAGGAAAGCATATGGGGGAAGAAGAAAATATTTTTTTTTTCCCCAGGTGGATGGGCTGTAGGATGGGACTGTCTTTTGAGATCCTTTCCATATACTCTGTTTGTGTTTGCTGTCTGGTATGTCGAAAACTAAGATTAAACTAGGAACACCTATGGACACACAGGCTACTCTGTCATGAAGTAGGTCTTGAAGAAAGAGGCACAAGGACCATGAAGGCTCGCTGCCCCAGGCAGCGTCAGAAACCCTGTGACAAGGTCAGCAAACCTCCCACTCGGTGGAAGTTACCACAGGCCACCAGCATCTCCCGTGAGATCCCAGATATTCTGCGAGGTGACCGCAAGGATGGAAGGGGCTATGATGGGTGATTGTGCTATGATGGGTGACTGTACTACGATGGGTGACTGTACTACTGCCTGAGAGAAAAGATGCCTGGTACTTGGACTTGGGGGAGAGTTGAGTGATACTTGGGAAATCAGAGCTACTTGCAACATATACCTTTCTTGCCCTAGCTAAGTATGCTGCTTTTTGTTTAGTGAGCTCACGGAGGACACACCTCTGTGTTGCTGAAGCATCAGCGGTACCTGGGAGCTTTAAACTTTTTTGGTCCCCATGAAGACGTCCTCAAAACAGTCTGTGAAGTTTGCACTTGCTTTCTGGTTATCTCTATTAGCAAAAGTCCCTGGTGATGACCTGATGGCTCTGAGCCATACTTGGCTCTATTACCTGTAATTGTGTGGAACAACACGGGGCATGAAGGAAAGCAGAGTATAATGCATCAAAAATTTCTAATTTGTAGGAGCTGATCTCACAGCAGGATGGCATTTTATCCACAGTAAGTACTTTCACCATAGGCCATCCAAAGATGCATTTACCTATGTTCTTCCAAAGGGATGGGGCACACGCGAGAAGACAACAGGAAACTGTTTAACCTGTTGTGTCCCCAGCAGATGAAGTACAGCTCTACTTTAACTGTATTCTGCTGATAAAATGCTTTCTCATTACCAGTGAGAAATACGAAGGTACTAAAAGCTGGCTGAAGCTTACAAATACTTCTATCTTCATAAAACCATTAATGTTTTGAGCACGAAATTGTATGATTTTGTTATCATTCTAGTGACTGAAGGACTCTGAGCACTTTGACTTGTAAAGCCATCGTACATCACTCAGTTTGCTGTTGGTACAAATAACCTGCGCCTTTCAAACACCAGATGCTACTTGCAAAGCCAGGGTTCTTGGGCTGCCGCATTAACTGAAGCCTAAAGGAAGCCACAACGAGGGCAGCATGAGGCTGAGAGTCAAAGCTTTGGTTTTGCTTCTGTGTCCCTCTTATGGCTCTGCAAATATTCTCTTTGCTGAGAGATAAGAGGAAAGGTTTCCTTCAAACCCTGCAGCAAATGTAACTTTTTAAGAGCCTGCGGCTCCCAATTGTGAGTACAAAAAAATCATTTAAACCTACTAGCTTATTTATTTTATATTTCTTTGACTTTGATGTGATCTCTAGAGAGTTAACAAGATCATAACCCTGAGAGCTGAGTCTCTGCATGCTTATGCGCATATCCACTATCACCGACATCACCAACAGGGATCTGTGCCTACTGTAACCAATGGGAAAGATGCTAATGTCAAAATAACACTTGCTTGTTATGATTTAGTAGAAAGCCTGCGGGGAGGCAGTAATTTTCCTGCCCATTAGTAAGAAGTTTCCACAGCCTTTACTTTCTGAAAGTGCCAGTGACTCAGAAAAGACACTGGAAGTGGCAAAGTAACCTGGCCTGCAGCGAGTGAAAAGAAGAGCGAGATCTTTGCAGGAGCTAAAGGGCAAGAAGGAGGTGCTACAGGGAACTTGGCATGCTGGGGAAGGCTGGTCTTGCTAAGATGCTAAGCAGAACATGTGTAAGAGGTGGCAGGTTTTTGTAGTTTATCGATCCAAGTTTTAAGACTTCGTTGTTATTCTAGGCATCTGTACGCTGTAACAAGTGCTGCTTTGGCATAGCTTGTCACAGCTTTCTCTGCGGAGCATCCTAATTTGTAATAAATAGTTGAACGGCGCGGTGGCCACCGACTGTGCCAAGGACAAAAGCCAGGGTGTGTTCCCTCAGTCTGAGCTGCCACACAATGCAGCAACTCCCCAGACTAAATGCTCTTTGCACCAGACAGTATCAGCAGGTAAAACACAGTACAACTCAAGTTGTCATCTCCAGCGATGCAGTTTCTATCCTTGGCTCGTTACAGCATGTGCTATTTCACCCTCAGAAACATACACCTCATTTCAAGTCTGCGTTTTGTTTTCTTTCTGTTGGGTTTTATAAAACCTTTGGAAAAGAAATGGAAAACGCCTGTCATCTGTTATGTACTTACAGTTAGTGGTGAAGTCTTCTCTTTGCTAAGCTTAACACTGACCTTCTCAAGATGCTGGGCTCGCGCTAAAAACGGAGTCCCTACACCTACCTACATGTCCGTACAGCCAAAGACCACACCAGCCCTTCTGGCCACGCTGTGCGTCAATACTCAGCCAGGAAGTCACCATCTCCTCCAAAAGCCTTTCTCAGTGTCCACTTCCCAGGGGCTGAAACCAAATAGAGCCATGTTCTTTGTGCCTCAACACATGGTAATGCTGCACCGTGTTCAGCCATGTCTGTCACCTTTCATCTTCCTCACTCACTGCTACCTTTGCTCCGCTTGCAAGCTGACAGCAATGATTGTATGCTTTCTTTCATTGATGAAAGTATTAAAAACATGGGCTGTGAACAGTTTCACAGAGAAGCTCTCCAGAAATTCATCTGCATCATGGCAATTTTCTGAATACAAATATATTTGTGTTCTTTACATCACTCTTTGTAACATAATGTTATGTAACACCCTGAATATCTGCAATACCCTCATCAATCAAACTTTTCATCTCATCAAAACCATAATTTGGCAAGATATTGGTACTAGCTCCATTATTCTCTTTTACAGCTCTATTAATTGAAGCCGGCATCTGCTGTGCAATTAGTTTGTCTGGGCCAATGAGCCTACAATCATCCAGGACACCTCATGTGTCCTTTAAAAAAAAATAAAAATCATACAGTATTTGCATCTTTCAGTCTTCTGGAGGATCCCAAATATTCCAAAGTATAAAGAAAATCATAGTCAGAGTCCTCTTTGTCCACTTTCATTTTTGTTCTAGCTCCCGAAGTGAGTTGTCCAAATCAGATTTTGAAAGCATCACGCTTTGGTAGCAGCTGCCTAAAGGTTTTGGTACTAAGTTGATGTGCACTTAGGGGTGAAAAGCTCCTGTGCCCCAGCAGTTACTGCTCCCGGTGGCCTGTGCTGTGGCTCTCCTGGCAATGCCAGTCTCTGAAAGAGGGACTCCTGACTCCACTCTTAAAACACTCTGTCTTACTACCTGGGCTGGAATCAGCATCTCTCTCTACCATTTCTAAAAAAGCCGGCAATTCTGGTGCTGACTAACAAGCCCTTCGGTTGTCCTGACATTGGAGGGGAGTTGTGGCAGACGGCTGATGTTGCAGTCTCACCTAAAGCCGCCACTGAAAGTGTGCTAACACTGAGTTACGGTGGAAATGGAGAATATCTCTACCTGCTTACCATCATCATCATATCAGCGTGACTGCATCATTTTACTCTTCACAAGTACCAGAACAGAAATACTCAATGAGCAGTTCCACATTATTGATAAAACCTGCTATTTCCATCTGATAATGATCTGATACTGTTAATTAGGACACCATATTTTCCTTTGAATTGCCAGGGGAAGAACACCTCCTCAACAGAGTGCTCCAGGTTTAATTTTAATTTTCCACTGATCTTAACCTCTGCTTTTTACTCATCACCATCAACTTCCCCCCTACTCCATTTATTATGTTTCTAATTGTTCCTTTACTTTCCCTCTAGGCTGGTTGTTGCTGTAACCAGCATGAAACTTTTCCTCCTAGATAGTCCTTTGGGGCCTTCAACAACACGCTTTTAATGTTTCACAATTATCATCCACTCTTTTTTTCTTTTTTTTTAGCCTTTGGCTCTAATAATTGTTTCCAACTTATTATGAAGTGCCAAGAATATCTCTATTATTGGTCTGGGCTGGTTTTTTTGCTCATTTTAAATGTTACTGGGCTGCAATCACTTGTATCGATATCTGTCGAAATGAGGGCTCTCATCTATCCTCCCCAAAATGCGGCCTCCAGTGTAACACACTGCTTATACTGCCAAAGCACAGTGCTATGAAGAGACACTTGGGCTTGCTGTAAATAAGGCATATCTCCAATGTAAATAAGGTAGATCTCCAACCTCTCTCACAGCATCAGACAGCCCTAGTGAGAAGGGATGGTTCACCCCTGGCTTGGCTGCGTCTGCTGCAGTGGCCTCAGCCCCCATAAGCAGACAGTAAGAAATCTGGTTATTCTGTTTTTTAATGAGATTTTGTGCTCTGTAGCCAACACCGGCTAGTACTCCCCCTGGTGCTTTGCACAGCAGAAGACTAAATCCTTAGCACTTGAGACCATTTACTTCTGACTCGCCAGCAAGAATTGGGAAGGGTGTACATCTACATCCGCCCTGCTCAGACCAGCAGCTGTTAGTCAAGACTGGCTCAGCATTGCAACATATCCTCCTTCGCTTGACCTTGAGCGATGCTTCACTCCGAGTTCATTGCAGGGCATTTCTAAATTGATGCTCGACTGTCAAAAAGATGTAACAAATGATAGGGAACCTGCTGACGAACTAGATGGCAGTGTGAATTTCTTATAACATTAACGGAGATGCCTTTTCTGCCTGAGATTTGGACAAGTGTGCTGTAAAACACAGATTGGATCATTTTAGCTCATATGCTCATTTATTTCAATAGTCAGCTGAAAGCCAGTGAAAAAGGCATGGACGGGCTGTGAAGACAAGTTGTTGGGGTGCAGTGAGCTGGAAAAAGAGCGAGGGGCTAGGAGAGATGGGGGTTAGTAAAGAAGAACTGATTTCAGCACTCAAGACCCTAAAAATCTGGATGTTTGTAATTAGATGGTAAAACAAAACTGGCACTCATTTTTAATGAGAGCAGCCAGCAGAAAGCAGAATTGACCTTACACACAGAAGGGTGTTAAAGATTGCCTAAATTGACCTCTTGTGCCTGCCAAAAGCAGGGAAGGGAGAAAAAAATGATAGCAAATATCCCATTACTTTTATATCCCTCAGTTGTGTTTTCCAGGTGGAGTGGAAAACCATTTTACTTCTGTGAATCTACATCTGAAAAGCCATTGTAGTTCTTTTTACTTCTGCAAAAATATTTCCTCCAGAAAGAAGAATGTGCCCCTCTCATATACCCCTGGGATGGACACCTCTGTCTAAACAACTGAAGAGACAAAACAAGGCAGATGTGCATCTCTCATTTAAGGATGCTGCCACATGCTCCTGTGGCTTTTATTTCTGTATGTGCTCTCTCAGTTTCCTTCTACTTAATAGAAGGTACCTCTTCTTATCCTCCCTTTCAGCCATCAAGTCTTCAGGACAGGGACCTCCTGCATAAGCCCCTCTACACATTTACACTGCTGACAATTAACAGGGAAACCCAGGAGCCCCTGGTGAGCAAGGACAGCAGTTTGTGTCACTAAAATGCCAAGTGCTGACCTGCAAAACGCAAACCCAGGTTGAGACCTGGGAGTTCAGCTTTGCCAGCCTGAACCACAGCCCTCCACAAAACTCCCACCAGCTCCTGCTCCCCAAAGTAGGCAAAGAAACCTGCCCCGCCAAATTCTCAAGGGTTTTTGCCCAGAAGGGTGGAAAAAAACAATTAATGATGCCCTGGTCTGCTGCAGTTACGTGTTTCAGCAAGTTTTTCTACTCAGGCCGGTTTAGCAAACTAAGCCAGCACCCCCAAGCTGCCAGCAAAGCCTTGGTGCAAATTCAAAGGGGTTCTCGTGCCAAATACTGGGCAACTGCGCTTGAGGCTCTCTCTTCCTGAAGCAACTTCACGCTTTGAAGCTGAACAGCAGAACGAGGCCAGAGATGAGACCAAAACATCCAGAACATCAAGGGAAACCAAAGAAGTGGTTAAATATGAACATCAAGAAAAAGGACAAAAAAAAGAGGACATGAAAAAGTGTTCGTCACAACCCTTGATGGCTGCTTTATCTACGCTCCGGCTGTGGTAGGCTCTTTGGAAATGCAATGCTCTGAAAGTATAAAGGAGACAGGATTTGTAGGGAAAAGTAATATCTTTTATTAGATCATACGATATAGCCAGGAAAAAGAGTCAAGCCTTGGGCACACAAAACCTCCTGGAAAACTTGCCTGACTTTTTCAATTACACTGATATTAACTCGACCTGCACATCCCGCTTTGCTTTGGCTACTTCCAGACACCATGAACGTTGCCTCTGTAGCTGATCACCTCTCTGTATTTGAGGGGTTTTTTTTACCCCCATTCTCCTGCGGTTTGCTGGAGTATTTTGTGCTGCTGGGCCAACAAGATAAGAATTACTGGTTTTGTCACACACTGCTTCTTCTCACTTATTTACACCTTTTCACGACTTTCAGGCTGGTTTGCCCGAAACCATGCAGCAAAGCCGGGAGCACCAGGAGGCAAACCCTCACTTACGACTCCTGGCCTTTGCTTTAACCACCTGGAAATATTTTCTCCCTTTTAGGCTGAAAGTTGTGAGAAAATCCTGCTGACAATAGCGAAGGAAAACTGTTTAATATCCTTATATATTGGGCAGTCTAAATCCAGGTCTTACGTGCAGTCTCACAAATAAATCTTTAATTTTACTATTGGGAATGTATCAGAGCCCTAGTAATTTTTATACAGAGGAAAGAGATTAGGAGACATTTTTCTCCTCACATAGATGGATTACTTTGCTCTGTTCTTGACGGTCTCAACACCTTAAGTTTTGAGTTTGCCAAACTCCTTCCAGGAATTACCTAACCTTTAAGTATTTTTCAAAACAAGACAAATAACACACTGAATGAAAATGTTTCTCTTTTTTTCAGTTGAACTGAAACTGAAAATGTTCAGTTAATGTTTTTGCCTAAAAAAAAATAATTATTGGCGAAAACTGCACAAATTGCAAGATGTCACATAGCTCCAAAACCAAAGCACTGAAACAGGATTTTTTCTTCATTTATTCCACACCTGAAACAATTAGGATTTCACACAAATTTAAGTATTGTTTCAGCCAAATCAAATGTGTATTTTTTGATTAAAAAAAAAAACCCCAACAACCAAAACATATGCAATGTTTCACCCATGTAACCATTTTTCTCCAGTGGTGATCTGCCAAAGAGCGAAGCTAGGCTATGGACTAAAAGATCCTACAGGACTCGAGGGCTTCTACAGCAACATGGCAGAGTCCTGAAAACAGAAAAGTCTTATTTTCAGTGTCCAAAACCTACAGTAGGATATGTTTTATGTAATATTTGTTAAAAAAATTTGTTGCCTTTACATCTGCTGAGAAAACACTCTTCTTCCCGGTAGTCTCTTTGTGAGCCATGCAAATGGTGCTTTGCAGAGCTAGAGGCAGAGATGTACAGCGGCAACTATTTTTAGACCGCAAACTCTCATGGATTTTAAAAGGGCTTTTGCATATGGAAAGTAAAAAAAAGAAATGCAAAGTATTTCAGGAAAAGGATAAAATGATTCATAGATGGTTATAGAGCAGAAGGGAGGGGTTGGTGCTTTTATCTTCTGTTGACAGGGGTGCTAGTGTGAGCATCACCAAGCAGCTCCAGCCCAGCTCCCTCAAGGATGAGAGGGAAAACCACTATGTCAAAAAAACCCTGGTCTTTCAGCGGCTTGATGGGACATTATGGCAGCCTCCATGCTCATCTAGCTGCCTCCACAGTTGCTTTTCCCCTGCACTAATCGCGTTGCCTGGCCCATCGGATGCCCAGCATGAGATGTATGAATGAGCAAGGAAGAAAGTTTGTGCTCCGAGGTGACTCTGATGTGATAGATGGTGACAAACAACACTGAAACCCTCTGCAGAGGGCTTTCTGGCTCCCTCCCAAGGCACGCAACACCTTGATAGTAAATAAAAAGAAAGCTCAGAAAATGAGCGTTGCACCTGTTTACACAGAGAGTTGGGTGCTTCAAGCCACAGAAAAATTTCTGCTGGCTTCTTTGGTAGCAGAAGCTCACTGGAGCAAAATCAGCGCTGGAGGCAAAAATAATTAGACATCGCCTTTAGTTGATTTTTGATTAACCTTGCTCAGTGGTGGCTGTGGGACTGCCAGGGGAGCTCAGACCTCTGTCCTACCACGTAGCAAAATCAGAGTGCCTCTTAACACTTCCCCACGCACTTGGGTCACTTCAGACCTATCTGTGCATGTCACCCAGACTGCAGCAGATGCATTTGATGACGAATTTTGGTTGGCTGATGAAGTCATATGTCCTTGCACATTTATTTTATGTCTGTCTGCTTCCTTTGATACGCTGTTAACAAGGTGTTTTATTACTCCTGGGGGGTGAAAAATGACTATGTTATGTATGTTTATCTCTCTCTTAAAGGTTGTTGAAGGGTAACTGTGATGACCCAGGTAAATACTGGCTGCTCAGCCCAGCATTAATCCTAGCAAAATACAGGCAATCGCAATGGGATTCAATTGACTAAGAACTAAAGAATATGAATATAATTAATGCCAGTCAAAACTGTCTTATAGAAAGTAGATCTTGTGATTGTTGTTCTTTGATGAGATTATAGGTTCACTTGAAAAAGTTGGGTTGAACAGATGTAATATACCTAGACCCCTGAAGGGCATTTAACTTACTACTGTGAGTTATTCGATTGCAAGAGCAGCAATACACAACATCAGTAGACTATAGCATACATGGATTAAGAACTGGCTACTGACATGTCAAGCATTTGTCATTGGGGGAATCATCATAAATAGAGGTGTTTCTAGCAGGGCTTGACAGAGACTGAGAGCAGCCTTGATACTGTTCAAAATTTCTAACCAGAATCATGAAATCAATTTAAAAACAATTTAAAAAAAATCTGGGTGATACAGAAATTGGTGAACCAGAAAACAGTGGGAAAACAGGGCAGCCAAAGCAATCTGGAACACTTGGTACATGAACGCAGCCAAATACAAAGTATGTATGTCTAGGAAGAAATGCGCACAGAATGAAAAGCTCGGCTGCACGACTGATGGCCAAATGACCAGGGCAACCGCGGGTGGGAACAAAGGGACTATTCACCTTCACTCAGGCAGATAGGAATATACTGCATGTATTTCCAGTGTCCAAATTTTAAAGAAATGAGAGGAGAGGTGAAAAGAAATGCAAAGAAGGATTCAACTCGTTTAGGGAGTTTTAAACAGCTCTGTTTGCTTAGTTTGTCTAAGATGGAAATTAAGTCAGCTTTCAATCTGTAAGTACCTTCATCTGGAAGAAGCACCCAGTCCTATACAGCATTTCATTTAGTGGAGCGAAGCGTAAAAGTCAATGGCTAGAAGCTGGTTTCAGAGAGTCAGACATGGAATAAGGCACACATTTTCACCAGTGTAATTAACCACTGGAGTCAAGTGTCAGGGTAAGAGCCACTGCTCACCAGAGTCTCCAACTCAGGACTGGAGTCCTTCTGAGATATCACTTGAATCAAATGTAAATTATGCTTTAGTCAAAGTCAAAAAGATTACTGGGTTCAACATAGGTGATTGAATGAAAGCTGTAGGTCAGATTATAGACCCTAATGATCATTTTTGGTCTATACACCTGAAGCTGGGACTCAACAAAGGAGTTGAAGTCCGCATGCTTCCCTTTGTCACACTGTTCCCAGGTGATGTACGAACCACTACTGAACCCAGTGAGAGCATACGAGCTATGGTGACCCCAGATTTTGGGAGGGGTGGAGGAAGTATTCTAAACTTTGGGTTTTCTCTGCACTGAACAACGTTGGTTATGGGATTTGCTGGTACCACCTAGGGACCAATGCACAATAGGAAAACACAATGTAATACAAATAATTAATAACACATCACTGATAGCTGGGGAGAAGAATCATGAAGACAACTGCTTGCTTTTTGCTCAGATTTTGCAGCTGCTCATATATATTTTGAGAGTGGTTGGTTGCTGCCTTCTTCCTTTCTGCATAGTTAGCTGCTCTGGAGTATTTTCTCTCTTGCAGCCCATGCTAAATGGCTTTTATGACATCTAGGTGTTAGTTCAGTGAACTTGGCACGCATCTACCCTAAGCACCTCAACCTTGAGCTAGCAAACGTACAGCTCCCTAGCATTTATAGATGTGTCAGAAGTGTATTCTTATTTTCCCTGCTAAATTCCAGTTTGCTTTTAGTATTATTATTTCAGGTGCACTTCTGCCTGTGCTTAAAGTTTAGAGGATATGGGTCCAAGATATCTTGTTCTCATCTGTTACCACTCTTCCAAGTATCTCAGTGCACCTTAACAGTGAAAAGTCCTAAGTTTAAAGGGGCAAGAGAAGTTTTTCACAGAGTGGGTTTCTATTAGATGTTTTTTTTCTGTCTGCTTTATCTCCCCCAGTGGCAGCTAGGTATTGCTGAACTGGAGAACTTGTTGCCAAGCTTTTTTTCAGGTATTATTTGAAGATGAACAGGAGGAGATGTATTTATGCTTCTCAATGAGCTAAAAGAAATTTAAAAGATACTGTTCAAGGTAAAAGCCAAATCTATTTTGGTTAAAAGTATGGATGTAAGTTTGAATAGTTTCTTAAGTAACTAAAAGGAGCCCCAAAGGGAACTACGTTTATAAGCTGCAACATCTCTTAAAGAACAATACAGATAATGAGGTATAAAAGTGTATGTTTGAAATTACCATGACAAATCACCTGATGCTTGGAATTTGGGATTACAAGTACATCCCATGCTGGACACAGCTCATTAGTCTAGGGCTCACAATTCATACAGATGAGTATCAGCAGACCATTTTCCAGTGGGCACAGCTATAGGAATTTTGGGTGGAGACAAATTCCAGGGTTTGATTACTATGACTACGACCTTAAAAGACAACTAGAACTTAAAACAAACTACTGCTCAAACTGGCTTTATCACTGACTGACAGTATTATACGGCAGGGGATTATTTACCTGGAATGCTCTCCAATTTTCTACGAAGTTCCTCATTTTCTTGTTGCAATGAAATTACCTCCTGCTCTAGCTCTTGACATCGAGGGCAGTAACCTTCTTCCTCTTCCTCCTCTTCCTCCTCTGGAAGTGTAGAAGATGATGGATGACCATGAGATTCAGATGTTGCTGGAGATGTCCATCCACCTAAAGTGTGTACTGGAGAGGTTGAAAGTGGATCCACATCTGCCAAATGGCTAAAATCATTTACTGATGAGGTGTTCTGAGAAGGGAAGCTCCCAGAAAGCAAATAGTTCTGAAGGGAATCAGTAAAAACTCTCAGAAAGGCTGAGGTTTGTTGTTTCTTTTGCATATACTGCATCTCTATGTCTAAAATATCTGATGTCTGACTATGGACCATTTTCCCAAGCTGACATTGCTCTTGTCTTTCACTATAATTTGGGTTTTCCTGCTTTATACAGGATATCATGGACTGAGAGTGATTGTTGTCCAGTAGTTTTCCACCACAATTTAAGAGACTTAGAACACGGCTGCATTGTTGGGCAAAGGCATCCAGAATCATTCGGCTCTCTGAAACAAAAGAAAAGATGAATCACAGAAACCTAATGTAAAAGGTTATGCCAGTCAGTAGCAGCTAGATGAATGTACAACACCGTTTACAGTAGCATGCATTTTATTTCTGAACACATTAAAATTATGGCTTCTGCTTTAATACTTCTGCAACACTGTGATCTAAAACAACCCCGACTTTGCTTCTATTTTGAGAGTGCCCTTGTGCCCTTGTTGTTAATCAGAAATGCATTGTGACGATAGTCACTGCTTACTGCCATCTTCTTTCAGACGGATTAAGACAGGAAAATGGGGAAGAAAATACAAATTCCATCGCATTTGCTACAAGTAAAAGTTCAAGTAAGTACTCATCTGGAAGCCTATTACAAGTTGCTGGTGGGCATTGCCTGTATGTTTTTGCAGGACTTTGCACTACACCTTCTTATGCCCTGCTCCTCTCCAACAAGGCTTCCAAGCATTGTATTTTTCTCCCTTTCATCTTTACTGCACTTGCTTGACATTGGGCATGGGACATTTCACATGACCCACCCCCAATTTTATGGACGTTGCTTCTGTTCCTTTTGCTTTAGGTTCCAAGAATGTCCAAGAACAACTCAAGAGTGATAAGCACAAAACCCTCTTACACCAAGGAAAGGCATCAAACATACAACGTGAAGCTCCAGTCAGAGGAGCAATTTTTGTCCGCCCTGCTGGCATCCTATGAGTTTGCAAGTAGGCCAATATCACACAGTGGAGAGCAGTGCAGAGTTCTTCATGCTGCTCAGGACATCATCAGAAAATTCTATGTGGGGCTGTGCAGCAGTTTCTGGAGGCAGCAGCTCGGCTCTGGAATCGGGAGAAGGATGCCACGCTGCACCTAGTCAGCCTTGCTCTAATGACGGGAGGTGTCGCGTCTCAGGGAGCAAGAGCAGCTACAACCTAAACCTCCATAGTAGGATGGTTCATTTCTGAGTGTCTATGTATGCAGAATCAAGCTGCTGTAACAGTTCTTGGAGCCAGATGGAGGTGTCCAAGACACTTGGCTCTGATTTATGGTATGACCTGTTAGGTTCCCCAATAAAAATAATGCCTTTAAAAAAATTTTTAGCTTATCATAGCTGAACTCCTCTAGATGCCCAAAAAGATTTAACTAACATTTTGCATGAAATAAAAAAAAAAAAAAGAAGTGGTAGATTTAAGCGCTGCCAATTTTGAAGAGCTCTTCTCAGGCAGGCTTGACTTTTAGAAAGTGACAAACGCATTTACTTTTGAAAAGGCAACCTGCTACAGATGCATGAGACTAAGCACCCCAGAACTTCATCTATCTTAACTTCATCACTAGAAATGAAAACGTAGCCTCATCATGCTCATAATAGGTAAAGAACAGAAACATTCACAATTCAGTCCTTTAAGAGGTGGCACTTCTCATGGTACTTCTCCATGACCCAGAAGATACACCTTCTGGTGGAAAATCTACTACATACTGAGGTTAGTACAGCTGGTCTGAAATATATTTGAAACAACACTAATTTGCATTTTTACCATCCTCCAGATCTCTGCAAAGAGGGCAGGGCTGAAGCAGCATACAAATGCTTTCAGTCTCGAATGCAGCCTGAGGAGACCTCCCGGCACGAAACCCGAGGATGCGATCTCCTGAGGACTCAAACGTTAAGAACAGGGACCTGAGGCGGATGGAATAGGCAGAGGCACTCTGCTAAGCTGTGAGGCTGCCCAGGGCCAAGCAGAGAGAGCCCGCTGGCACGTCAAGGTTTGGGGTGGCCCTAAGACCACTTAAAGCATCCTTGCAATCAGCCTCCTGTGCTAACGAGTCGTACCACGCCCTTGTAGATGCACCCAGATGTACCAGGGCAGATTTCTTCAACACAGCTTTGATCCAAAACGTTAAGCAATGCCCTCTGCCCACATTACAAACTCAAAAGGGCTGAAATGCCCAGGCACTGCTCCCCGCTTTGCAAGCGGGTGCCTGTGGCAGGTGCTGTGTAGCCTCCATGTCTGCTGTCCCTCCTTCCCTTTTGCTGCATTAACCTGAGGCCAGCTGTCTTTAACCCTTATGATGCAAGTTCAAAATAACCCAGCACGACAGATGTATTATAACTCAAAAGCACGGAACCCCGGTGACATTGCAGCTTTCTAGCTGGGACCTACCAATAAACCAAAAGGAAATCAAGAAACTCAAGCATCACTAACAACCTTAAGTTGTGCTTTCTTTGCCTTGTTTCTTTACTTCCCACATTTTCCCTTTAAAATTATTACAGGATGGTATTGATTGGAACTTTGCAATCCTACTACAGAGCAGTTTTTCATTCATTTTAATCCTATAATCCGATTCCAGACCTGAAGTCAAATTTACTGTTTGTATTTTAATCATTGCAGTCCCTGTTGACAAAACAGTTACTCATTCTTTGCCTATCCTTGTTGCAAGGGGACAAAATATGAATGAAACAACTGAAAAGGGATTAGATTAGTATAAGAGATGTTCTTGTAATATTGTGGTTTCTCCTAAGCTATGGCAAAAAGTGACCTGACATTTCAAATACCAGTTCTGAAGAATGCTATAATACACACTAACATCAGTAAAGATAAAATTAATGATTAGTTTTGTTGTAAAATTGAATGCATTAGGCACATTCACTGTGATAATGCCTTAAAATGTAACTGAAATTTTATACAGAAATGACAGCATTGATTTACTCTTCAGTTCAGTATCAGATCTACCACAAAGACACAATAACAGCAGTTACTGTTTTTTTCTTAACTTTAACTTATACTCAAAGATATAAAAATGAAAGTCATGACAAGGCAGGGCCATTTTGAAGTGCTAGCAGAAAGATTCACAAATGCTTTTTTGTGGGTACAGCTGGGCAGCAATAGCAAGGGATGCTCTCAGCACACATTCTGGAAACATCTGGCTCTGTGCTGAAGCAGGTACCACTTTGAAGCGAATTCTACACCAGTAATGGTATATGTACCCACAGCCTGAACAATCCTAAATGAGAATGACAACTACAGTTATTTCCTGTGATGAAGAAAAAAATAAACACAAATGCTGCCCATTTAGCATATATCGTAGAAATTGGGATTTCAGCTTTTACGGACTGACTGTAATTAGAAAAAGCAAGCACTGTGCAATGTCTAATCACTAAGAAATGACAAAAAGTTGTTTTTATGTGATTACTACTGAATAATCACTGATCTATGATTCTTAATTGATTTAATGTAATGTATGTATTTTCTAGGAAAGGAGGGTTCTATTGAAATTACTCCACCGGACTAAAACAGTGTAAACAGTTTATTAAAGTCTTATTGTGATATTCCTTTTCCTTATTACGATGCTCACCAACCATGTAATTCTAATGTCTCAGACCCCGCAGTCTTTAGTCTTACAGAACTTCTATCGACTTTAACTAGACTTTTGCCTGAAGGCAGACTTGGCAGATCAGGCCCATAAAGCACTAAAAGAACAGGATTAAATTGCTAAAAGTATAGCTATTCCTAACTAGATTATTTGAGAGTGCAAGCAACCAGAAGATAATATCATATGGCAAATCAGGTACCAACTCCTGGATATAGCATTCATTTTTACATCTTTTTTTAAATTGATGCTGAACTACGGGGCTTCTTAGCCTTCCAACTGCCAGACTAAAAACAGGGTTTTAGTAAGAGCAAACTTCTGAAACTCAACCTGAAAACTTGCACTGATGCATCAGAAAAGATGTCTGGAAAGATTGGCAGGTATAACACCAGCTTTTCCTGCACCTGAGGATCTTTTCAATACCTAGACCAGACAGCTTTATTAATAAGGCATTGTGTTGGGTCTCAATGGCTCTGGATTCAGGTCATGGCTTTTTCATGGTTTCCTTTGTAACCTAGGGCAGCTGGTTTAAAAAGTCATCTTTATAACTTTTGAGCGGGTCTGAATACCATACATTCTCCCCTGCAGGCAATGTAGTCACTGGTATTTAATTTTCAGCAAGATTCAAAAGTCCAGGTTCCTTAGCAATTTCAGTCATCTCACTTGTCACCTTGCAGTGTTCCAGTCCTCTCACCTGATTAATTGTATTTCTTGATTTGTTAGATATTTGTCATATTAGTATTACTTTAGATCCTGGGGCAGCAGCTCTGTACCCCTCAAATGGCTTTGCCCATGCATACAGACTTTGTCACTGCATTTTTAGGTATGAACACCGCTGTAAATATCTATGCTTGAGTCGCATTTGACACCTCCGGATGCTTTCTTGAGCACTTTGCAGGAAGATCACTGAGGCAGTTCACTGGATGAAGACTACAAGTGTTCGGCCATTTCAGTACTGATCTCATAGATCTACATCCAAATGAGGATTCCC
This sequence comes from Phalacrocorax carbo, assembly GCF_963921805.1. Lineage (NCBI taxonomy): Eukaryota > Metazoa > Chordata > Aves > Suliformes > Phalacrocoracidae > Phalacrocorax > Phalacrocorax carbo. The sequence goes on from NC_087516.1 coordinate 27,339,866, forward strand.
AGCTTCTCGGTTAAGGCCAAAATGATGATCTTCACCTTCTCTGATCACTTAAAATAAGTTTTTCTGTCCAGACATGACAGAGCTTGACTAACTGGTCATTTTAAACACGCCAGGTTGTTGGCACTGGAATAACACCTCTAAGACAGCTCTGCCCTTCTTCCTCCGCTTTCCAGGAAAGCCCATCTTAAATTTTAAGGCACACTATAAGGTCTACATCATGACTTCCTAAGGAAATGAAGTTTCTTTGGTGGATTATGATACTGTTTTATGTACATACTACCAAAGACAAAGATACACATTGTTTTCATACCAGGAAAATAATCCGAATAGACTAATAAAGAATTAATAATTTACAGGAGCAAATGGGTATCTGCTGGTGCTTTGAATGCATCCATTTGCGTGACTTACTCCGCAGCATCAATGGTCAGAGTAACCACTATTCACGAGAGGAGAGAGAAGGCTCATGCTGCAGTGCAGCTCCATGTTTCTTGTAAGCTGACATTTCTCATGCAGGATCTTCCCCTACATGATGGTATCTTGAGCTAGATCTTTCCTCACCGTGGTGCAGGGTGGAGAAGTTCTGCTTTTCCTCCTTCCCATAACCCCTCTTCCTGCAATTCTTCTGGAGTTGGAGGTCAGGGTGGTCTTTTAAGAAAGGTTCTGAGGAAGAAACCATTCATTCCTGGCAAGAGCTGTAACCGTCAGGAAAAGCTTCAGAAACACGGAAGCACCCTTATTTGTGGCTGTGTTTGAGGTGCCCACTCTCAAAAGCAAACTCAGTGCTCTGAATCCCAAGGGGCCAGAAATGTCATGCCTGAAGATTAAGAATCAATTGCATTAGGCATTTAAGTTGCTAGCTCTCATGTTTTTGGCTGGGATAGAGTTAATTTTCTTCACTGTAGCTGGTATAGTGTGCTTTGGATTTAGTATGAGAAAAATGTTGATAACACACTGATGTTTTAGTTGTTGCTAAGTAGTTGCTACATAGTTGCTAAGCATTGCTAAGTAGTGCTTGCACTAGTCAAGGACTTTTCCAGCCTCCCATGCTCTGCCAGGGGCACAAGAAGCCGGGAGGGGAGGGGGCACAGCCAAGGCAGCTCATGCATGATATGATATTCCATATCATATGATGTCATGCCCAGTATATCAACTGGGGACAGTTGGCCAGGGGAAGCAGCGATCACAGCTCAGGGACCGGCGGTGTCAGTCAGCAGGTGGTGAGCGGTTGCAGCACTTGTTTGCTTGGTATCCTCCCTCCCTCCAGGTCTTTCCCCTCTCTCTCTGTGTCTTTTGTTATTTTCATTATATAATTATTGTTGCTATTACTATTACTGTTTTAACCATTAAACTGTTCTTATATCAGCCCACGAGTTTTTTTTCTTTTGCTCTTCCAATTCTCTCCCCATCCCACTGGGGTGGGGGGTTTGAGCGAGCGGCTGCGTGGGGCTTAGCTGCTGACTGGGGCTAAACCACGCACTAGCGCAGAGTCAGACATCCTAGGAATGGTGTTTTACTAGCCAGCTTGCTCACTGTTGCAGGTGCAAATGAAGAGGTATCAGCAAAAAAAGGGGACACTCTGAACTTATGAATGGGTGTCCCTACAATGCAATCTAGAGCCCTCCACCCCTTCACTCAAGTAAGAGCCCACCAAATGCTATGGCTCAGCTAAGTGGGAAAACTGTGCAAGTCATGGATGGTGACTGTCTGCCTTGTGGAGAATAACCCGGTGGACCTGCAGCTGTACACCTGCTAAGGGAACGATCTTTCCCCCCTACAACACCGACCACTTGGGAGATAAATCTCTGTCTAAGAGGTGTTCTGGGAAGGGCGCAGCCTGTGCCCCTTGCTGCTGTGGGGAACCCAGGAGCCGGGTGGGCAGAGACCCTGTGGGCACTGGGCAAAGCACGGAGAGGCTGTGCACGCAGCACATGCAAACGCTCCCACTCCCCAGGGGCAAAACCCCAGCTCTGCTTCCCCAGTGGCAGCCTGAGTTATTGAACTGGCTCACTCATTTGTTTAGAGGATTTCAGGGCTCTGGATGATGGAATGGAAGTACTCCACACACATACAGCCTCCAGGTCCCGACTAGCTCACCCTCAACAGCTCCCTGCTCGGCTTACCCATGCTACAGCTCCTCCAACACAAGGCGCCTGGTGTTTCTCCATCAGCAAGCAGGAAGGGTAGGTGCATAGCTCAGCAAAGCACCCATACCTCAAGGATTACAAAACCCAGGACGTGTAAACCTCACCCCTTCATTTATCAGATTCTGGTAATAACTTGTACAAAAGTCTCACTTCGGCACACCGTAGCAAGTTTTTGGTTTGTTTTGTCCTGTTCTGCTTTGGTTGGTACTTAAAGGCCTTAGCTGAGACAAGGGTATGTTGGGACCTATTTAGGAACCTAAAGTAAAGCCTGGATGCGATTCTGTGATTCTATGTGCGGGTGACAAGACAGGGACTTCACAGAACTTCAGTGCACAAACAGCAGTTCCTTAACTATCTTTTTAAGCACAGAACCGAAATCAACAGCAAACTTTGAAGCCTGCTCTAGCTCCTGGTTTGTATAGTCTACAGACACAGGAGAAAGTCCAAACTTCTGCTCATCAAAGCCCAGAGGGCTTTGCTGGGAATATGGCCTCGTATATCATCTACCAGACAGCTGAGTGTTTTCCATGGTGTAATCTGCTTCTGTGAAGAAACATAGGTGTCACATTTTTCAGCACTGTTTTGCTTGTCGGCCACAGAAAAAAAAAACCAAAAACCAAAAAACCCCAAAACTGAAATACCACCATTTGGGCATTTAAAATAAGAAGTAATTTCAAGAAAAAAGAAAACATGACCTTCTGCCACAGATCATGGGACTATGCGTCAGAGCCGTGAATTTTCAGGCTAATCTATTCAAGTATTAAACTTTTTTGGTAAAGCACTTGGATTATTTGTAACAAGACATGATAAATTCATCCAGTACACGACTGCTTCTGAGCGAAAACAGGCATTAAAACATAGCCATATATCCTATTAACTAGCATATCTCCCTGTTTAGTAAGGAAATGTCATCACATTTGTTACAAAGGCAAACAGCAACATACCAAAACAGGATCCAATTTTTCTAAATAAATAAATCAATGATGTGTCAAAAATTAACAGATGAGTTAATATACCCGATGTTATCAAAACCAGATGGTGCTTCATAATATTCATCCTGTTCAGTCAAACCCTGAATATATTCTGGACCATCAGTATATAAAATAGGATGCTGCTATTTGTGATGGCAAACAAAAGCAATCATGCCTGCCAAGCACATACTATAACAGGCAGCATTTCAGCTCTGCTAGACAGAAAGTAATTAGAATGCTTTTAATGTCCAAAAGAATGATGCTGATAGGCTGCCACAGATGTGTAGATTTATGAATATTTATATGGTGGTTTATAGCTGACACTTTTATCAGTTGAAGAAGATAAAATATCTGCCTGACTCAAAAGCTTGACAGTCAGGTTAATAAAATCTCATTAAAGAGAATGACCTATGCAATTATATAGGATTTATTGTAATTCATTTTTGATTGTACTCTGCTTAAAGATGCAATTTCCCATTTCCTGATGCCAAATTTAGGTTGCATATCAAGATCTACGTGGTTTTTAACTCCAAGCCATCACTAGAAGAAAGATAGGTGTTCAGCATCTTGGTATCTTACACCTTTAAAGAAAAGGAGAAAAAAAAAAAAATCTGATCTCCTGTTCCTCGCTGCATCTTATGAAAACGGTGCAGGCAAACAGCCGATCTATTTCCTTTCTGTTAAAATCACCATTTCTTTAACGGCAGCCCCTCCATTACCAGCAGCTCCCTCCGGCAGCCAGCCCCAGCCTGCCGCCCTCCCGGGCCGCGGCGGTGGCGGAGCGGCCGGAGCGGGGCTCCCCCTCCCGTCCCCCCCAGCCCCCCGCCCGCCCCGCAGACGGCGGCGGCGCTCCCGCAGGTGCGAGCCGCCCGGCGGCCGCTTGCCCCGGCAAGTCGCCACCGACTGCCGCCACAGCCCCGACGGCGGCGATCCCCCCCCACCCCGCCCCCAGCCCCGCCGCCCCGGGGGTCATGCCGGCACCGGCCCCGGCCCCGACGGCGGCCCCGGGAAGTTTAGCGATGCCCCGACCGACGGGCGGCCCCAGCCGCTCGCCCCGTCCGTCCCCCCCGCTCCCGCCACCGCCGGCCGCGTCCAGCCCCGGGGCGCCCGGCCCCGCCAGCCCCGACGGGGAGGACCCCGCGGGGGGCCCAGCCCGCCGCCAGTCCCCCGGGGAAAGGGGCGTGTGTGTGTCGGGGGGTGTGGGGGGGGGAGCCCGCAGCCCCCATCCCGCTCCCGCCCGCTGCAAAGTGCCCCGCGAAGTTGCGCGGCGGAGGAGAGGAGTTGCGGGTACCTGCGCTCAGCTCCGCGCCGCCGCCCCCCGCCGCCGCCGGGCAGGGGCCGTAGCGGCCCGAGGAGCTCGGGGCCGGCGGCGGCGGCGGGCGGGGGTGGTCCTGGGCAGCGCCGGGGGCGGCGGCGGGGCGGGCGGGCCCGTTGGGGAAGGGGCCGTGCGGGGGGTAGGGCAGCAGCTCCGCGGCGGCGTGCGGGAAGGGCTGCCCCGCTCCGCGCCCGCGGGGCACCTCCACCATGGTGGGTCTCTCGTAGCGCTTGGCCAGCGCCGCCCGCTTCCCGGGGAAGGTCTTCAGGACGCTGTAGGGGCCCCGCTGCTTGTAGATTTTGGGGGTGCTGGGCCCCTCCTCCGCCGGCTGCATCTCCTCCTCCATCCTCCGCCGCCTCCCCCGGCCCGGCGCGGCGCGGCCCCGCTCCCGGGGCTGTGTCTGCCGCCGCCGCGGCTCGCCTCTGTGGCGCGGCGGAGCCCCGGCGCGGCGGGGCGCCGGCCTGATTGACAGGCGGCCGCGCCAATGCCTGGAGGGAGACGGGCGGCGACCGGCAAGTGTTTAGGGTAATCTCTGCTAATGGCAGCGGGGCGGGGAGGCGGGTCCTGGCGGGGCCGCCGCCACCGCCCCCGGCAACCCCCCCCCCCCCCGCGGGGGCAGGTGAGCCGCGGGGCGCCGCCGCGGGGGGCGAGCGGCCGGGGACCCCCCCTTCCCTGCCTCCGCCAGGCTCGGCCGGCCCCGCGGGGTGCCGCCCCGCCCCGCCCTGCGCGGGGCCGCCCCAAAAACTTTGTGGCCCCCTCCGCCGCCGGGCGCGGAGCCCCGCCGGCAGCCCGGCCCCTCCGCCCCTCCCTTCCCTCCTTTCCCTCCCATCGCCGCACCGGGCGAGCCGCGGGGCCGCCTCCCCGGTTGTTAGGGGTGAAATAAATAATGCCATAAATAGGAGTATTTGGGAGTCCAGGACCTGTCAGAGTTGATTAGGGCACAGAGGACATTTTCTTTCTCATTATGCAAAAGCATTTCATGGCGAAATAAAAGAGGTTTCGCTGTAACTCATGCATGTCAGATTTCCAGGAATCCGGGAGATTAATCACAGTTAACATTATTTGCAGCGTCGTGTCCCCCCCCCCAGCCCGCCTTTCTGCAAAGTGCCTAAATGAGGCGGACACGTGGGGCCAAGCGTCGTCCCTCTCCCTTCCGCCCCCCTCTCTCCCCCGCCTCCTGCCCAGGCCCTTTCAGGGACAGTTAAGAAATAATGAAACGCTGGTGAAAGACAGGAAGAGAATGAGATGCCATCGAGAGACGTTTCTGAGAAATGGTGGAGATCTGGGTGAGATGGGAGACAGCTGAAACTGAATGATATGTTGAAGAAAAATAAACGATAACAAACCGCTCGCTCACTCTCCCCATTCTTTTCTGCGAGGCAATTTTGTATTTTGCATTAACATTTCCCTTCTTCTGTCCCACTTCTCTCCTGCTTCTGCTGCTATAATTTATCAGGATTACAATAAGCCCTCTGGCTTTTGGAAGTAAAATTACAGAACACCTTAGTTATATTTAAGCGGTGGCGGTGGGAAATCATTCCTCTGTCATCACGTGGAGTTTCGGCTACTTATTGTGGTCATCGCTCTCCCATTTCAGCTTTATTTATTTAGTTGGAGTCAGGCTCACTGGAAATGAAAAGCGAGCCTTCTCTATTGATATAATTAACTCCCTCGGTCTTCGGCCCCTCTCCTGCAGAAAAGTCGAGCTAACTTCTACAAGCTGGGCATTTCTTTCATGCAGGGCATTGAAGGAGCTGGGCTGTTCCTGATTTTGAGTTTTTTGACAAGTAGAATAAATCGATTCCCTGTAGCAGCCAAAAGCCTCTAAGTAAAGGCTAGTGTAATAGAAATCACTATTTTACTTAAGCAAAATCAATCATAAGTCTTTTTGTTTTCTGACTGACTCTTTGATTGCCTGTGCCCAAAAAAATTTATTGTACCGTAATGCAAAAGAGAATGAAAATAAGTGGTGAGGGAAACTCTGCTTCCACTCAGAAATGAAATGTGTCCTCCACCTTGCCTCCTCTGACTGGCCTCTGCCACAGCCGTGGCCAGCAGTTGCCTGAGGTCAGTATGGTAATAAAATTGTATAAAGTTAATATTAGGTTTTTAATAGTTAGATTCAAATAAGCAGCCAAAAATTACCCACTCAGGTGCCAACTACATTCCTAGAAGCTCACTGCTCTTTGGTGTTGACACCTACCCCTCTGCTCCAGGTGCAGGAAACAACCCTTGCCTACCACAAGCCTTGTACAAAGAGAGAAAACCAGGGTTTGCATGTCATGGCCTCCAAGCTGCCTCCTTTACCTGGGGCCTCTGCAGCTCATCAGGCAGATGCTGGGTCTCTATGGACATGAAGAGAGAAGCAGGCCTGGGGTTAACAGGGTCCAAAGCCACTGAAATGAGGGGGGGACTTTAGCCAGGAGGAAAATGGAACACATATTTTATGTGCTGAATTTCTTTCTGCTGAGGTTTTTGACAGTGCCCATCACCAGACTACCAAAATGCCCCTTCAGCATGTCCCTGTGTTCAGGAAGTCTTGGCTTTTCCTCTGCTCTGCTCTCCATGATTCTTCTGGGTATGTAGACCTAAAAAATGTGCTGGGTTTTCTTTATGAGTCTTTCCCTGAGTTTCAGACAGGGGACACCAGTGCTGTGGCCCAAAGGCTGTGTGTCGTACCTCACCTGAGGGGCTCCTGCAGCCCAATCCTGTGGAGCAAAAGTGTTTAACCCTGGTGGTCGTGCCTTCGGCCTTGCAGGATGCCCCCATTTAGGGGAACACCATTTTACTCCTAAGCTCTGTACAGGTATGCAGTCATTCTTGCAGGTGGACTGGCATGACTGCGCGGTTGAGGAGCCAGCGATAGACAGGCAAAGGGGCAGACTGAGTGAAGCGATGGTCTCAAAGCATGGGAAGATGCTGCTGTACCTGCTGCGAGTGGTTGTGGGCTGCCCCCTTCCACAGGCACTCCTTGCGGCACATCCTACAGCGCCTGAGCGGTCTCGTGAGTAACAGCATGTAGTCGTTAAATTATTGTTAACCCAACATTTATGTCTGAATTCCTGTCCTGTTTTGGTTGCACACTGGGTTAAAACAGTTAACACATAGCCCTTGCCTTGATCAAGTTTAAAGAAAAAAAAAAAAAGCCTTAGCTGATACCAGAAGCTCATTTCAAGAAAGCCAAACACCTTCATTTCCCTCAGACTGTGCCATCACTTGGGATTTGACCCTGAAGCAAAGGTTGCGCCTTCCCCTACCTGTTTACTGATGCAAGTTTCCACTCTTACTGATGCTAAGGCTGGAGATCTGTAACCGGATTATTTCAGAGCACTCTGGGTGGAAAAGGATGGGAAGTTACTGACCCTCAGAAAAAAAACCTAATCAAAGCAAAGACAAAGGGCACAACAAAAAATAAGAAACCCAACATTGCTGCAGTGTATACTCCTCTGCTCCTAGAAATCACCGTGAAGAGAATATTTGTCAGTATATAGAAAAATACCCAATCTAGACACAGGCTATCAATCACTGAACATGCCTGTGTTGAAGGTACCGTGAGGTACGCAAAGAATGAAAGTGTGATTCATCTCTATCTTCTGAGCAGGGGCTAAATCTTGCTCCACTTATTCATGGGAGCAGTGCTCCTGTGATAACTAAAGCATGCAGGATTTGGCCATGAACTGCCAGTATTGCTCTGCACATTTGGAGTGCACGATGAGAGCTAAGATTGGCAACTCTCCCCTGTAATCTAAACCACTCTGCAAGCAGGCTAGCCATAATTTGCTGCCCTAAACATTTAACCCCAGCTAGTTAATTTAAGCTTAGCTCAGTTGCTCATGTTTATGGATAAAGAAACAAAAGGGAGAGCATCAAAAGGAAAAGATGACTGTGGAATTCAATATTTCAGCAGCTGTTGATAGGTAAATGTTATTGAAGTGTGGTATTCAAAACCAAAGGCCTGCATTTATGATAATGAGCCTAACAAGGAAATGAGATTGACACAGCAATTCTCTGTTTTTGTTGTCCCCCGAGGTTAGAGATTATGCAGTGCATGGTACTGTTTTTAGCCTCTTTGGTGATTCCAACTGTGAGAGACAACGCTGTGCATATTTGTCAAGGTTGCACTTTAATCAGGTGACTCAGGAGCTTTTTGAGGGAGAACATGAACTGCTGGTCTCACTTAAACCTCAATCCACATCCTGTGTCACAGATCCATCAGCCAAGCGATGCGGCTTTTAGTCCCTGCTTTTCCCTTACGCTTACTCAGTGCTCTGTGAAAATGCTTTGAAATAATTGAAATGTATCTATCATGGTTACATTGTATTTTGAGAATTACTGGAATGTTTCTCAGTGACATTAATTGGTTTTAAAATATTTTTGTCTTTCTAATTAGTGCAAGATTGATGAGCATTGGAAAGGGCATTTATACACAGGCAGACACATATTTCCATGCTACATCATTTGTGTCTTAATAAAATGGTAGCTAACTGCATTCTTGTGCTGAGTAAACACTGGCAAGAAAGAAATATCCTATAACTTTAGGAGGAGGAAATATCCTATGTTTTAAATGGGATTGCATTGTGTAAAAAAGAAAAGAGAACTGGTCTCCCTGAGGGCTGGAAAATGGGTAAATGTATTATTTAAATATAGTTAAAGGACACACAGGAAAAAGTAATGGCTGTGATCCCCAACATAGGGAAAATTATTAATATTTTAAGAAATCGATTGTGGACACATGGAAAAGCTCATTTTAATTAAATATAGCTTACATAAAGTACTTTTAAGAAGGGAGAAATAGTGTAGGGTACTTGTTGGTGAGTATTTTTTAGAAATATGTCATGGATAAAACACAGATGACACGCTCCAAACTTTCATCTGCCCTAAAAAAGCTTCACTGTCTTCATTGGAGTGATTCAGAATAGCTTTACCTCCCTGGAGCATCAGCTCTTGCCCTAGCCCAAGCTTTGTGCTCTTGTCTTGGCCAGCACCGTGTAATGTCAAGCTACTCTATAATGTTTTATGGTTCTTTGCAACATTTAGACCTCATCCTGTGGCACTTAGCATTTTGAGAGCAGCACCTCAGAAAGCCTGCTGGCTGCCTGCTGAAAGGGAGGGCTGATGCTCCACAAGTTGGGGTCCAGCTGCTTTGCAAAACCTGTGTGACCCTCACCGCTTCTGTTATTTCTTGCCCATCACATACTTTCCAACCTCAGTTATCCAGGCTTGCAAAAAGGTGGTCCTTTGCAGGGCAAGAGAAGTGACACTGAGCTAGAACTCAATTAGAATAGGAAATGTTGGTTTCCTGAAGTAGAGACGTTATTAGTATCTTGCATTGAAGTGTTACGTTCAGGCCCAGCACCTATACAGCTTGGCGGCTGTTCAGAAATACTGTCAAATTTTGTCAGGCAAACTGTGCGTATCAGTTGCAGTTAAAACACAGATGGGATGGACAGGGGAAGACAGCTGGAAGCAGAATCTTCCTTAAACTCATCTAGATGGGGAACCTGACTGCGGTTTAAACACAACAGGATATACATGATCAGCCATGCGGCATCTACCAAGCAGAGAGTTGACTAGGCTTAATTTGATGAAAAACACAGGTCTGACAGATGCCTGGAGATACCACCGGTGCTGGAAGCATGGGAATGACACCTGATCCTTTGCTGAAGATAGGCTTCACCCCAGGTTAGATGCCTTTCCTGGGTTTAAAGAGAGCCTTTTAGGAGCTGAAGGATGTAAAATCTTCCTAGCTTTGCCTTCATCACTCTTCCATTCTCAAGCAGCTCCTAAACCTTGCATTAAATCATGACAACTTAACAGCTCGCTCTTGAATGCAGAGTTCAAGGACTTCCTCCGCATCAATAATCTTGTAGAAGTAATGCTGGTAATCCTGTGGGAGACCCCAAAAAGCTGTCCTTGGGGGTAAATTAATTACTTACAGTCCAGAAAAGAGGGAAGCGATGGGCAAAATATGGAATCTCCTCAGACCTTGCTTTCACACTGGGTGGTGCAGCACAAAATGACTCATCCAGAAGAGGTGCTAAAATCTTTGGAACACAAACTAAACTGAGTGCCACATTAAAAGATGTGGAAAGAAAAAAGACAACAGTACGTAAAGGCAAAACTGTGCCAGAGCAGGGCTGGGAGACTGCTGTGGTTTTTCAAGTGAGAAGAAATTCCATCATCCTGCAAGTCTTTGTGCCTGAGAACGTGTCCATCACAAGCTGCATCTGCTTAGGAAAAAAAATAAATAGGTGAAACTGTGTTTGCTCAAGGGTAAATGTACAGATGTTGAGTTTGCAGAAGCTGAAATTCACCTGATGCACCACCCACCTCTGGCCCTCCGCACACAGATGAGCTGCACCCAAAAGACATCCAGAAGTGATCTCAGAACAGTACTTCAAATAAGTGACATTCCATAAAAATATATGCTTTTACTTGTTTAAATGCAAAGGATCTGAAAAAATTGATGGTATGGGTGTGGTTGTCTCAGACAATAATATTTTAATACCCCGAGCATCTGTCGGCTTTACTTTTGAGATTACTGTGTCATGAGAACCTTTTTATGTCCTGGCCATTACTTAGCATCCTTGTTATTATATTGTTGTTTCTTAGCTATCTGACAATGGCTTTTTGTCTTAAAACAGGAGAGAGACTTGCCCATCAGTATCAACAGAGAGGTGAGATTTAACTTTAGCTAATGCCCTGCCCCTGAATCTCTTAATTTATGGTTGAGGAAATCTTATATCATCTACCATCCTTAGAAATATCTGCTGGTTTTGGTGCTGATTCTGCCACCCTTAGAGTAAAGGAGATCAGAATTTAGGTCATTTACATTATTTTAATCTGGACTAACATTAAAAAAAAATTATGAAAAATCTTCTTCCCAGCTGGTAGAAAAGTGGCTCTTCAAGGAAGACAGTATTTCCTGCTCTCCCTCTACAAACATGCATTTCACTTATGTAGGCTTTAGTTTGTTAAGAAAAAAAGGTGGTTTTTCCCCCCCCCCCCCCCCGTATTCTCCAACCCCTTTTTTTTTTGATACTGTGGTTATTGTCATTTTCTTTTGCTGGGATAAAAATCCTTTCTGATCAGCTCTACTAATGATGGAGGAAACCATGCTTTCCAAAGAAAGGGTGTTAGCTTCCCTAATTGTTGTTTTCAGACCATATGTATGTATGAAAGCAAGAGAGCGTGGCTCCTGGAAAATCCAAGTACCAGGAAAGGTAGCTGTCCAGGTCTGAAAGAAAATGCATTACTGGAATACATCTGGCCAACGCATGAGCACAGCCATAGCCTTTCTTTCTTTACACTGTCTTGTAGACACACACGCACATCCAGAAAACTAGAAAAAGAAATACTAAAATCTGGCACTCGCACAGTTAAGATTTTACATGTTCACTTACATAGGCATCTGATTAAAAATGCAAATGAAGCTGGCTTTGCTGAGACACTGACCTGAGAAGCTTTCTGAAAGACAGGCTATTTCCACTTTCCTTGGAAGAAAGAAAAAAAGAGTCAGGAGTTTTTATTCACCTGGATGAAACAAAAAAATGCATAAGAACTATTAATAAATATGTATGAATAAATATTTGATTCTATATATGCTGAATGGTTTAAATGTTGTTCAGCAAATACTTAATTTGTTAATTTTGCCTTCTTCCACTGAATAATTTATTCATCAGATCAGCTTTTTTAATATTCACTAGATGATCGGCTGATCAAATCCTGTTAGCTGAATATGTTATTTGATTTTTTTTTTTGCCCTTTTCAAAAATCACTTAGTCTATTGCAAGAACATTGCTGTGATTTATTAGTGGTATATTCCATCCAGTCCATGGTGACATTCTTCAAGAGTAACCTCTGAAGACAGTAGATTTCTTGCTCCTGTCATATGATATTAACCTTTTGTAATCCTGACACATATTAGATGTCTTTGACCAGGAAAATAAAGCCCTGTGTGCGACAGCATCCTTTTGTGTCACACATTCATGACAACACATGTATGATGTGTTTTGATTTTCATTTGATGACTGAATATTGAATTATTTAGATTAGCTACATCAATCACTCCTATATTATGGTTTGTCCAAGTGTCTTCGCTGCAGTTTGTTCAGTAATACATCTCTGCAAAGGATTTCTTCTAACCCCTAAAATTGCCATGTAGCTTCAGAGATACCCTGACATTACAGTGTGGAACAAGATGCAGAAAGGACACTGTCTAATCCTTTACAAGCCAGCCTTGGAATCAATCATCTTATAGCCCTTTGTGGCTAGAAAAGGACTTCTTACACTTACCACTTGAAAAGGGAGATTCTTAGCTTTCGATTGTACTGTCTTCCGTCCCAGGGAGGTCTGCAGAGATCAGGAAATAAAGCCATGGTATCATTATGTTTGGAAAATTATTTTATGTTTTTCTAGTATTCTTTTACATTTTCATAATTTCTGAAGCTTCTGAGGACATACTTTTTCTCTTAAGTTACTAAAGCCTAAATATTTGAATAAGAAGACTACAACCTCCTTTGTAAGAAGGAGGTTGTAAAAAGCAGCATCAATTCAATTGAAAAAAAAAGTTCTCAAGCTACTTCTCTGTCACACTGCTCTATAAGACTTATAGCATGTAGAAAATAAACATCAGGGCAGTGACACCCAAAAGCATTGAGAGCACCACTCTGAAATGACCTGTATAACTTTATGCCAGTCAAGACCAGGGCCGACATCTAGTACTCAGATGTGTGTGCCACAGTCTCCGTGCTACAGCTTAATGTATTCCATATTTCAATATGCATGCATATGTAATAGGCTATATAATATTCCATACAAAAATTGCATTAAGAAAATGTTAAAGTTGCCTAATTTGGCATTTAAAAGTCAGGAAATAAAATTAAGGTTGTACATGCAACATTAACTCTGTTCCCTAGTGCATTTGCCTATGATACAGTCTAATTACATGATCAAATATTATTTCTCAGATTATACAGTATAATATCTACATTTTTTTCATCTTGCAAAATGTGAGGTGAATTAGGCAGGACCCAGATAGATTTCTATAAACCTCCATATGAAAAGACTCCAAATAAATGTGAACTTGTCAGTTTGGAGAAGGGATAATTGAAAGGGGCTATAACAAGGGGTTGTAAAACTATGGGTAGTATGGAAAAGGTGAATAAAGAATGATGATTTACTATTTTCCTTCCACTGCAAAACCTGGGGGACATTCACTCAGGCAAGTTTAAAACAAGATTATTTTACATGCCACACACATGAACTCACCACCATAGACTGTTGAGGAGGTCCAAAGTATAATGCATCCAAAAGACATCAGAGAAATGTGTAGAGGATAAAGCCATGGCTGACTATCACATCTGAGTTATGGGTACAATGCCCATGACAAGAAGTCACTAAATTGTTGGTGGATAGGAGTTCAGGGGATTTACCTGGGAAGGGGTCATTTCATTTTCCTTCTGTGCTTTCTCCGAACAACCACTGCTAACCATGGTCTCAAGAGAGTAGCAGTTATCAGTGTTTCTATACAAAGTAATGATGATGATGACAATGATGATGACAGTAATACCCTGTATTTGGGTTTCCTGCCACAGGAAGGGAGAGGTGAATGTGACCCCTTGGTCTTGGGAAGATGTGGCCTGTTTACCAGCAGGGAACCCCATCCTCTGAACCATGCCTTACAGGAGACGTTTCTGTGCGCATAAATACCCCAGTGATACTAACCTAAAACCTCTGCAGGACTGTTCCTGTAAGACTCCATTCCTGCTCACTGCTCTGCACTCAAGCATGATTTTACCTTAGATCTGTAGGCCTGGGTGTTTTAAGCATTGGGTGGCGGACAACTGGATCCTTCTCCACATTTCCCTGCAGTTTGAGGCACGTGTACCTGTGCCTCAGTGGCTTCTCTCTCTGGCTCAGGTGCCAGAGGTGTTGGTTATGAGACTGTCGCAGTCCATTGCTGGCTGGTGTGGGGGCCCTCAGTGGGCCAGCCAGTGATGGTGAGCCTCCCTGGGAGCTCCGGGCCAACGGCGCCCAAAGGGGCATAGGAGAAGACACGCTCTCCGGGTGCAGGCTCTGTTCCCACGTGGACTGGAAAACTTAAGTGGGGCTTTTTTCTTGTGACATGGGAGTGTACGGCAGAAAAAAAGCAGATGGAGATGACAGCCACGTGATAGACCATATTCACAATAAATTCCATTTACCTTGCATATATTATCTGTCTCCTTCACCTGCACTGTGACTGCTAATTCATTTCTACCAAGAGTCTTTTTCTTATGCTAATGAGGTTCTTTAAACAATTGTTGCTAAAAAATCACTGAATTGCTAGAGAAATTGTCCTTTCTTTTCCCAAAATGCAGAACAGTCCTTCCTTCACTCCCTGACAGGCCTGAAATGACAGTGTTGTTCCACTGGCAGTTTTAAGGTCTGTTATTTCACTCTTCATTGGGTCTAGAAGTCAGTATTTTACATAGTTAAAGATCAAGAAATGTTAGTTCAGGGAATTAGATTTTGAGGAAGTCTTGACAGATAGCAAGGTATTATGTATAATTAACACTAAATAATCTACAATTAGAAGATTATGCATATACAAAGGTTATTTTGGGGAAATTAATGATTTTTTAGAAAATATGAGTGATGATTTTTACTCTCTCTGAAGTCTGAGGTTTTTCAAGCCATTGCAGATAGACCAAAATAAGAACAGTGTCAATTTTAATTTTGAAAGACTTGAATTCTTAATTTTGTATTCTGTAATATATCTGTAACAATCTGTAATGCTGATCTGTCTGTAACATCTCAAGATTACATCTGGGTGAGGTACCAAATAAAAAAGCTGGTCTGTCTTTATCGAGGGAGGAGTTAATTTTCTGTACGTGGGGAAAAACAAGCTTGTTGCTTACATCTGCCATGCTGCAGTGGCTTGTACAATAGGATTTTCAAGCAGGGAGGGGAAAAGTAAATGTGAGAGGAATTACAATCTTCTGTTAAGGACACAAACTTGAAGTGCTGACTGCATGCAGCTGTCCCATAGACAATGTACTTTTTTACTTGTATGGTAAAAAAGAGGTTGTTAGTAATTTGGGGGGTTTCACCCCCTTTTTTCCTGCCATTTAGGTGGGGTATAAAATACAAGTGTTGTAGAAACACTGCACTGAAGCAAATCGCTGTGCAATGCCCCCAGCACTGGGGAATGTAACACTGCATTCCATTGCACATCTTTAATGTGGAGATCATAAAAACTCTTTTGCCTCTCTTTTATTTTTCAACAATATTTCTTTTATTTCCCAAATTGGAGACTAACCATTCCAGTCATGGACAGACAAGAGGCCACCCATCTTTTTATCTCTGCGAGAAACGCAGCTACCAGCAGCTACTCTTCCCAGAGAGCTCGGCAGCCTTGGTCTGCTCAGAGTCCCGCCATGGGAACCTGTATGAGTTCTCTGTGGACTCTTCCCAAATTGTACAGCAGAATTTCCTTCCAAAATAAGGACCCTGAAGTTGTTCAACACTCAGCTTTGCTGGCTGATCCCTCCATGGCCAGATCTGTGGAGGACAGCTGCCCTGGAGGGTGGACGCGGGTGGAAGCAGCTCTGTCACTCAAGACATGTCTCCAGTGCCTGTCCACTACTCTGTGCCATTACAGTTGTGCCTGGCCGTGTGCAGGATTTGGCACCTGCTTTGCAGGTTGCAACATCACTGGAACATAGCACAAAGACATTTGGGCTAGAATAGTTACTGCGGTGGTGACGTCCAGGGGTGGAGCAGGTATAAAGGCAGCTTTCAGAAGAAACCCTTCATAGCTGTGTGATTTCCCAGCACACTTTGAAATGTCTTCAGACCTGAACCAGCTGATGGGACAAAGCAGCTTCTTTTGGAGTTGCTGGTGAAAGACAGGGTACAGGCAGTATCATCAAACCTTGGCCATGCCCAGACACGGAGGAGCAACGGAGCTGTGTTTTGAACCTTCTTGTTGAATTGGCAGCTTTTTTGGGATGGCAAATCCACTTTTAGGTCAGCTAGACCTAAGGGAAAAAAAAAATCTTGTGTTCAGCATGGACAGGTTTCACACGTGGCTGTCTGTGGCCGAGGCAGCTGGTGCTCTTTGCAGGTGGAATTGTGCTTTGCGCTGGCCATGCATGAGCACTGTTTGTACAGTTTATGTGCAGTTAGGTGCAGAATAAGGAAAGAACATAGTCCTGCGATGTAGCTGTGCAGTTCACAGTCTGAGCCTGTGAGTTGGTCTGTCCACAAAACCCCAGAAAAAGAAGCAATGTGCAAATGCCTGAGACTTCACAGTGTCTCACCTGCAGGAGAAAGCAACCTGAGATGGCTTCTTTTGAATATCAGGGGAAAAAAAAAAAGATATTTAAAGAGGCAGGAACTTATGGATTCATTTGTTCAGACTGATAGAAGCCATTAAATGTTTGCAAAGCAGTTTTTCTCTGTAACATTACACTTAATGGGAACAAATTAGCTGAAAGATACGATTGCAGGAATGGTAACAGCAGGATTCTGTATGAGCTTCGAGTTTACAGAGTGCTTTTTCTGCTCCTCCATAAACAAAAGAGCTCCTAATATGTAACTTCTGTGGCATTGTAAGTGAATAAAAGATGACATAATTCTTTGCCCCTAAAATTGACTCAAGTTAGACGATGCACAGACACAAATGAGATATAATCCTGAACTATTGCATTCTTCAGGGCCGGCACGGTTCTTGTAGACTAGGACTTTTTTAAACAATAGGATGAACCTGGTAATAATAAATTAGCAGAAGTTACATGGCCTGAATTCTGGGTTAAATGGGTCAAATGTTAGTACTGGCCATGAGAAAATAAAAAGAAGCTATGGCGAGAGCATTAATAAGACATTTACAGAAAGAACCAGATGATGCTACATCCAGTCTTTGATGACAACAGTAGGATTGTGGGACAGCTGTCAAAACCGGTACTCAGTAAAGCATTAAGACTTCACGTGAGAAGACAAACATCTCAAACCCTAAGTGTTAAAGCTATCCCCATCAGAACACGCAGTGACATCCAGCCACACACTGTAATGCAAATGAAATGGCTCTGATGCTTAGTCTTTCAGTGTTGCATTTCTAGATTTGCTGTATTAAATAGACTCCTGCTATTCCTAGCATCAGACCTCAATGCTATTACAACAAAGAAACTGCACAGGATATATAATTTCAAAACCACTATGTGATCTTGTGGAGTCAGTATATGTTGTGGGCTTGTAAAGTGCTCAGCTCTTCCAAAAAGTAAGGTTTAGAGGTTTGCCCTGGACCACATAACAAAGCTGGCAGAGCAGAATATGATTTAAGATCAACCACCTACCATATGGCACTTCCTTCTCTATCCTATGCTGCTTCTTGATCATGCTAAGTTAGTCACAGCTCTAGCAACAGAAATAGGAGTTATTGTTTATTATCCTCAGCGTAGTAATGATACCTCAGGCCACAGTGACAAGTAATTGAAACAACAGGGGTCTTTGAGATACTTAAAAGCAGAGATCTTAAAATATACAGAAACCAGTGTAGACAAATGAAATGTGTAAGTAATAAATTGCCAGCTATCTGCAGTATAATATTACAGCCCAAATTCAGTCATTCCAGAGACTTCCACGGTGCCACTTGCTACTCTTCAGAGTGTAAATCTCCATCAAGCTGAGGCTAAAATAACAGCAATAATAATACTAATAATAATAATAATTAGTTATTCACAGATACATTTGCCTAAAGGGATTTCCACTTGTAAATGCCAGGCAGGTGAAGAGTAAATTTAACACCAAGGTGTGACAACAATCACATCCAATCAAGGACCTAGTGCTATGCAGTACTGAATCTCTATGGCCCTAAAGCTGATGAGGAGTTAATCAAGTAAGCAGTGATCTTTATAAATATTGTTGACGTATTGTATCGTGTTGTGCTGTTCTGAAAATATGTTATGTCATACTGGCTACAGATATAGAGATTAAAAACAAAACAAAGTGCTTTCTCCACAGTTGTATTTGCCCTAAACACATGTCACAGAGCCCTTTATTATGAGCCCTCAGGAAGGAAGGATACAATCTTCAAAGTAAGTCTTATGCCATCAGACCCACTGATGTGTATTTCTCTGTGTTCTTTATTAAATGAGATTGCATTTGATATTTTTCATTTGCCTTTATGATCTATTAATAACACTTTACCTACCCATCACTTGGTATTTTCTGCATCATTTTATCCAGTGCTTTCACTTTTAAGATGGTCCTAGAATTTATAGTACTATTCCATGTACTGTATGCATTTTGGGCATATATTTTATGCAGCCGAGATAAATCATACTTAACAGAAAGTTTTGCAAAACCATAGTCTCACATTGTAATGAGATACAGAGAGATTAAGGCTATTTTAGTACTTTGGCTACTGGATGGCAGATGAAGGGCAATATGATTAAATGCAAGATAAAACTGTGAGCTGAGTGATAAAATCAGACAAGTACATGAAAGATTCTTCTGTCAGAGGTTTTTCTTATTTGTCATGTAAATATTGCCTGAATGTACTATTACTAAAACTAAAGTTTGTAATTTTGCAGCTAGTAATTCTCCATTAGAGGTACTGTTTCATTTATCACATTTATGGGATTGTCTTTGAAAGACGGGGAAACAAGACAAAGTCATATAACAGTAATGTCCCTTAACCTGTGCTAACCTGACTGTACTGTTTATTTCTAGTAGCGTGTGCCATTTGCCAGGGGTGAGATCTAGCAAGGTACCACAAGTGCTGCCAGTGTGGTTCTGCAATGTATAAAATCAGTAGCTGGCTCCAACAATGTGCCACCCCATGCCAATCCCCCCACCCCCCCAAAAAAAAAAAAAAAAGAATAAAAATCAGAAAACCAGATTGCCAGGCTCTCTAGATCTTCAGCGGGGAAAGCCCATCTGGTGGGTGGCTAATATGCAGAGTAGAGAAGCACCAAGAGTTAGCCAGTAGGGTATGCTGAGCAGCAGGATCTACTCAAACATCCTTGTGGATTGTTTCTGCCATTAAAGCGTGGAAGAGTGGAGAAGAAATGGGTGTGACACTCCAGAAACCTCAGCTGACCTCTTTCAGGACCCAAGGTGGTATCTGCTTTGGAGAGGTCCCAGTTCTCTGAGCCCTGGCTTGGGGATCCTGGTGCTGCACTGAGGACTGTGGTGGACTTCGGTTACCCCAGCTTCAGCCCACTGCCTCTGAGTTGCTGGGGAAATTACCCTGCTTTTGAGGGTGTCAGTATGTAAAGAATGAGGATGTTAACAGTTGGAGTTACCTCTCTGTTAACACAGCATTTGCACCAGGAAAAGTAGGAGTCCCGTTGCCAGCAATAGTCCAGCTCTGTTTTTATAACATGCCACAGAAACTCAGTCTGATCCAGGTTTTTGGGATGTGGTTGTAGCACCCAAGCCTCACACCACCACTGCACACTAGTTCTAGCAAGGGATGATGTTTGCAGAGGTTTGCAGAGGTCGCCAGTACCTCTCCCTGAAAGGCTGTGGGGGCTGCCTGCCCACTAACGGCAGCATTGGAGGAAGACAGTGCTCACCATTAGCTACTTGAGCAAATTGCAATCTCCATGTAAGCTGCAAAAATTACTGGCCAAAGATTTCAAACAACAAATACATTTATTCTCAAGCTATTTATGAATGGGAAAAAAATATCCCACAAAAAACAGTGATGGGTTGAATATGCTTTGTTTGCCTGGCATTAATGGTTATCTGAAGGAGCTCGGATGCATGACTCATTTAATCAAGCTGTAGAGATAATCAAAGGGGGTGAGAAATACTTCTAACAGATCCCATTCTGCATTCTTCAAACATCCCAAACTCCCAGTGAATTTGGTACAGAAGAATTAAGACGAGGTTTCTATCCTTGCAGGTCTCCCGTCTCCCTGGTACTTTCTGTACAGCAGAACTGAGACTAAACCACCTCCCAGAGCTCGTACGGGAGCTGCACAATTACCCCTTTCTGTATGACATTTGTTACATGCGTTTCTAGTCCCTGGGCTGGATCTAAGCAGTCTGTGTGTGACCTGCTGCCTGTCCCCTGCCACACTCTGTCCAGAAGGCCCTCCCTGTCGCCTGGGGATGGAGACCTGCTGCTCAGCCCCCGCTGTCTTGGTAACAAGCTATCTGGCAGTTCTTGCTGAAGTTCTGGGGTCCCTCATGGATATGTGACACCCAGGAGTAAAATGGAATTATGACTATAAAAAATCTGATCTTTTCATGTCTATAATTTGTTCCTGTGTTTGTATGTTATTGCATTGCATTAAGCTCCCTCTAAAAATAAAAAGCTACAATTCATAATCAGAGAGAGAGAGAGAATAATGCTGGGAATCCCAGATTACTGAAAAGGAGAGGGAAAAAAACAACACAAAATTGCTGCCTGAGATGATTAAAAACACTTCAAAATTTTATGGGGAACAGCCTGCAAAATTGCTACAGAAAATGGTGGGGGATAAGGCAGAATAGGAGTTGGTTATCAGAGGGATAAGTTGTGGGTCTTTTTTGAAAAAAGTTGCCATATGAAAATACGCTGTCTGGTCTCCAAAAAAAAGTGCCAAGAGCAGATATAACCAAGGAACATATAGATGATCAGTGTCCCATGCTTCATTCAATCAGGCAATCAAGATAATTAGAAAGTATGGGAAAGATTGATTAATGGCCAAGACAGACATTGAGTTGACCTTTTCTTTATTACTACAGCAGTACATTTAAATAGTCTCCACTTAGTAGGGTTTAAAATAGAGAAGTGAGCTGTTATAGATATAGTAAATGTGTAACTAAGAATGCACGATCTAACACCCCTATTCTGTGGCTTGCTTCCCACCTTTAATCTCCACACCTGAATCATCTGAATATGAATTAGCTTAATTTCTCGAATCCATGCTCCAGCAGCGGTACTAGTTACTATCTTAGAGACATGAATTTATTTAACGGTAGTAAAATAAATATAGTTTTAGATGTTTTTGAATTGAAAGTACGAAGACCTGGGGGTCAGTGTTACTTTGTGAATTAACGTCGGTCGTATTATTCAGGGGAGTAGGACCAGTGGAATTGAAACAGACTCCTCATGCTGGGAGTCCCAGGCTCAGTGATGAAAGAGGGAACTTTTCCAGGGCTTATTGGTGGTACCTGCTGCTAGGAGAGGCTGGCACAGCCACAGTTGGGTAACCTGGGCTGCTCCTTCTTCACGTCAGAGATTTTGGTTCAGTGACCCACAACTGGGGCCATTGGAGCTGCCACAGCACCAGTGCCAGCAGTGCCAGACTCGTGCTGCTGGGCAGATGGCGCAGAGCTGGCTACCTAAGCAGCAGACTTTAGGGCATAGCAGCACTGCCCTGATCACACAGGGGAGCTGGGACTCAGGTGTGTCCAGGGAATATTTCCCTGTGGAGAAGAGTATAATTTACCTTTTAATACAAAACATCCCTCACTGCAGTGAGAAATGTAGCGAGCTGGGCTCCATAAGGTGACCCTAATAGCAAATGTAAATGAGAAGCAGAGGTAGGTACAGATGCTTCTCAGCGGCAAAGAGTGGGAATGAAGGATGCTGGATTTTGCCTGGAGGCAACCCAGGGCAGCAGTTTTGTCAGATCTCACACAAAGGTAGTGCACGGTTGATGGCACCTGCCATCAACAAGAGCTGGACGGCAGGCAGCGCAGGTCTGAGCACGCTGCGGAGGGCTCAGTTTCCCTCTGAGGTCCGGTGATACCTGCTAAAGAGTCAAAGTGTTTTCTCAGCCACTGAACTGAAGAACAGTGTGTAGTGCTCAAGGCTATTTGCTGAACAGTTCTCTTCCTCACAGGCAGGTCTGCAGGGAAAAGAGAAGGAAGTTAATTAGTAAAACTGGAAGGCATTTAGAAAAAAAGAGCATACATCTGAAAAAATCCACACCAGCCTCTGTGGTATAATGCAGGTGAAATCAATGGATTTCTACAGGGAGTGTTTTTGCAGAAGTTTACAAAATCTGCAGGAAAAGTATGACATTAAGCAATGTTTACAACTACAGAATGATATTTGAAGCAAAAAATGTTGTGTGTTGTTCACCTGCAGTAGTCCATTGCCCCCCCACCCCCAACTAGGGTGTTAGCCTTTTAATTTTGTAGTTGAGAGCCATCGACATATTGTATGAAAAGTTTTCTTCTCTGAGGTATCTTTATTAAGCAGAAACAATCTTGATCACCAACATTGGATCAGACATTCAGCTCATGTAAATCAGCAGAACTCCTTTGGTGTCAATAAAACCACCTTGATTTACAGTAGCAAGAGATCTGAGCCGTGTGTCGCTTTGAAAAATTGAGGTGTACATTTATTCATTGTTTCAAAGGTAGAGGCTTGATATGCTCTGCTGGGACAGAGCTGTGTCAGGCAGCTCTGCCGAGGTTCCTGCAGGCTCAAGAAGACCAGGGCTTGCTTACAGCGTGCACTTTTTAGGATCAGCACCTCACTGAATAGGAGCAAGTCCAGCACTTCCGGAGGAATGCCTTTTTACCCTTGCCCATCAAAAACGTACTTGCAATGGCGATTAATTGGTTCTGGGATACCCTCCAATGCAAATGGCTAGATTCAAAGCCCTCTCTTTCGCTGGCTTCAAAGGGCACCAGCTTAGTCTCAAGGGTGTCAGTTTTGAAACTGGTGCTGGTGCTTTATATGCATCTAGGTCACATTTCATCTGTGACCAAACATGTGAGCTGTGATCCTGTGCTGACCTGGAAACGGGTGTAGGGCCACGTGGAGCCTTTTTTAACCCCATTGCTCCGCTTGCCGCAGTGTGGGTATGAGAGTGGAGTGGGGCTACTCTAGTGCCTGTCTGCATTTGCTGGACTGGACCCAGGCTTCATAGTCCTGTTCCTATAGCACTGGCAGGTAGGTGAGACCCCAGAACTGGTCTTACTGAGAATGTTGCTCTAATTCAAATAAATACGTTAAAGAAAGACTAATAAGGAAATGTGTACCTTGTAATATGAAAATGTAGCTGCTTTTTAAACAAGAGGGCAACAGTCAACAGTTTTGAAGACTGCAGAAGGTGCAATCAGGTCAGAGCAGTGTTTGGTCTGGTGTTTATACTGCATTGAATGCCATAGTCCTCTTCTGTCTAGTGCTGAGCATCTTCCACTGTCATTGACTTTGCTGGAGGAAACTGAGGGAGCTCCATACCTTGGAAGGTGACTGCAAGCTCTGGCATTTGAATCATGCTAATAAAATAGTTTCCCTTGGTGGGATATGCATTTCCCCTCCCCCTAAGTTTCAAATAATACTACTCCTTAAAGTAGGAACAAACATTTTACTTATGGCTAGAATGCATTTAGTGGTAATTTTCACATAAATCAACTTATATGAAAATGTATTCATAATCCAAGCCTTCTCTATAGTGATAAAATGTTTCTGCTTCTGTGGTAGAAAATAGCTTATTATGCAAACAGCAGTGCTAGTGTTACATTATGCATGGGAGTCACCTGGAGAACATCACAAAAGCTTCAACCAAAAGAAAAAAAAAGAGGGGAGAAAATCGGGTGTTCCATTTACTGCACCACTTGCCTATTATAATTAGCTGTAAATGAGCTGATATCTGTACTTTGAAATGTATTTCATATATGCCTTGGTAACACTATACAAATAAGAAAAGCAGAACAGAATGGAAAAATATAAAACTCACCAAGGAATGGCCTTGCAAAATGTCACCCCAATTAAAAAGCGAAACCCAGTTGCCATTTTAAAACTAGTTAGTTGTATTTACTTTGAGAATACCTTGGTTATATTTATATACTACTTGATTTAATTCAGGATGCTGTGAGTTCCCACTGGACTGTCATTATTACGAATGACATTGTTGAGAAGTTAGATTAAATAAGATCTGCTCAGACTGAAAAACATATTGCCTCAGATTTTTTTAAAATAATAATGAAAAAAAGAATTAGTCCCAGCACAGTCATTGAAGGCCCAGTGTCTTATCTGGCCTTTCTTATTGAGAGGTAAGAGGGTGGTTTTAAAGCAAAGTGGGAGGATCACTGCAGTAAGGGTAAGTCCTCTGGAGACAGCGAATTCTTATAGCTGTTCTTGTGGCACATCGTTTGGGAAGTTCTGGAGAGACATCACATATCAGAACAGCTCTTGCCTGGACCGGGTTTACAGTCAGGGTTGTCAAGTTGAGGTCTCTGTGATTTTGCGGTCTGAGGACTAGTATTCAAGTAATTCTGAGTCTTTCACAAATCACTCAGTTTCGGGAATGTCCATGACTCCCTGCACCAGCCCTATCTTAGCCACGGTCTCTATGCTTACAATATTGTTACGTCTCTCAATCCTTCATGGGGGGGATTCTTTTGGCTGCAGTCTTCTTGCAGAAGCCAGATGTTTGCATTGTCTTCTCTATATCAGCTTATAAACAGTGAGCTCTTGACTTCCCTGATGTTCTTAGCTGCGTCCATAGTCTAACTGACTAACTAGTATTTCCCTGAATCATTTGGTTCTGAAAACATTTGGCTAAGCTGGACCAATCCCTTGTGATGTATTTGTTTGATCAGCGTTTGCAGCAACGGCGGGACAAACATAAACAGGGCTTCACCACCCTTTGCAATCTTTTAGCCTTGCCAGTCAGCCAAGAGATGAAATTAGCCCAGAGAAAAACAAGATGACACTGAAGTGAGGAAGGGAGATGCTGACATGCATCCCTCAGTGAGGGTACGGGGCTTTGCAGTGCCCTGCCACCTGCAGCAGGTCTGCTGTTATCATCTACCAGATCACCCAGTCTGAGGCAGCCTGAAACCTTGTGCAAAACTTTTCGTCATGCAGCAGTTTGCAGCGGTGGAGTTCCCCAGACAGTCCCTTGACCCTGGACTGGGTCTGGCCAGGATGGACTATAACTACAAGTTCCTGCTTTTTCTAGCCCAGCCCAAATTTGCTGTGTCTTTTCATGTCCCTGGCAGATATGGTTGTAAAATGACCTGATCTGAGGGAACAGAAAAATTATACAGTGCATGATAGACACTGTGATCTCCCAAACCCCTGGGCACTGAAGGGGCTGGTCTGAGCTTACCAGTCACTAGGCATTTGCTGGCCCAGGAGAGCATGCTCTGACCTTGGAGGAGGGTGGCTGGTAATGCCTCATGGCAACTGGCTCTGCTGGCCTCCAGGGTTTAGGAATTGAGTTCTGCTTCATAAGGTCTCACGTCAGCATCACTGCTGTTCTGCTTAAGCAAGATCTGTGGAGTACAAGATGCAGGGATCTGTACCTTTCAGCATGGACCAGCTCAGGTCAGCTGTTACGCAGCAGTGGTATCTGCTGCTGATCAGGTAAACTCGGGTACTGAATGAAGCAGGAGTCTTAGACTTCTTGGCTCTGCATGGCAACTGAATGACACAAGGCAGTAGGAGGAGAAGCAGCTAAGAAAGTATCCTGAGAAGAATGCTGGAAGTTGAAAGTTACAAGTTGAAACTCTCTGAAAATGTGCCAGACAATTGGAGATGGTTTAAATTTCACTTCACCATCCACAAGATATGGATGCCAGCAAACAATTAGATAATCAGAAGGCAATTTTGTTTCTTGCAACACTGATCTGAGGCAGCTCATGTGCTTAATGGTTTTCATTTAACTCTGTCTTGGAGACATCACTGGGAAGTGATGGAAAACATCACAGAAGAAAAAAATGTTGCTAACATTGCATACATATACTGTATATAAAAAATATGTAGAATATATACATATGTATACACATGCAAGCATATACATATATATACTTATCTATATCTATATTTAGAAATCCAAGACTCAAAAAAGAGAAACATAGTCTGTACCTCATTTAAGGCCAACAGGCCAATCTTGGGGTCCAAAGCCTTCAGTAAGAGACAAGATCATGACAACAATCTGGGGCAAAATACTCACAGGAATGACTGTTTGAGAAGTCAGAATTAATCTGTGGCAAAGGAAATAACATGGTAACTGAAGTGGATTTTTTTTCTTGTGGAGGCTACATGGGGTAACACTGTGGCTGGTAAGGGCAATGCAGAATATTAGATAAAAGGAGGGTGGCAGAAAGTCATGGCCAACAAACATAGCATGTAGAGGTGCACTGAAAATCAATGTAAGCAAAGATAATGTTGGATATTTGGGAAGATATGCAAAACTGAAATGGATTATGTTACTTTGCAAGAGTGCATACGCCAGCAGAGTGTGCACAGCATGGCCAAAGAAGATGACAACAGCATCACTAGATCGAGCAATTCCTTCTTTGAACAATGGACACTGCTGCAGAAGATGAATGGAATATTAGCCTGGAATCAAATGGAACATTTATGAATTTAAAGCTGGACACAGGTAGACAAGCTGGTGTGGGGTCAGAAACACAGATATTATTATGGAGATAATTGCTACAGGCAGTAGGAAATGGGTTGGAATTGTTGGGGCTTACGGTGGGAAGTTTATGTCTACCAAAGGAGTGTGTGAACTAAATGTATAAGCAAACAATAAATTAAGAAAAATGTATTTGCAGATGTGCCAAAGGTAGGGGGATCTATTTTTGACTTAAAAACATGTAATTAAAAAAGTACAGTTTTTGAAGTGAAAAAAAGGCTAAATCTATTTGCTAAGAATCAGAGGGGATCTTCCAGAGGGTAGGTGGGGAGGCAAAAAACCCCAGACTAAATCTGAATAAACCTATTTATGCCCCATCTAATGCCTCCAAGACAGAGTTTTCTCTCATCCTAAACCAGAATGCAAAAATGCAGCTAGTGAAGTCGTTGCTATTGAATCACAAAGTGAAACATCCCTCCAGAGTGGATACAATTTCTGGCCATTACAGGGGAAAAGGGAATCTGTGGTTACTTATTGATATATTAAATAAAGCTGTGAAAGCTAAAATCTGCTTCTCAGAGAGTGACATCTTTGGGAACATGGTCATTGCCAAAGATACTCTGTGTGTGATGCACTGTGCTGGCCGCGAAACTCCCTTAGTGAAAAAGGGATTTCCTTTCCCTTAGTGAAAAGTGTTTGCTCACCCCACATCATGTCTTCTCGAGGAGCAGCTGAGGAGCTGCTGACTGGACTAGATCACTGTATGTGCCCAAAGGACCAAGTTATGTTCCCAGGGAGAGCTCAGCAACACCCACACCGTCTTGCACCCAGTTTTTCCCTTCCCTTTGTTGAGAAATTTGCCTCCACTTTCATAGTAATTTTGCCCTATATCTACTTTGTTTATGATCCTACCTATGTTACAGTACTAATGAGGTGGGGTTTTTTTTTTTTTTCCCCTTTCTGGCTATTATTTAACAAATTACTTAATGAAAGGATATTTAATGAGAGCATACTTTGAAGCTTTGCTACTGTTCAAGCCTTGGGAGACTGAGTGCTCCTGGTTCAATCTGGGGTCTGGTTTACAGACCTCTCCCGACTCCATGGTGCCCTTTGCTTCTTTGGCTCAGGACAGAGGTCTGTGTGGCTCTCCAAATATTATAGAGAAGGTTTATCTCAGCAGGTAATTCCTTTTTTCCTTTCAGGTGTTCATCCCTACAGATGGCTGGTGGGCTGGACTAGCACACAGTGATAAATCTGCAGAAAAATGATTGGGGAATAGTAACTGAAACTCACTCTGTTCCCAAATCATCATCACAAGTGCCCTGCCTGCCTTTACTAATGGAGTGACAGACCTGCGTGAAAAAAGGACACGTGCACATGTGCAGATCGCAATAATGAACAGTTACAGGACGCTGAAGATCCTGCTGCTCTCCGAGTCCAGCATAAGGAAGATGGGCCTTTTCTGGTACACAAATGGTGATGACCTTCTTGCCTGTGTGCTGCCTAACTGATTTTGCTTCTGCATGCAAATGTATCATATCTTCATAGTCCACCAACCCCCCAAACCTTGTCTTCACTTTTGAGAAAGTTTTATCTCACACCCTAAAAAAAGATATATCCTTTAATATTCAATGTACTCAGCTGAGTTTAACTAGAAAGTAGCAAAAATAGGTTTGAGGCATACCAGAGAGGCAGACACAGACACAGTTTAGTGGAATGACCTTTCCTCTTCAGTTGGGGCATCATCGGTAATTGCTTGTTCCTTGATAGAGGCAGTAGCTGGACTGGAAAAGGTAGAGTGGCTTCATCCCTATACCCTTCAATGAGATGCTACATGTTGTGTCTGCCCCACTGCAGGCTTTCTGAAGACCCAGTGGGATCACACTTTTGATACAAGTTAATTTTCCTGCTCTTTATTGACATGCAAATGCCAAGAAACAATGTATTTAGAGACTCATGTAATTTTTCCATTTTGCTAGGAAGAAGGATGGGTGTGAAAAGGAAGGGTCCAGTACTGATGTGACATATGGTGAGGAAAAAAAACTGCCAGGAAGCAAGAGGTGGCCTTAAGGACTGGAGGCTTCCTATGAAAGCCTCTCAGGGGAACTAACTTAGATTTTAGTATGGTGTCTGGGCGTCAGAGGGGAGCAGGAATTACCATGCCAGGGTGGAGGAAGGTGGAAAAAAGCTTGTGGAACTATGAGATAAGGTCCCCTTTCAGGCTGCTAGACAAGAGAGAACAGTGCTGCTTCAGACACAAGGCTGGGCTGATAGGGTAATAGCTTGCTATAGTCAAACTGCAGAGTGGGATTATTATGGCTTTGGATAAGAGCTATTAACTATTGTTAAGGTGATTGATCACTTTTATCATTTTGTTATGGAAGGAGTTTCACAATCAGAGCTAATCATGGGGCATTACTGTGCCCCTGTCTGCTTAAATGCTGAAATCCAGAGATAGATGGTGAGATGATTACAAAAATTGCAAGACTGTAATTTCCATATTGAACATGGACTGGGCAAAAATCATAACAACACATGTATTGCTGAGACACCCCGTGTAGGGGAAAACACTTGTGAAGTTTGCTTTCAGCCTCCAGAGAGGGAAACAAACAAGTTTGCTCACTGTTCTGTTTAGCTTTTCTAATGCACAAAGTTTCTACAGTTTTAAGACTGTGCTGCTGTGCATCTCCTATGGTATATGTATGTCTGGGTTCTCTGGTAATGAATTCTGCCACCGCTTGCAAGATTTGCTGAGGTTTCATCAGAGAAAGCTCAGAGAGAGGTTTCCCTGTAAATGTGTTTAAAGCAAGGAGTAATGAAAGCATACCTCACATGCAGAGGAATGGAAAGACAGATTTGAACTCAGTGTTGCATGACCAAATAGACGTATTCAGGTATCTCCAGAGCAGTGAGATCCTTTCCAAGAACACAGACTTCCACCTTACTCTCTTACATAGTGTTGGTAAGGTCTTTTATGAAACTTTCATCTGAGAAGTAGAAAGCTCAATCTCACGGCATTATTCTGTTTGATGGGAAAAGAAAAAATCCATATTAATTAAAAATTATGCAGGTTCTGAGAAAACCAGCTGGATCAAGTCCCATAAGTTCTAGGTGAATCCAGTGTTGAGATCTGGTCAGAAACAGAAGAACTGCCAGCAGATCAATACCTGGCTCCAAACCTGGTGTCATGGGCAGAATTTGGGGTTTTTTGATCACCGGTCCGTCTACATGACACCAGGCCTGCTGGCAGCAGATGGGATACACCTGTCTCAAAAAGGGGAAAAGGACCTTTGCACAGGAGTTAGCAGGGCTCACTGAAAGAGCTTTAAACTAGATTTGAAGAGGGAGAGGGATAAACCAGGCTTGCTAGATACAAGTCTGGGGCCGGCACACCAATATTTGAGGGGCGGTGTGCAAGCGAGGTCCTTCAGTCTGCTGTCTCAGTGGAGTTGAGGAACAGAGATCCCTACAGCAGCAAAGACACAAGGGTTATTGTTGTTAGAAACTATGGAAGTGCCTGAGAATGGTGACGTAGGAATTAGGGCTTCTCCCCCAGAAAGAGGGTAGGGTCAATAGCCCAACTGAAGTGCATCTACACCAATGCATACAGCACGGGCAACAAACAGGAGAAGCTGGAAGCCACTGTGCAGTAGGAAAACTATGATATAGTTGCTATCACGGAAAGAGGGTGGGATGACTTGCACAGCTGGAGTGCTGCAATGGATGGCTATAAACTCTTCAGGAGGGACAGGCAAGGAAGGAGAGGTGGTGGGGTAGCCCTGTATGTTAGGGAGCGCTTTGACTGTCTGGAGCTTAACAATGATGAAGTTAGTTCTTCAACGAGATTTGAGCGGTTATGGGTAAGAATCAGGGGCAAGGCCAACAAGGCGGATATCATGGTGGGAGTCTGTTATAGACCACCCAACTGGATGAAAAGGCAGATGAAATATTCTATAAGCAGCTGGGAGAAGTCTTACAATCGCTAGCCTTTGTTCTTGTGGGGGACTTCAACTTACCAGATGTCTGCTGGAAATACAATACAGCAGAGAGGAACCAGTCTAGGAGGTTCCTGGAGTGTGTGGAAGATAACTTCCTGACACAGCTGGTGAGGAAGCCAGCCAGATGAAGGCACCCCATTGGACCTGTTTTTTGTGAACAGAGAAGGACTTGTGGGGCCTGTGATGGTTGGTGGCTGTCTTGGACATAGTGGTAAAAAAATAACAGTTTTTGATTCTAGGAGAAGTAAGGAGGGGTGTCAGCAGAACCGTTCCCTTGGACTTCTGGAAGGCAGACTTTGGTCTGCTTAGGAGGCTAATTGACATGGTCCCCTGGGAGGCAGTCCTGAAGGGCAAAGGAGCCCAGGAAGGCTGGACATTACTCAAGAAGGAAATCTTAAAGGCACAGGAGCAGGCCGTCCCCATGTGCTGAAAGACAAACTGGTGGGGAAGAAGACCATCCTGGCTGAACAGAGAGCTTTGGCTGAAACTCAGGAAAAAAAGGAGAGTTTATGACCTTCAGAAGAAGGGGCAGGCCACACAAGAGGACTACAAGGTTTTTGTGAGCTTATGGAGGGAGAAAATTAGAAAGGCCAAAGCCCAACTAGAACTTAATCTGGCTATTGCTGTAAAAGACAATAAATTTTCTTTCTATAAATACATTGGCAACAAAAGGAGTGCTGAGGAGAATCTTCATCCTTTATTGGATGAGGGGGGTGACATAGTGACAAAGGCTGAGGAAAAGGCTGAGGAAAAGGCTGAGGTACTTAATGCCGCCTTTGCCTCAGTCTTTAATGGTAAGACCAGTTGTTCTCTGGGTACGCAGCCCCTGAGCTGGAAGACAGAGTTGGGGAGCAGAATGAAGCCCCCATAATCCAAGTGGAAATGGTTTTGACCTGCTACACCGCTTAGACGCACACAGGTCTATGGGGCTGGATGGGATCCACCCAAGGTACTGAGGGAGCTGGTGGAAGTGCTCACTGAGCCACTTTCAATCCTTTACCAGCAGTCCTGGCTAACCAGGGAGGTCATGGCTGACTGGTTAGCAAATTTGATGCCCATCTACAAGAAGGGCCAGAAGGAGGATCCAGGGAACTACAGGCCTGTCAGTCTGACCTTGGTGCCAGGGAAGGTTATGGAGCAGAATAGCTTGAGTGCCATCATGTGGCATGTACAGGACAACCAGGTGACCAGGACAAGGTGAACCGTTTGGTGGATGAGGGAAAGGCTGTGGATACTATCGGCCTAGACTTTAGTAAAGCCTTTGACATTGTTTCCCACAGCATTCTCTTGGAGAAACTGACTGCTCCTAGCTTGGATGGGCGTATGTTCACTGGGTAAAAAACTGGCTGGCTAACCAGGTCCAAAGAGCTGTGGTGAATGAAGTTAAATCCAGTTGGCGGCTGGTCACAAGTGATGTTGTCCAGGGCTCAGTATTTATCAGTGATCTGGATGAGGGCCAATTGTATGAGATTCAACAAGGCCAAGTGCCAGATCCTGCACTTGGGTCAAAACAACCCCATGCAACGCTACAGTCTTGGGGAGGAGTGGCTGGAGAGTTGCCTGGAGGAAGGGACCTGGGGGTGTTGGTTGACAGCTGGCTGCACATGAGCCAGCAGTGTGCCCAGGCGGCCAAGAAGGCCAACAGCATCCTGGCTTGTATCAGGAATAGTGTGGCCAGCAGGAGTAGGGAAGTGATCATGCTCTTGCACTCAGCACTGGTGAGGCTGCACCTCAAAAACTGTGTTCAGTTTTGGGCCCCTCACTACAAGAAAGACATTGAGTTGCTGGAGCGTGTCCAAAGAAGGTCAGTGAAGCTGGTGAAGGGTCTGGAGAACGAGTCATATGAGGAGCAGCTGAGGGAACTGGGGTTGTTCAGTGTGGAGAAGAGGAGGCTGAGGAGACAATATTGCTCTCTACAACTACCTGAAAGAAGGTTGCAGTGAGGTGGGGGTCAGTTTCTCCTCCCAAGTAACAAGTGATAGGACAAGAGGAAATGGCCTCAAGTTGTGCCAGGGGAGGTTTAGGCTGGGTATTAGGAAATATTTCTTCATCAAAAAGGTTGTCAGGCATTGGAACAGGCTGCCCAGGGAAGTGGTTGAGTCACCATCCCTGGAGGTATTTAAAAGAGGTGTAGATGTGGTACTTAGGGACATGGTTTAGTGGTGGACTTGGCATTGTTAGGTTAATGGTTGGACTTGATGACCTTAAGGGTCTTTTCCAACCTAAACAATTACATGATTCTATAACTAGTCCATGAGACACACTCTCCAGTAGTACATGGCTGACCCTACATTAAGATTTGAGATGTCCAGAACATACCAAATGAATTCACGTCTATGCCTTGATGTTCTCGCTATTGATGAATAAGAGCAAAGAGAATATCCATTAGCCATACAATCAGCATCAGGAAAGTGACATCAAGGAAGCAGCTCTTTCTGTGCTCTCAGCAGTAAACGAAAGACTGGGGAATATGTGGGCCCACTGCTGAACGAGGTGGGTGCCCTGGTGACTCAGGATGCAGAGAAGGCAGAGTTACTGAATGCCTTCTTTGCTTCAGTCTACTGCTAAGGCTGGCCCTCAGGCATCTCAGTCCCCAGAGGTGAGAGAGAAAATCTGGAGAAAGGACAACTTCCCCTGGGTTGAGGAGGATTGGGTCAGAGATCACCTAGGCAAACTGGATCCTCACAAATCCATGGGCCTCAATGGGATGTACCCACAAGTGCTGAGGGAGCTGGCAGATGTTCTTGCTCAGCCACTCTCCATCATCTCTGAAAGCTCGTGGAGGGCATGAGAGGTGCCTAAGGGTTGGAGGAAAGCCAATGTCACTCCAATCTTCAAAAAGGGCAAGAAGGAGGACCTGGGGAACTATAGGCCAGTCAGCCTCACCTCCATCCCCAGAAAGGTCATGGAGCAGTTCATCCTGGAGGTCATCTCCAGGCATGTAGAGGACAAGAAGGTTATCAGAAACAGTCAACATGGATTCACCAAGGGAAGATCATGCTTGACCAACCTGATAGCCTTCTATGATGGTGTGACTGGCTGGGTCAACAAAGGGAGAGCAGTGGATGTCGTCCGTCTTGACTTCAGTAAGGCATTTGACACTGTCTCCCACAGCATCCTCACAGGCAAGCTAAGGAAGTGTGGGTTGGATGAGTGGACAGTGAGGTGGACAGACAACTGGCTCAACAACAGAACTCAGAGGGTTGTGATCAATGGGGCAGAGTCTGGATGGAGGCCTGTCACTAGTGGTGTTCCTCAGGGGTCTGTGCTTGGGGTCCAGTTCTGTTCAACATATCCATCAATGACCTGGATGATGGGATAGAGTGTAACCTCAGCAAGTTTGCTGATGATACCAAGCTGGGAGGAGTAGCTGATACACCAGAAGGCTGTGCTGCCATCCAGTGAGACCTGGAGAGGCTGGAGAGCTGGGCTGAGGGGAACTGGATGAAATTCAGCAAAAGCAAGTGTAAGGTCCTGCACCTGGGGAGGAACAACCCCATGCACAGGCTGGGGCCTGACCTGCCAGAAAGAAGCTCCCCTGAGAAAGACTTGGGAGTGCTGGTGGACAGTAAGTTGACCTCATGCCAACAATGTGCCCTTATGGCCAAGAAGGCCATTGGTATCCTCGGGTGCATTAAAAGGAGTGTGGCCAGCAGGTTGAGGGTGGTTATCCTCCCCCTCTACTCTGCCTTAGTGAGACCACATTTGGAGTACTGCATCCAGTTCTGGGCTCCCCAGTTTAAGAAGGCCAGGGAACTACTGGACATGATCCAGCCAGCAGAGAGTTACCAAGATGATCAGGGGACCGGAGCATCTCCCCTATGAGGAAAGGCTGAGAGACCTGGGTTTGTTCAGCCTGGAGAAGAGAAGACTCAGAAGGGGATCTCGTCAATACCTATAAATATCTAAAGGGTGGGTGTCAGGGCAATGGGACTGGACTCTTTTCAGTGGTGCCCAATGACAGACCAAGGGGCAAAGAGCACGAGTTGGAACACAGGAAGTTCCACCTCAATATGAGAAAAAACTTAGTCCCTGTGAGGGTGCCAGAGCAGTGGCACAGGCTGCCCAGGGAGGTGTGGAAGTTTCCTTCTCTGGAAATATTCTAAATCCGCCTGGACACAGTCCTGTGCCCCCTGCTCTAGGTGTGCCTGCTCAAGCAGGGGGGTTGGATGAGATGATCTCCAGAGGTCCCTTCCAACCCCTGCCATTCGGTGATTCTTTGCTTTTTCAAGGCTCATTTTCTCTCCTTGGGCACACCATGTAGAACAACCTGCAAGAATAATGAATATCCACCATAAACAATGTAATGTTCAACTCCTATTGGAAGTTGCATGTTCAGCTTGACCTTGCAGAAAATGTGCATATAATAGTAAACACAGTAGAAATTAGAGGCAAGGGACTGCATCAGGACTGGGCAGAATGGAAAAATACTAATGACACTGGCCTGGCATGTGCGATAAATAGTGCGATAAGAATTCTGCAGCTAAGTAGCATATTATTGTGTACAATATTAATAATGTGCCAGACCAGCAGTGCATGTGTTCACCAATACAATCTATTGAAGTGTTGTTTCTCTGCAATGACTGACTATTACAGGCAAAAATAGGTGTCTCCTACTGCAGCTAGCCTGTGTCAGAGACCTCATGCAAAGAAACCTTTCCCTGTGACTACCTTGCTCGTTTAAAGTCCGTTACCTCGGGTAGGTCCTTCCTCACATCTTCACTGCTATTTTTTCACTTTTGATTAGGAATAGGAACTCTTCTGGCCCTAAAGCTCAATATTGGCAGAATCCAATTTTGTGCGTAACAGGCCCAGTTCCGCTTTGAAATTATCACCTTCATAATCTATGAATGGGAACATCAGCAAGGACATAATCTTTGTGGGGTCTTCCTGGATCAGTGCGTTTCGGCACAAGTCCATGTACATGAAGTGCCCAAAAGACACTTATGTGGGTGTTCTTTGTTCTCCTTTGACTTGGGTGACCATTGACCATAATTTAACCCATCAATTTATCAGTCATAACACATTCATCTGTCACCAAGGTAAAAAAAGTCCGGTTCACAAATATACCAATTGGTAGAATGTTGCATACATAAGATGAATTTGGAGATGTTTTCTATGACCAAAGATACCTGCCTTGGGAGGAGATGATTTTGCAGGGAATAGAGGAGAGTCAGTGTCAGCTGGTGTGCCTAGATTTCAGACTGCTTTCTGAGCAGAGGGGAAAACCAACTCTAAAGTCTTTGAACGTGCATGCTAGCTAGATTAGATTTGTACTGATAGCTTTTGTTTCCGTTCCTTTCTGTCTTGCCTGGTTTAATATGCATGGCTATATATGGAGAAAATGTGTCTCTGTGCTGGCATAGCAAAGATAACCTTGAAGAGTATAAATGAATGTACGTATTGATGGAGCAATTTGTGTTTTTATTGATTTCTTGCTGTGTCTCGCTGAATTCCTAGTATGTAGAATAGGCTGTAACTATTTTGTTATGAAGAATGCTACAGAATATATTTTCCCACACCAATTCTTAAGGGACCTGGACAATTTATACATGACAATATGAAAGAAAGTATATGGTATGTATTGATTATTATTATTTATTACTGTAAGTAGCAGGATTTAGGACTCCAGCTAGAGATACAAGACTTGAGATCAAAAAAGGTTGGCATATTTTCCATATAGGAAGGCAGAGCTGCCAAGATGAAATACCAAGATTTTAAGCCTAAAAACCATAGCTTTTGCCAATGTGGAGAAATTTGAAGGTGAAAGTGACGTGTTCCTGAGAAGAAAGGATGTTGTTGTAGAGCAATGATTAATGCTGTCAAAATGCGGGTGGGTGGCTAGAAAAGGGAAGGCTGGACTGGCTCTCCTCTGTGCTGGGGGAACGGTTTGTGCTGTAGGTGTTTTTCCAAGCAGGTGAAGTGGGGCAAGGTGTCACTGGCATGCAGGGCACTGGGCTGAGATGAGGATGTCGGCCAGGTTCAGAGGCAGGTACTACCCCAGGCCCTGATCCTGCCCATGTTTTTGGATCTGAGAACCTTTGGTTTCTTTGAAACCAGTTATCTTCTACATGCACACAGGGGTCTGTACATTAGGGATCTAGTTTGAATTGTTGATAAAGTGATTAGCAGCATTACATCGAAGACTGTGAATGTCTGTATGGGTAGTTTGGTTGGATTTTCTTCTGCCATCTGTGTTTTACAATCCCTCCTCCTACCACACACTCCACCTGTTCTAAGCAGAGAAATAAAGCAGAGAAATACGTTGAGCACTAGCTCCTGTGCAGCCTTGCTGGCCTTTGAGAGCAGGCGCTGCAGACCCCCCAAAGTTCTGCTTAAGGCAGCTCTATTTCAAATTTGAACCAAGTATCCTTTCAGCTCAAGGAGTGGAAACTATACCTTTCTTGTCTGGTTGCTCATGAACAAGAGGAGCAGTGTGTCCATCCTGCTGCACAGAAATCAGTGACATCACAGACACCACCCTGGGAAGAAGGCACCTTCATTTGGCCCAATATTTGCTTTCTGAAAGTGCCCAAAAGTCGATGCCTAAGAAAGCACATAATTAAGAGTGCATAACATAGCACGATACTTCCCTTCAGATACTGAAGGATTTTCTAAGCTAGAGGTTGCCTCTAAACCCATGTTTAATAGGTGCCAGTGGCACCATCCTCCATGAATTTATCTCTTCTGTGCTACTTAGGCTTTTGGCCTTTGTAACATCCTCTGGTATTAAACACCACGATTTAATTATAGTATGTGAGAAAAAAGTAATTCCTTTGATTTCTGTGTACATCTGGGCCTCTTAACTGTAAATGAGCATACATGGCAATTAATAAGGCTTTTAAAATGGAGAAGGGAAGTAATGAAGCTGATCACATAGATCTGGCGTGTGAGGCTGAACACTGAAATGTGGGAGCAGGCAATGCCAAAGGCCTGAGCAACTAAAGGTTGGGACTGACAAAACAGACTAGTAGTATTGTACCAGACCTTGCTAGATTTGCAGGCTTCCAAGAAATAGAGAGAATAATTGTGTGAAAACATGAGAACATGAGAATTAATCACATGATATACATTGTCAACAAAGTTGTGGCTCATCATGCAAGTAACTAGGTATGATGAATGCCCGTTAATGAAGACTGTTTTCACATGTTTCCTTTCTATTCATCTCCTTACCAAGATTTGAACTGCACAGTCTTCAAAATTTGTGTATACCAAGGATTTGTACCATTGTATGATGGTAGAATATATTACTTTTTGTTCTCAGCCTTTTGTTATTGTTTCTTTCTATATACTACATTATTGAGAGAAATATAGGACCTTATTTTTGAAGAGTGACAATCTAAACCTAGGACAGCTTTTAATTCATGCATTAATAGAGAAATGTGCAGATTTAACAACAATGACTTAAAACTGTGCAGTTCCTATGATAGGTGGCCTGCAAGGCTCCAGATATGTCAAGGCACCTCACTTCTGAAGGTTATGGACAAACCCAGTGATCCTCATTGCAACCTGGCAAACAAAGTGCACCAGCCCATCCTCACAGAAAGGCAGTGACTCTGCTGGCCTCCCCTGAGCAAGTGCCACGGGGACTCCTGCTCAGACTTCTCCACTTCTCTTGCCAGTTTGCTTGATCTTTAACATAATTTTGCTGGCTAGGCAACCTGTTATTGTCCAAAGACTGCTAACTACCTTGACCCCCTTTGTCCTGGCTTTGTGGCATGCAGGGGTGATGTTAGCCTCGCAGAGTGAGGGTTTCCACTTGGTGCTGGGTGCTGGGGAGGACCCTGGGGCTGGCTACCCTCGCTCTGCCTCTGACCACACCATGGAGCCCACCTCTGTACTTTGAGAACTTCAGAAATGCAGATTTTTCTTCACAGCACTCCTGTGGACACAAACTGTAGAGAAATGAATAGGACCACAGCTTGTTTGATTTCATGGAAGAACTTCAGTTTTGGTATTCTGTTTTGGGAAAGAGTTTGTGGCTCTCAGCCCAAAGGAAAGGCAGGGCACCTGCGTGGTATGCCACCAAAACGGACTTCCTGAGGGCTGGTCTAAATGCTTCCTTGTCTCCATCCACATTGCCTCAGCTGGAGCAGAATACCTGGAGCCCTGCTGCATCTGCCCATATATTGCACCTGGTTGGGCTGATGACCTCAGCTGAGCTGGCACCCAAAGACCTCTTCCTTAAGGTATCTCTGTGTGGAGTGCAGGAACCAACCTATCTTGGGGCCAACTCCATCCTGAACCTCTGAAATTCCATGGTCAAGCCACCTTTTGACAAAATGCTGCCTTAAGTCCAAATCTGTTGACATTCAAGACACCATTTCTTCATTTACACCACCACTGAAGGGAGAAGAGAGGAGATGCTAGGGGGCTAGGTACAGCAAATCCCCACAGAGCTGACTATAGTGTTGCTTTCTTTAGTGAGAGCTGTACACAGGTTCCTGTTTCTTTGGGAAATTCCTGTGGAATTTCATTTCTGTGGAAGATACAGAACCTCAAAATTTCCTGTGGAGCAAAATAGCCGAATTTTTTGTTTGGCATGACTTACATTTACAATTTTATTTTTAATTTAAAATTTCTGGACTAAATAACTTGAGGATAGAATCAAATTATTCTAGACCAAATATGTTGCAACTGATGTTATAACTTTTTGAAAATGTTTTATTAACTGAAATGAAATGTTATTAAAAATCTTCCTGTGAGACATTTCAGTATCGAGTTATGGAATTTTTCTAATTGAAACATTTTCTGACAGAAGATTTTAAACACACTCTGTATTTGTTTTGCATGTGCTTTTTAGCATTTTCAATGCCTTTTTATCATTTCAAAGCAAATAATAAAAGAATAATAAAGGCTAAAGAAACTCTTTCTGGGACTGAGAACATTTAGCAATAACGGACAGTGCAAACCCAGAAGTATTTTTAAAATGGCCTGTACCCTCCTACTGTTTCATGCTGAGGAGTAATTGCTTTTGTAAGCTATCAGCCTTATTATATACCATGCTCAGATGTTACAGTGCTTTCATTAATTTATGCTGACAATATTGTAAAAAAACCCTCCAGAAAAGCACAGAGGGGGAAACTTCTTGGGGAAGTTTCACATCTCACAGACCATTTGTACCATTTGCTTTTAACCAAAGAGAGTTTCCTGTTTTCATACATCTCTCTTTGGACAGAGGAGAGTGGTCTGGTGACAAAGGAGCACTCAAAATACATCAACGTTGCCAAGGCAGAAATATAAAGCAGTAATTTGAGGATCTTGAGGGCACTGTGCAGACTATTAAACTAATGGAACAGCTGTTGCTGACAGAGGGGCAAGGTTTTCAGGGCTTTGGGAAACTCTTGTAATTACTTGCTAGGTTTGGTAGTATTGTTGCAGATGTTCAAAATTCAGACACTAACTGTTCAGCAACTAAATGTAGTCAATATTTTTTGCAAAACCTGAAGATCGGCGGGGGATGTATTATCCAACAGGATAATGCCAAAAGACATTTAATGGTCTCTCAAAAAATTATGCTGTCTCCTTCCAGACAACCAGGTAGCCCATTCAGGACTATTGGATGGTACTTCCATCTCAAAGACTTTCCTGCTGCCAAGAACATGCTCCTATTTCTTAAAAAGGTGGAGCAGAGATCATTGCTTCTCTTTGGGTGTTTCATGGCCCCTACAGCATGAAAATCAGTCAGAAGATCTGCCTGTTCTTCAGCAATGGTCTGCGATTGGAGAGACAACATGAGAAGTAGGAGGTCTGGGACAAGACCGCCATTTAGCTTAAATCCCCAGCTCCAGCCTAGCAAGATTGACCTAACTGTGAGGTTGTTGGGTACTGTGCTGGGTTTGGCAGAGGAGGGGTTAATTCTCTTCACTGTGGTGCCTGTGGTGGTCAGAGACCTTTCCAGCTTCCCGCGCCCTGCCGCGTGCGGGGGGCTGGGAGGGGCGGGGCCAGGGCCGGGGCAGCTGACCCCGACTGGCCAATGGGATGTTCATTCCATACCATGTGACACCGTGACCAGTATATTAATGGGGGCGGTTGTGGCTTCAGGAGGTGCAGTGTTGGGTTGGCGGGCGGTGAGCGGCTGCATTGTGTGTGGTTTGTTTCGGTGTTCATTCCCCTCCCCCTGCCCTGAGTTTCGTACCTCTTGTTGTTTTCCTTTCCATTGCATTTTTGTTGGTTTTTTAAATTTTTATATTTATTTTAATTATTAAACTGTTCTTATCTCAACCCACCAGCATTACCCTTCCGATTCTCTC
Source organism: Phalacrocorax carbo (assembly GCF_963921805.1). Lineage (NCBI taxonomy): Eukaryota > Metazoa > Chordata > Aves > Suliformes > Phalacrocoracidae > Phalacrocorax > Phalacrocorax carbo. Next base: position 27,380,854 of record NC_087516.1, read on the forward strand.
CCCCACCCCGCTGGTGGGGAGTGAGCGAGCATGTGGGGCTGAGTTGCCGGCTAAACCACGACAGGTACAAGCTCCTCTGTCTCTGACCATAGTGTAAAAAACCACTATCAACTGCTCTGAGGTCTGATTCTGATGGTTTAAGTGTTTTCAGAGTCTAGTGGACAGGGGATCTTTGGCATGTAGGGAGGAAAGTGACTAGTTTCTGGCTGTTGGCTGTTATTACAGAGGAGGTTGATTCGTGCTGAACTGGAGCATTCATCAGAGCTTCCCCAGGAGTTGCATTTCATTAGGCTAGCTGGTTACTGAGTGGGCTTTCTTTGGATTTTAGCAGACTTTTGGTATTTAAGACCATATTTGGTCACAATAGCAAATTTGGAGTGGCTTGGGAAAACCAGGACCTCAAAGCATTCTCCTTTTGATCATCAGTATTTCAAGGCAAGTGTAAAACTGAATAAAGAAATGTGAAGGGTTTGTGGCTTTTGAGTCTTGAGTAGCTCCCATTATGTCTCTCTGAGAGAGACTGGCTATTCTTCTCTGTATCCTGAACGCTGCCTGGATCCTGTGCTTCTACCTGACAGTGACAACACAGTACCCACTACTGGGATTTGTTTGAAAGGTTTTGTGATTTAAGCACAGACAACCATGACAACAGAAAGTCCATAAAATTTTCACTTCCTTCTACATAGGTCTGTAAAGAAACTCCCTTCTGTTTTGAAATACTTATTTCTCAGTACCTCCTGGATGACTGCTGGGTCAGAATCCCACCAGTCTGTATCTCATATGAATGCACAGAGTAAAGAGCAGTTTGTGATTTCCAGGCTGAGAATGAAGCTCCTGAAGCAAGAGCCTGATCTTCACTGTTAATGCCTAGTGTAGTGCCTCCCCTACTGAATTTATCAGAAATTTCTGGAATCATAGCACTGGACTTTTTTTTTTTAATGATAACAGAGAGCTTTTACAAAAATGCAGATATACAAAGCCAGGGCACAAATGAGTGTAGATAACACAGAAAATTAAGAACTGAAGGGCTGTATTTATATTGATTCTGGTTTTTTGCTAATAATTATATGGTAACAAAATGCTAAACTAATAGTGCCAAATACAAAAGCAAGAGGGAAAAAAGTCAATACTTATTATATTCAGACTCAGAGTGGTCAGATAGATATGACCACTTTTTGACACATTTGCCAATATTTCCTTCCCTCCTCCTGTTAGCAGCTGTCTGGCGAAACTCGATGAGTGGACACAAAGGGACAAATCCATCCAGAGTATAACTTCAGAGGAATGACTCAAGGGACATGTCCAACCCATTATGATGAGCAGGGAATGCAGGCTGATTGGCATCTCTCCAAAATTACAAGATTGTATTTAAAGATGGACAAATTACTTTTAGCACATGCTGCTTCCCCCTAAAAATGTATCCACAGCAGTGCATACTGTATTTTCAGGAATATCATTGCCTTTAAAAGATAAGCTGCTTGGATATGTTTTTTTATTATTCAGATTTATTTATGGATTTATACGTTGAGGGGAAGATTTTTGTTTTGTTTGGGTCTGTTCTAGGAATTAGCCTATCTTATTTATAATGAGAAGGATGGAATCTGTAGGCATTCAATTAACCTAAAGTAAAATGTGAAAGCTGGTGTCATTACAAAGGATCGGGAAGATCTCTTCAGGCTGCACCTTGCCTTGAGAAGCTCTTTAGAAATGCTGGTAGATCTATTGGTGACACTACTAAGATCAAACCTAGAACAAATCCTCTTACATGGAATCAAATATGCTTGTTCATAAGTGAACATCCCAAGGTTTCTGAACTTTAACGCTTATAAAATTGGCTCCAAGGAAGGCCAAATAGCCAGAGCAGGAGCCACCCTGTTGCTCTGTGCTTGTCCAGTGGTTTGTACAGAGGGGTCCAGATTATGACAAAGCCACTGAAGTGCTACAGCAATGAAGAGCACTGCCCTGTTCCTTGCTCAAACCTGTGCTTTACTCTCCTTTTTTAAAACTAGTTTCTCCAAATAACAGCTATGGACTTGAAGGGACTGACATACTGAAGCTTGCCAAATGTAAGATAGAATTGTGAAGATAGGAGAGGTTGGTGTGTGTGAGAGGATATATCTTAAAATCTTTTAAAAGTCAACCTCAAGTAAACTGAAGCCAGGATGTGAAACCAGATGGTGGCTCTGCTGAGGTGTGCTGGTGTTTTGTGACCCCGCTTTACGCAGGATGCTCTCATGTGTCCTACACCTCAGAGTGACAAGGAAGTGGGACGGTCACAAATGGCCACAGTACCACAGCCTTCCTTTTCATGCCGAGTTTGTCTGAAAAGGTATCTGGTAGATAGCACTACAGATAATGTAACCAGCTGCCCAAAATTCATTTGTACCAAGGCAATCTGTGTTGTATTATGTCTCTGAGAACTGAGAATGTCACGGGAAAATGTCTTTGGCAAGCAAAATACAGGTTTCTTTTAGATCTTACTTCTAAATTAAAGGGTGCTGGATTATGTGTGGATTATATTAGTGCTATCAGTGCACTTTTGGGGATGATGCTTGAGCTCTAAATCTTTTTTTATCAGATCCACACTAGACAGATTACTGTCACTGTCTTTCCTGTGGTCACGACTCAAACATGGACATTTAGTGCAGCAAGAAGTGTTACAAACATTAACATTTAGTGCAGCAAGAAGAGTTACAAACATTAACTTTCTTCTTATCGCAACCTTAACCGGAGGTCGTGCGTTACTATCTAGAAATAGTTCACACTATTCCTAAAGGCTTTAGGGCCTTCCTTGAGTGGCTTTATGACCCTTGGAGCAGCTCTAGGCCACCCTCCTCCACCCCTCTGTGCCCAGCTGGTGGCTCTTGTCAGGTCTTACCAGCGATGAGCAATCCAGTTACATGGCGTGTAAGCCTTGAGTATTACATAGCCTGTTCGGGCTCCGGGTGGATGAATAAATGAGCATCTGCCAGGGCATGCTCATCCAGGGGATGTGGTGGGCACACCCGAAGCGTGACGACGAGCGTGGTTAGACTAGATTTCGAACATCAGCCTTCCCCCGGTGTCCCCACGCCGCCGCGGACCGCAGCGGGAAGGCCCGGTGCCTGGCAAGGGCGGTGTCTTTGGCGGTACCCCTACAGGGCACTCTCCGATCCCTTTCGGAAGAGGCTGGCCTCCGGCGGGCTGCCGAGGCTTCGCCTCTCCCGTGGAGCACCCCGAACAGCTGGCACACCTATTTTAAGACACTGATTTGAATTGATCTTGCATGTGCAAGTTATCCGAACGCAGACCATGCTTGCTAATGAAAGAATCAGGCTTTCCAGAAAAAAGCAATAAGGTCTATAGAAAAGGAGTTTTTTCTTTAAGGACCACGGTTTTGATTAATATACAAAGCTCTTGAAACAGTTGGAGGATTGCTACTGCAATGACCGTTGACGGGAGAGTGTGGCTCACCTGTATTTCCATAAGGTCTTCATTTCAAGAAGTAACCAGCACCAAAGGAAGAAGAAAAGATGGGCAGAGTCTCACATGGGATGCATGTGGTGGGATTCAGGATGGATTTGACATCCTTCCTCCTGCTCTCCTCTCTCCCCCCCGTGCTTTAACTGCAACTAGTTAAAAAGACTTCCCTATCCTTTGAGTAGTTTTGAGCACTGTGGAAAATGCAGATGCTGAGTGCCCTCACCTTTCCTTCAAATCAAAGGAGCTGTGGGTGAAATAATGCCTCAAAGAAGGCTCAGTACTTCATGAAATCTTATGAAAAGTACAGTTTTCTGGATTAATATGTCAAATGAGATAACAGATTTCAGACAGGATTTTTTTTTTTCATGGTCCTCTATACCAGCTAATTTTGGATGACGGCGATGTAGTTACGGTATGCAATTCCAATACTTTTTCATTGCATCAATACCTTTGGGGCAGATCTCACTGTAAAGTTGTCCTGTCTTTCAGCTACCAGAGTATGGAGTTTGCCTCAAATAAATATGGATGATCCTGTCCTAATGGTGAATTCAAAGTCTGCCAAAGCAGTAATCTGGCTGTCTGAAAATAAAAGAATATCAAGAAAAAGTCAGTGGTTTTAATTTATTCAGACTACAAACAATGCAGTAAACCCCTGTAAATGTTTGGGATGCATCAATGTCTTCCTGAATCTGCCAGTTATGTTTTTTTCAGGGCACAACTCATATTTGTTTGCAGACGCTGGCAGGGGAGACAGCGTGCTCTGATGAGCTGCAGGCACGGGCTGCTTCAGCAGATTCCAGGGATTTGCTCTCCCTGTTTATTCCAAAAATAAGTGCATCTCCTCCTAATAAATGTTGTATGCAAATATGGCTCAGTCATTGCTACATGAGGTTCTAATTCATTCATTTAAAGATGTTCATTTTGTAGTGTATGCAAATTTGCATATGTAATTCAGCTAAGGCTGGAGCAATCTTTTATTCTCATCACTTCTGACATTTTAATCAATGATTTATGTCTTATTCTTACATTTATTAGCCCTCCCTCAGAATGCTAAGGCAGATTATTATGCATTGATATTTCTATACATATATAAAGCTCATTAAGACTTTTTGACAGAAGGATGGTCAAAGTGCAGGAACAGGGGGCAGGCATTTGAGGGCTTATGCTTTACCTTCTCTACAGGCTGATTGTGCCCATTTGATAAACAACTTCCCCATGTCACCGTCGTTCCATCTGTACAATAGAGATAGCGTTGCTTGAACTCAGAGGTGCGACTAATTGGAGTTTTTAAAGCTTTTTGAGCTCCCTGGCTGGAAGCTGCTATGTAAATATTCTTCTGGTCACAAAGAAAATTAATGAGGTACAATCCTATGTAATGGAGATATCATCCGTTATTTCTAGTTTTTGTCTGCATTTAAAGGTGGCTGCAGAAATGTCAGCCTCTTCTTCTAGAGACTGCCATTGTAGGTATTCACAGTCACATACTCACTGACTTTTTGACAAAATACAGCTTTTACTGCTATTTCCTTCTTCTGACTTTGTTGGCTTTCCAGATCTGAGAGACTAAACTGGATTTTATTACCTCCCAGCCACCATCAACAGAATAATTTATCTAGTCTCAATGCCAGTCAGTCACTCCTCTGTGAATCCTTGGAGGGTAGTTGAGTTACAAGGATGATTGGGAAAGGCCGAATTGCAACACACAGAATTACAGAGGAGTCATTTTAAAGGCCTGATTTAACCTACAAGACCTTTACGTCTGGGATGAATGTGTGAATAGAAAGAAATCAGCTGGGATCACAGATCCCATTTTGAGTCTGAACCAGGTCTCGGTGTTTAGAAGAGTTATTTGTGATGAGAGGAAACAACAAGGGATTTTTCAAAAGTATACTTTCACCTTAAAGTGGGAATATGGCCCTGCAAGTCTCTCAGAGCTAGAGCTTTGCCCATGTGATTTTTGGAAGTATGTTTGTATTCTTATTGGCAACAAAGGCAGCCCTGCACCCTACAGGAATCCAGTTCCAGCTTCCGTGTGTAAATCCATTGACAGTACCTGTCAAAAGCAAAATCACAAGCATGTTTACTCTTATAAATGGGAACTACAAACTCACAATTTGTGCATAGATAAATGCCACACCATATTCTCAGAGAACGCAGGCATATGTGAGAAATCTGTTCTTTATTCAGTACAGCCACTGCATGCAGCTGAAGTTCACAATGTCCCTGTAAAACAGACAATTTCTGGAGGACATCTGAAGTCTCAGTTTAAACCCTTTTCAATGGAATAGTTTATGAATTGCCATTATGAATGGAATAGTATTATGAATTATGATGAGTCTGCATCCTACGTTCAAGTAAATCCATGTGACTGCAGCTACTGAGTAGTTGGTCCCGAGTAAGGATGACAGCTACAAGAGACCTAGGAGTACAACTAGATATTTTCATTACAGAAAGTCCTACCTGACATCTAATTCTACTCAGGTATTTTTATGAGTCCTATGTTATCAAATACACCCAGATAATTTTGATGCCATGCTGTCAAGCCCAGGATAACGGGGATAAACATGATAAACAGCTTGCGTTATGAGTTTCTTTTGGAGAACAACAAGTAACTATAGTGATACTTAGGAAAATAATAATTTTTTACTTTCATCTAATGCTAAAGATCCTAAAGAGAGATGTGTACACATCCCTCTGTTCTTGGACGTGTAGCTTAAAAAAGTTCTAGTTGCTACTAGTGAGGAAATGTGTTAATGCTAGGGAGGTGCTCCATAGTCAAAGAAAAGCGGGGGAAAACAGGCACTGTAGGATCTTACCAGTCTCGCCTCTTCTAAAATCATAAGCCAGACTCCCCTCTTCTCTCCTAAGCAAACTATTGTAAGAGTAGCCTAGATCCAGAACTCCAAGGCTAGGCTACTACCTTAAAAAAAAGAAAAAAGATTTTTCTAAAAATGACATGATTCCAAGGGGCTGGAGCTGTAAGAAAGTCACTGTCCATCCTCCTCTTCTCTCTCCTAACAGGTGGGGAAAAAAGCCCCAGTGTTTCATGTTCTGAGGAAATGCAGTTTATTCTCAGCATTGATAAAACATTTCATATTCCAAGTTATAAGGGCATTCCAAACACATTTTAAAAATTTTTTATTTTATTTTATTTTATTTATAACAAATTTGAAAAAAAACCAACAGGGATTGAAATTCTTGTTTTTTTATGATTTACATTGTTACTCAGATGAGACCTCAGCACCGCACAGAGCTGGCAAAATGGAATGAAGGGAAGAGACCTGGTTGTAACTGGCATGGTTTATTATTTATTAATCCTTATCCTACACCACGCGTCCACCTTCCACTTTCTGAGGAGCAGTAGCACACTGGCCCACTGAGGAATTATCCAATGAATAAGAGACTGTCCAGCATCACCCTCTTCAAAGAAAAGCTGGTAAGCAGCTACTGCCTGTCAGATAACACACACTGTCTGAGACAAATCCTGGATTTAACCTTCCTTGTCTCAAGGGCTGCCAGGACAGGACACCCAGAGACCTCTCTCTGTCTTCTGCTGCTTCACTGCGTCCTGTGGGAGGGTCCCTGCAGCGCAGTGTCCCCTCCTGGCAACTTCTCCTTCAGCACCATCCACTAGTCCTGGATAGTCTCTGGGCACGGGCTTCCTCCAAAAGTAGGGTCTCTCCTACACCTCTGATTTCAGGTCTGGAAGGTCTGGGCAGGAGAGCACGGAGCTCACCCCGGCAGTCCCACAGCTGGGGCAGCCCCGTCTCTCCTCACACTGCACTCTTCAGCCAGCAAATACACCACTGCCTCTTTCTAACTAGCAAATGCTCCACCAGAGGAACCTTCCCCAGCACTTCTCAGGGTTTCTTCAATCCATAATTAAATAAACAGCACTGCAAATCTGAATTAATAGTAAACACAGAAAATATAAACCTAAAGGAAATAAGATGCTGGAGGGAAGGATATAGTCTGGAGAGAATATACCAAAGGATTTATAGGACTATTAAACACAGAAAATGGAACAAGAGAAACACAAAATATACAAGGATCACCATTGAATGGGTTTCTTGGGAAACCCAAATATACTTTTTACTTATTCTAGAAATAGCCTTTTTTTCATGTGCTATAAAGAGCCATTTGCCCTCTCTGCTATGAGAAGACAGTCCCGCAGCTGGATCGCCACAGAGGAAAGGGCACAGGCAGTGTAGTGCTGCCACTCGTAGTTAACATTGCTGTTGTCTTTCTTTTATAGTGCCTACCACCATGTGGATACCTTCAAAGAGGTGCTCCAGGACAAAGGCAAGATTGCACCAAGATGAGCAATGTTAGTGCAGTGACACCTGCGTGGGATCTGATCCCCCTTGCAGGGTGGTTCCACTCACCTCCACCACCCCACGGGAGGCTGAAGACCCTGTCACAGGCCCTCGTGGTTTGGGGAGGACCTTCTTAGAAAAAGACCTAACTAGTTCTGGGGAAAGACCTAATTAGTGCTGGGGAAGTTAGGAATCTAAAGGATGAATGGGGCCAGACCTGAGCGTGGACAGTGAGGAGATGTGTGGACCACCACTGAGTGCTCAGATCTTACACTGCAGGTTCTTCTCTCAGCTGGGTATTTGGCTACAAATCTAACATCATTCACAACACTCTCCCTTTGGGGTCTCTTCTCCAGTGCCAGAAAGATCCTGCAGAGCAAATGTTGAACTTCCCTTAAATGGGAAAACATCAAAAGGAAAGAGATTTGGACTATGGAAAGTGCAACGTGATTTCTGCCTCTGTATCAGACACCAACAAAATAGACGCATTTTCAGTTGGGTACCCATGTTTTGAGTTTTTAATTGCTCCATATATGGTGTCATTGAAAATTCAACCCAGAGCAGCAGGTTCTGTGCTGCTGCTCTCTTGGTGCTCTTACTGAGCAAAGCTGGTCGCCCTGTTCACGAACCTCTTCAGCCACTGGAACATTTCATAAAAAGCTGCACTTCTGGAAGGTTTGATGTTTGCCAGTACCCGCACAGGCCCTAGCAATTTATTTTTTGGTAGTAAGTACTACTCATTCGTTGAACTTCAGAGTTTTCCTGTGTGGTTTTAAAGTAATTTGGCCAGAGGTAAGAGCTGCAGACCCCATGGGCTGTAGCCAGCATTTGTTTCACATAAATCACAGCTTGCTTTAGGTTACATTTGCTTTGGAATGGAAAGCTAATTTGTTTAGTTATGTTGGTCTGAGAGCATCGAATTGGACTATATTGTCCCTGGTAACAAAAACAAGCTCGCGGACTGCTCAGGACATCAGTAAAGGTAATTGGCCAAATGGCTTCATCCAGCCATAACTCTAAAGGTAGACATCTGATACGTTAGTCAGAGCTTCACCTTTCATGAGCTATCAGTTCATACATCACCCTTGACATGAAAAGGGCCTCATTCCCACAGCTTGAGCACCAGAAGGCTTTTTCATTCTTAAAAACAGCATCTATGCACAAGATAGTCTTGGAATTTTTATACCAGCAACTAGAATCTTACTAAATCAGACATTAAGGATAGTTCTCTTGGGATATTTGAGTTTATTTTGTAGTTGTACTACTCATTCTCTGAAGTAACACCTTTCAAGTCAAACCTTAATATTAAATCCAAGCAAAAGAAGCAATCATGCTTCCAGCTTCTAAAGGTAGGATGAAATACGTTTAATTATTCAGTAAAATTATTTATGGACAAATGACTTTTTGGTAGCCTCTGTCATCATTATGTCTCATACTAACAGAACATTTTTTTAAAATGAAAAGATTCTTTGCTAATTTATTAATTACATGGCCTCTCTTTTTAAAATTTTAATGCTGTACTTCACAGCATTATAAAATAATTATAAGGAACAAGACAGCGGTCTCATTCATGAATGATATGAGGATGTTCCCTCTGTTCCTAGAGCAGGCATTACCAAAACCCTGCTGGTGACCACCATAGTCCTGGAGTCCCAAAACTTTCCTCCTTTGCTTTAACATGGAAGTAACCCTGTCAAAAAAGAGTTATTTCTAATAATCTTGGATATGGATCCAGATATCGTGGTCCTCTCCTTACATTGACTTTGCTGAGGAATTAAAATTTAAGAAGAGTAAAAACACCTACAGCCCCAAGCTTTAGTTCTTTTCACAAATGAAGAGGTTGTGCTATGTTGCAATGCATTTACCTCCTGATTTGGTCCTTTTTTTTGCTATTGTCAAGCTTTAGTCGGTCTGGCTATACTGATTTTGATGGAATTGATGACCCCAGAGAATCAAAGGTTAACATGACCCTGGCTTTGTACAGCATTAAATAGTAAAACAACATACAAGGTTTCAGACACAGGAACTCCTTACTCTGATGATCTTTTAATGCTATACGGAAGGAAACATTAAGTAAAACATTTATGTGGCTCATTAAATTTTTTGTTCTAACACTATTTCTTGTAAATGTTTTAAACAGTTGAAAAGAAATAAGTAAATTCTACTGTTTCACATTTTCTTTTCATCCCTACTTTGACAGGAAGGAGAAGAAAAGAGAGGAGAGGAGAGAGAGAAAAAAACCCCGAGCATTAAGCAGCTGTTTTGTGTGCCACGGCTGGGATCTGTTATTTTTCTCTCGGTGGACGAAGAAGTAACCTACACATTGGGAAGGAGAGACAGTAGGGACCAAGTGCAACTAGTGCCAGCTCCAGCGAGCAACCTGGGGAAAAGCAGGTGCAGTAAACACTCCTGGCAGCTACTCTGACTCCATTGTGGTTACAAGGCCATACACCTGTACCACATCTTTACCAGCAGTGACACATCAGCTGTCAGCCTGGCTTAGGAGCGACCTATTGGCCAGGGGACCTTGTGTCCATGTGGCCCGTGGGTGCCTCAGTTGCTCCCCTGCTCCCCAGCCTCAGCAGTGGCTCCACCAGGAAGAATGTGTTTCTGAATACACCAGCAGAATTGCGAAGCACGTGGCGATAGGCTGCGAACACAAATGCAAGAGAAAATGGTGGCATACAGACATACTTCAGGCACAATCACACCCTCTGAGGCTTGACCAGCTTGTACCAGACAGAGTCGAGTTGCTTATGATGTTGCTTGTTGTGCTTCCACACACATCAGGTGGCAGTTCTATCTTTTCCTTGGGTAGAATATTTTTTCCCCTGCATGATTATCTAGTGGTTGTTGGGTTTGGGCTTTTTTGCACATGTATACTTTTAGCATTTGGAATGTCCCATCCCAAAGCTTGATTAGAATTTTGCTAATTTTGTAGCTACCACCTGCTGTTACTAGAAGATATGAAGAACAACTGTTCCCTATCCACTTTTTCTGTGCCATTCACAATTTGACGATATCCTCCCTATGCTGTTTCTGTTCCATTCTAAAAAGCCTTAGTCTGTTCTTACTCCTTGCAACAGAGATACTCTGTTTACCCACTCTTGGCACCATGCCCTTTTCTCTTCCAGTTGTCCTGTCATCTTCCTGAGCCTCTCATCACCACTTCTAGCACATAATGTTTTCTAGTTATTTACATGTCTGTACTACATAGTTTACAATCAGTCTAATTTGCTTGTATCATTTAGTAGAAATTCTGTCTCCTCATACATATTCTAGTATTCAAAGGATGTCATTTCTGCACTAATACCCAAATGTGCTGGCGATAATCAGAAATGGACAAATCAGCAATCACACCCCATATACACGTCAATATGCAAGCCTTGATTATATAAACCTTAATACATATGGGTATATGGGAAATCAGACTGTTTCTTCTTGAAAGTCTGCTACGTAAATTATAATTCCAGCCACTATACAAGAATATGTGCAGATAGGAGACAAAAGTTGTTGTTGCTCTCTTCATTCATTTGGGTACAAGCTACTGAAAAACTTGACAAAATATTATGCTTTTAGCCTTTCTATTAATAGCTGGTCTCACTTTTCTACCTGTTTTCACATTACAACAACTCATTCCAATACATGATCAGAAAAAGAAAACAGGCATTATGATATCGGGGAATTGCTCATCTGAGTTTAATAGCTCTATTTTTATAATTATCGATTGAAAATTACTCTCTCAGAGGACTGTTGAAATACGTTTTCATGATACATTTTGCACCAAAAATGCCAATACTTACTGCTCAATAATCCTGCCTTTAGTTTTCCTAGTCCTTCATCTTTGAAAAAGAGGCTCCTTTGTGCAGCATACAAATACACCTTGGTGTAGCAATCATTTGTAGTAGGGCTGTCTCATGGCATCGCTGAGATGAGGCAGATTAGAGGAAATGCTAACTTTAAGCAAACAACAAATGATCCAAGGGGATGCACCATTACCAACCTCTTGATAATAGCCACAAGATAAGATTTTTGTGGTTTGATTGCATGTCAAGGCTGTATGATGGTGCTTGTGCTACGGCACATCCTGAAAGGCACCAAGGATGATCTGATATGGAGATCTGTGAAAAAATATTTGTTGAATTGATGGATAGTTTCTATCCCTTGGAATACCCAAGCTGTAGTGTTGTGCACAAAATGCAACGGTAAACCTTTGCTTAAGTCCAGTGAGTTGGGAACTGCCATTTCCTCATCATATGGTGTTTCTTGGAAGCCAGGTTATGCCTAGCTTTTTGCGAGAATGGTGGACTAAAGGTCCCTTCACCCACCCAAGGCCATGAACCACTCACCAGTGCCTTCCTCCATATCAGCAGCCTCCAACCTGGGCAATAAACATCTCAGCTGAAGTATTAAGTGGGACTACAGATCTGACTGAGGGAGGGACTGTCCTCCAGATGCAGGTGCTGGTGTGACTGGAGGAGAACAAACAACAGGGAACTGGGAGGAAGTACCATTCCCAGGGCCAGGCTGCAGCCAGGCTGGCAAGGAGGAAGCAGCTTCTGGCAGGGATGGGGATTTCTGCTGCTCCTAGGTAGGGAGAAGAGGGAACACTGCCTTCCAACTGCTAGTGTGCAAATACAGGCTCTTCAAGATGCTATTTCTTGGGACTGCTGCTTTTTCTTTTATGCTTCACAGAATATTTGTAGGTGTCTTCCCCATCGCTGTTATGTGCACCAGGAAGTGCTGAAGCTTGTCATGGTTTCAGAGCTGAATCCTATGGAGCTGGTGAGTCTTGAAAGGCATGTTGCTGTTTAAGATTGTCAGGCATATTTTAATTGGGCAGTCAACTGAAGTTTCAGTACGTAGCTGTGATTTTTTTTTGTACATGCCCTGAAAAGTTTTGCTCCCAAAGGATGTTGATTAAAAATTTTAATAGGGGTTTTAACAGCCAAGCTACATGAAATTCTCAGCCTTCAAGTACTGTCCCCAGCATTAATAAAATTAGTGGGAGTATACGCTGCATTTGTGTAACAATTATCCCCCAGTTCCTATTTTGTTCCTCTAGATCACCTTGCTTGCTTCAAGTATCCTGTCTCCATGATTTATTGCTAGATCTGCTTTGTCACCATCTGCTCTGCTGTTGCTCAAGAAAGAGCAAATCCCCAGAAAACATTACTGTCCAGACTAAGCACCGTATAAGCATCCTTTGCACACTCAGCCAAACATTGACTAATGGCGAGCTAAGCTATAATCACAAATTCCCTCCTTTCCTGTTCACTACAGTTCAAATTCATATCAAAAACTTGGTGGAATTCAGCTCTCCTCCTTGGGGATGTAGGTTACCATCTGTCTGGTTTCCAGTGGTACATTTAAAAAACATTTGTCCCATTTTCATAAAACATCCTGCTGCACAGCAACCACTTTAATATCTAATTACACAGCATTATGTATCACATATGTCACAACCAGAATAATTTGACCTAAGTTTCTCTTATCTAGTCTAGTCTGTTTTGCTATTTTAAATGAAGTTATCCAAACACCTACAAATCCAAAAGTATGCCTCTAGCTAATGTAATTAAAAAAATAAAATAAGTAAATATTGAACTGCCTGAGGAATATTTTGGATTTAATTTGTAACTTACATAAGATTTTCATTTCAAAAGCAAGCTAGATTTTAAACTAAAGGTTAATGTACTTACCATCGCATAAAAAAAATCCAAGTTAGTAAAAGTGGGAAAGAGAAGGGCAGAAGATATGAGTTTTTATGCTGCCCACATAAATACATACAAATGCCAAAACCATAACAAAATAAATTAGTCTTCCCCACTCCTCAAATCTTTCTGGCTGATCCCAGAGGCCTGTGCAGAAGACAGGCAGTCATTCTGTGGTCGGTCAGGGGAAAGCATCTTCCCAATCCTCATCTACTCGGGGTGCTTGAAAAGGAGCCTACTCCAGCCTGCGGGAAGCTTCCTGTTGACTCCTCCAAGCCATGGCACTGACAGTGTCCCTCCTCCCTGGCCAAGCCACGTGCCATCACTAACTGCACCTCTGAGCACCTTTGCACTACAGTTAATGATGGTCAGGGCACCGGTGCTCTAGGAGCACTGTGATTTTAAGTGCACATTAAACCGCTTGATACCAAAATCCCATGGGGCAGTGACAGTCGCTGTCCTACACCAGTAGCTTGCCTTGTACTACTTCACCCAGCTGTGCTGTATACCTGCCCTGCTCATGCATGGGTGATGCTCCAGCAGTGGAGGGGTAATGCCTAGAGCCACATCGTGTTTTTACCCTGCCTCCCCTTCCCCTGGCCAGGATCTTTCTTCTTCCCCTCAGTAAAATGTTGAAGCAGAGCAGAGTTGACATGAACATGGGCTTAAGGCAGTAATGATCTATAGGTCACAGAATCACAGAATCACAGAATGGTAGGGGTTGGAAGGGACCTCTGGAGATCATCTCATCCAACCCCCCTGCTTGAGCAGGCACACCTAGAGCAGGGGGCACAGGAACGCATCCAGGCAGGTTTTGAATGTCTCCAGGGAAGGAGACTCCACACCCTCCCTGGGCAGCCTGTGCCACTGCTCTGGCACCCTCACAGGAAAGAAGTTTTTTCTCATATTGAGGTGGAACTTCCTGTGTTCCAACTTGTGCCCATTGCCCCTTGGCCTGTCGTTGGGCACCACTGAAAGGAGCCCAGTCCCATCATCCTGGCACCCACCCTTTAGATATTTATAGGTATTGACGAGATCCCCTTCTGAGTCTTCTCTTGTCCAGGCTGAACAAACCCAGGTCTCTCAACCTTTCCTCATAAGGGAGATGCTCCAGTCCCCTGCTCGTCTTGGTAGCTCTCTGCTGGACTTGCTCAAGCAGTTCTGTGTCCTTCTTGAACTGGGGAGCCCAGAACTGGACACAGTACTCCAGATGTGGTCTCACTAAGGCAGAGTAGAGGGGGAGGATAACCTCTCTTGATCTGCTGGCTACACTCCTTTTAATGCAGCCCAGGTCCTTGGGGGCTTGTTGAGGGTGGGGAATAGGGAAAGGAGTCCTCCTTGTCTTGGAGACTCCCAGTTCCTCTGGGAGAGCTCCCAACCCAAGAGTGGGATTACAGTGTCTCAGGAACTCAATGAGAAGAGAAAGAATGTGGCTGTAGGAAAACAAAAAAGTCCTTCCCTCTTCTCCCAGAAACTCATGTAGACCCCTTGGCCAAAAATGTTATCCAGCACTAAGTTGTGTCATGATACAGTTTTCTGCTATCAAGTCCTGGAAGATTCAAATGGTATTTCCCATTGCTACCCTAAGGAGAACAGTTGCAGCAGACCACTCTTGAGAGGACAAACAGATGATGGATAGTAGCAATTATTTTTTTTAGCACAATTTTTTTTCTGTCTGTATCTAGCCAGAAAGCAGCTATCTTGTTCACAGCTATTTGTCTAAAAGAAGATATAACTCAGAAGCTATAACTCAGAACCACCTTAGAAGAACATGCCCATCAGGACGCTCGTCCTCAAAGCAGCCAAGCTTGATCATCCAGGCTGTTCCCTCTGAATTGCCTCCGTGTTCTTCCACGTGAGGAAGACTCTGGCTGCTTTGCAAAGAAACATTCCGTTCCGAGGAAGCTCTGTTGTTGGAGTGAGGGACAGATGGGGCGGCTGAATGTATAGGGATGCCCTGAGAGACTAATTCTGCCATTCCTAGAGTATGAATGACCTTTACATAAAATGTACGACGGGGCAAAGGAAGCTCGGATCCCTCAGTCACAGTTTGGTTGCACGTTAGCAAGCACCAGTGTCCTGAACACACTGTGGATCCTTGGCCAGGCTCCCCAGGTCCCAGGGGGAGAGGCAGGAGTGTAAGCAGCGCAGGGCAGGAGGCTCACCTGTGGTTGGAGGTGCCTGTCTTTTGCAAAGGATGATTATTTTCATTACGTTACTAGTGTTAAACTGAACTCACAGTAGTAAGTGCCAGACTTTATCAGACAGAGAATGATGCCATTTAAGAAACGGACATCGAATTCTCAGGAAGAATTGCAGCAAAAGAAGGAAAGTTTGTAAATCACATAGATTTTAGAGAACTTGTTCTATTCTACAGACATCCCAGTAGGACAGAAAAAGCTCTTTGTAGGAAAAACTGCATAAACATCATATAACAATTCATTATGCTGCTAGGCTAGTCAGTGAGATTTAGAAAGTATTCATTCATGGATACCAAAGCCTATTTTTTAACTACTCCCAATGGTAATATTATAGTATTGGGTGTAGCTAGCTGGGAGAAAAATAATCTGATACCCATTACAATTTATCTGCTATTTCAGGACAGATTATCTGACCAAGACCAGTGTGGCTCTGAAGCTATCTCAGAGGAGACCTCCTGAGCTCTATGATATTCAAACCAACATCTGAACAAGTGAAAAAAGAATGCAAGTAAGTTTCATAATGTACAAGACGTTTCCTTATAAGTCTATCAGTGGACATCCTACCTCTTCGACTAGCCAATAAACAAAATATTAAATACAGAATGAAAGAGATCTCTAACATTTACCTTGGTGAACTTTGTACTTTTTGCTGAGTGACAGAATGTATAACTTTATGCCCAGAACTTCATTTACACATCCACTTTTGAGCACATTTGCTCACATAACAACTGCTATTGCCAGAGCAATCAAGCTTGCAGCCAAGGTACAAAATAATCCTCCATTTATGATTTTTCTATGCACAGAGGTCTAAGCACTCCAATAAAGGCAGGATTTAACAGTTCGTCCCATTTCTCATCAGGGAATTACTCAGGACAACTGATGGTAAGGCAGACCTACCATTTAATAAGCAGACAATAGTCATGAGTTTTGCACACAGAAAGAGGCAGTATCTGCTGCCCCTGACCTGTACAGCAGGGCAGAGTCAAAGGTTTGTATAAACTTATTAGAAATGAGAGAGGAACAAAACAAATAAATTATCTGTACGATTAAGTTGTCTCATGAGTGACAGTGGTCACAAGAGGCCATTGGAACAAAGAAGTCTTGGCTCTAGCACTGTAAGGAAGCTGCTACCTTGGGCACCTAAACATTTTCCATAGGAATTCCTGTGTCACCAGTTCACCGCTGGTCATGTGCCATTTACTTACCAGTGGGACGTGCAAGTTTGATCACATGGATGCTGCTACTTTATTTAACTGAATTAGGGTGCAAATAAGCCTCAGGATGTCTACAAAACCTTTTTGTGTCTGTGCTGAGTCTCCACATGGCTGTGCAAGAAGTTGAGCAGGCATGTTCACTCCTCACACTTCCAGTGGTTTTAAGTGCAGTGTATTTTTGGGCCAGTTGATAACTGGATTACCTGTTATGCTATTTTTTTAGAGAGACATATGAAGAAACCCTCACAAAAAGCCTGAATGTATCTAATCTTTCATCCCAAAGCGATGGGAATACTCTACGGTATTCTTTGCATAAACCTGAAGTATGCATTAAGACAAGATGTTAATTCCATTTTATGACTGGTGGCAAGCGCTACACAGAGAATACGCTTATATCAATCCCAGAACATAAATGAATAAATTTAATGAGTGTTTTAAGAATCTCAAATGACTGAAACCAAAAAATATGAAGTGTTTTTATGGTTTTCAAGACTGATAATTGTTTTAGTGTCTCAGTGTCAATGCAACTTCTCCAACTAAATAAAAAGCCGTGGCTGGTGCAACGAATTTGAGAATATGAAGTGTCTTCAATTTCAAACATGGCTTCTGTTAACCAGAAGTTACCCAAATTTTGTTTTAGGAAATAATTGATAAAATCTGCTTGGTTAGTTAGTAAGAGCGTACTAGAGTGAGCCTGCAAAACCCAAATGCATCCTTGATTATAAGCTGATATGACAATATGAACTGCATTAGTCAAAATGAACCTGAGCATTTCTATTTTTACTGTGCTAAAGACTGTGATTCCCCAAAGCACATTTGTAATACCTAAAGAATATCTGATGGAGGGTGTGGGAACAAGCCGTTATGAAATCTGTGAATGGTCTACCATCTGCAACTGAGAATGCCTGATGACTGGGTAGTGATGGGAGAACTACCAGTGTTTCAGGTAAAGATCCTGTCTGAACTCTTAGGGGTAAAGACCTTGCAATTTGCTAGCAGAGGGTTTTGCAAATTACTTTCCTTATACTTAAATTGAGCTCTTAAATGCTTGTGTAACAGAGTAATAATGATTAACCATATAGCATGTGAGCTGAAGAACAAAAGTTTAGGCTAAGAAAAAGACAAATAGGTGACTGCAGAGAAGTACAATAATTCATAATTTGAAAATTGTACTAAAGAGTGAGGCAGCTTCATAGCAAATAAAAAGCTTCTCACAGAAATGTAAGATTAACTCTTAACTAGGCTAATCTACATGCTGCTTAGCTGTTTTACTCCTTGGTACTCTGAAGAGTAGGATTTGTAATAGGTCTATTAATCAAAGTGATGGAAGAATAAAATCCTCACACTCAGCCAGCAAAGCATCAAGTCAATATCAAAATCATAACATTTTAAGTTAAAGCCATCTATCTGGGCTTTGGAAATGTTTAGACTACACAACCAAAAGTCAGAAGCCAAACGTTTGAACTAAGCTGATAACAAGTGATCATTAATTAAGACTGAAGTCAACAATCTGGCACTGAGAAAATTTCTAGGACACTGAGCCAAAAGTCAAAAGTAAGATGTCCAAAGTAAGTTCATAATAATTCATCATCCATTTGAGATGAGATAAGCTCATTGGAGGAAGCCAAACGTGGATAATACAGGGGACTACAGCAAGTCTGTATGATAAGTATTAATTTCTCTTCTGAGAGGGAGGCTAATGGGGACTCAGGGTTCAGCTAATTTGGGACTGTTTTTTATAATTGGATAAATGGTTATTTAGGGCTGAGGCTACTATTATTGATGTCAAAGATTTATACTGAGATGACAGCTAACTACCAAACCCAGTTGTTGAACCCAGTTGTGCTGGGCTGTGTCCCAGCACATAGTGGTGCCAACACTTGCTCCACCTACCTCTTGGCCTAAAAAACATCAGTTTATTAGTACAGGAGATGAACTAACAGCCTCAGTAATAAAGTAATAATCATAGTGGGATGCACTCTGTTCACAGCCATCCAGTAGCAAAGATAGCAGCCCCATTATGAGCCAAGTATGCTCTGCTGAGTGCTGGGGATTTTCAAGGGACAATCCATGGACTGCTGGTGGTCTACAAGGCATACAGAAGTGGATGGTAAAAGCAGAAACTGCATGTATCCCTAGTTGTTGCTCTGTGTCTACTCTTGCTCTGTGCAATGGCTCCCAGTTTCTTTTAACCATCTAGTGTCCTTCAAAAGCTTGTTGAAGAGGTGGTTGTACATAGGTTAGAAGACATAGGTGGGGAGTTGAAGGATGAACTCTGCAGTGATGGATTTTCTCTTTAGTTTTTCACTTGCAAGAGGTAACACTGGAAAGAAGGTAAAAAGTTGCCCATGTGCTATGTCCATAAGTTATGTGTGTAGTGCACTGGGCACCCTCCTGCTCCTCTTCCCCAGGATCGTGTGATGTGTCCTTATGGATCACTGGCAGCACCTGAAGCGCATGCTTGCAGCTCGTCATGGTTTAACCCCAGCTGGCAACTCAGCCCCACACAGCTGCTCGCTCGCTGCCACCAGGTTGGCATGGGGGAGAGAACTGGAAAAGTGAGAAAACTCGTGGGTTGAGATAAAGACAGTTTAACAGGTAAAGCAAAAGCTGCGCGTGGAAGCAAAGCAAACCAAGGAATTCATTCACCACTTCCCATGGGCAGGCAGGTGTTCAGCCATCTCCAGGAAAGCAGGGCTCCATCACACGTAACGGTTACTTGGGAGGACAAATGCCATAATTCCGAATGTCCCCCCTTCCTTCTTCTTTCCCAGCTTTATATACTGAGCATGATGTCCTATGGTGTGGAATATCCCTTGGGTCAGTTGGGTACAGCTGTCCCAGCTGTGTCCCCTCCCAGCTTCTTGTGCACCCCCAGCCCACTCACTGGTGGGGTGGGATGAGGAGCAGAAAAGGCCCTGTGTAAGCCCTGCTCAGCAGTAACAAAAACATACATGTGTTATAAACGCTATTTTCAGCACAAATCCAAAACATAGCCCAATACTAGGTACCACAAAGAAAATTAACTCTATCCTAGCCAAAACCATAACACAGCCTTGTTGTATGCACAGTTTGGACTTGGGGGTGGTCCAAGACTTCCCTCCTGCAGTCAGTGTAGACCATCCCAACTCAGCTCCTGGAAAATGCAAGCGGTGGGCAGTAGCATCTGCTGGCAGGGAGGTGAGGTGAGGCAAGAGGCACCTGCTGAGGGCCAGAGACAGGGCAGGAGCAGGGAGGGAGAGCGTGCTGGTGTCTGAAATAACCAATTCCACCAATACCTGATGTGATGCTCTTGCAATATGCTGCGCAAACTGGGCTGCTGTGATGCCTGTGGGACCTCTCCCACCAGAAACAGGATGTGTGGTCCTCTTGTTCTCCTGTATGGTTTCACCCAGCCATTCTCAGATATGTCCTTAATACTCTAAACATCATTCAGAGAAATAATGACTCTCCAAAATCTGTGTTCATTTTCAGTCCTCACACATCATGTACATTCTGTAGCATAATGGCCCTTCTGCATTGCATGCTCTGCTCCAATAGAAACTGCTGCCAGAAAAGGAGAATCTCTGACATTTTCTGATTATGAATACTCCCTCTCATGTCTCTGAGTGATAAGCAGCTCCTGCAATATCCCCGGCCTGCACCATAGATGGCGGTGTGCAGTTACTTTCGTTGGCATATTTACTTATTAGCTGGTTTCTTGACATTTGCTAGAAAACTACTTCACTCAGTAAACAGCAAAAATGAGAACATCTGAGACTATATTTAAACACAATTAATTTCATACGTGAAATAGGAGTATTTGTTAAGTGTTTGCTGTAAAATTTAGTGTATCATAAATCCAGTTGTTTTTATAGGTCAGATCCCAGAAGAAATCCAAGCAAAGAGACTGAAAGGTAGATAAGCAAAAGAAAATTTCCTTGGGCTGTTGTATAGAAGAATAATAAGTAATACTTAGAAGCAAAGTTATTAATTCCCCAAATGCATGACCACATTCAGTCTATGCGAATACTTTACATCAAATTCAAAAGCTAAATATTTTGAGTCAACATTACTGCTCTCCAAAATAACTAATGTATTCACCAAAACACTTCTTGAATTGACATATAGTTCTTTAAAGAGTTAGTCCTTTTTAGGTTTCCTACACCACAGAACACAGCCTGTACTGGTTCCACATTCAAAGATATCGTCTTACTCCATTTTTCCCTTGAGTAACAACCAGATTTCATAACTTCATTGTGCCTACATGGTGGTAATGCTCCAAACTGCAAAGGGTGAAAAGGGCTTGTGTTTTATCTGGTTTCTTGAAGGAGAGGCAGTAGTACAAGATAGGGGGCTGCTACCTCCACCGAGTCCTCTCACTCCTGTGCTTACGAGCATTGCCATGAAAGCTTTGGGGGCTGAAGCCGGTTTGCAGGAGGTCCACTGACCATGGGGAGATTAGTGGACAGCAGCACCCCAGGTTTCCCCTGGGGCTAGAGGTCAGACCCTGCAGTCTGTTTGTGTCACTGAAGTATAGTTGGTGCCAGCCGGGAGGGTTTGAGCTGACTCTTGTCCCTTAAAGCTGGGCTTCAGGACGGTCATCTGATGACTAGCAATTAAGCATATAGGAAGACATACAGTTTTTTTCTCCTTCTGCCAAGGATTTTATCTCCCAAGCAGGAAAATTGGTGTGGAGACCAAGACAGATGGAAAAGGACAGAGTGTGCATGGGGCTGTCTGGCTTGAGCAGAAGTGAGCTCCCAAAGCTGACTCAGGCGCCCCTAACATGCCCCTAGACCAATGCTGCTGTGCAAGGCGCTTTCTCTCCACCCCAGAAGAGCTATAAGGCAAGAGGGCTACAAATCACACTAGAGGCTGCCTGCTAAAAGTTCTCCACTGATATCTTCCCTGAGATAATTAACCACTGCAAACCAACCCAATCCCTCTCGAGCTGAGATGCTGAATGCCAGCAGCTTGTTTTAGTGACCAAGTTACCACTGAACACACGGCTATTGCACTTGCACACAAAGGTGGAGGTGCAAGTGGTCAAGGACCCTCAAGGAGCAGATAAAACATTTGAAAGTCACCACTTGCTAAACAGAGGTGAGAGAAGAGTTGCTCACAGACATTGTACCAAGGGACACTGCAAGGCAGTCCACCTTGCAGGCATGCTCCAGCTGGGGAAAGGCAGCTGTTCACGTGAAGGGAGGCACGGTGGGGGGCAAGCACTGGAGTATGTCATATCTCTCCATCTAAGGCAAGGGAAATGCACCAACTAACAGAAGAGGTTTCTCCAGGGACAACTGTAGTGAGACACAAATGCAGATTTTGCCTGGCACTATTGAATCGGGTTTGTGATTACGGCAAAAGCCAGTTTATAACTTACTCATTTGTTTGAGGATGACAGAGCTCATGAGGCGGCCAAACAGAGCAGCCAGGTTTGGAACAGCTGTGACAAGACCTGAGTGAATCAGGTGAGGGGGCAACACAAAGGCAAATGAAATGCAGTGCCTGCAAATACTGGGTAATACAGTTTAGAGAGGCACATTCTGACTTCAGTTTAGACACGTTATAGGACTTTCAGTTGACTGTATTATTTCAGAAAAAAGACAGGTCAGTGAAGACATCTGCTCAATGTTCAGCTGCTGTCAAAAAAATTACCAGCAAAATATTTTGGAAAGAGTATTAGTGTGCCTGCTCTAGGACTTGACTTAAAGCCAGTCCCCAATTACTGCTGATCCAAAGCTTAAAACTATTATATATTGGGCTCACTAGATAAGATCTATTTCCTGCACATAAATCTCATTTGGGTAAATTTCAGGGCTGCGCACTTCAGACCAGAATCCCCAGATATTTACTCTGTGCGCACCCTGATCAGCCATACAGCGTGTGCCCTAACAGCTGGCTCACTGCACAGGAAAGGTGGAGGTGGTGCTGCTGCAGGGCTTTCGACCTCCCCTGAAGCAGTTATTGATGGATGGAGAGGTGAGTTCAATCAGGTGATTGTCAGGACCCATCTGTCTTGGGATCTAGAAATGCAGCATGTCAGGAGCAACAAGCAGTTGGGCACAACTTGTAGCAACTTTGCAGCTACTCGAAATGGCACCAGATCGATCCAGGCCCTGACTTGCCCTAGGCTGGGGGGAGCTGGGGCAAAGCTCTTCCTTCAATCCTACCCATCTGCAGCCTGAACAAAGAAAATGGGTCTCAGTCTTTAAACTCACCTAATCTTTCATTGACTGATTGGATTATCACCAATATAATGTCAATTTCTGTAATCAGATGCTAATTTCTTCAGACCTGCAGTGCTTTACGTTCTTTGGAAGATCTGCTGTGTTAAGATGCTGTGCCAAAGACAGGATAGACACAATGAATGGACAAAATGTAACTGTCTTTTCTGAACGCACGATGATACAAGTGCAAGCCTGAATGGGCAGTCCTCGGCTGGGTGAAATGTAGCCTGAGGAAGTGGGTGTGGAGGACCTGAGCCAGAGGAGCCAAGGGAATGCTCCCACGTTTGAAGACGCAGGACTTAGCCCTGGTTTTTAACATTGGACAACAGCTATTTAATGCTCAGAATAGATTGGTAACAGCAGCAACATAAGCATTTTTAAAATTTGTGTTTGTACTATTAAAATATGTAATGAAATTATCTAATTTGTTGCTAACTGAAGTGTCAGGGAACGGCTTAGTTTACCAAGTTCAGTGCTACAAAGGAATTATTCTTTCAGATCCAGAGGATCCATCGCTAATGAGTTATTTGTGTAGAACTTTGATGTGTTAAAAGCCATCGACTAGTGCTATATCCTACAGAACTGGTTCTCCCATAGTTCTGTAAAGGACGCATTTTACTTAAGGCCTAAGGCACTCTATAATGAGTCCTGCAGATTTCTTTACAAGTTAATTGTCAGTTATTCTCATGCTTTAGTTCCATGATAATAAAAAAGTGAACAGCATACTTTGACATTTAGGCACACATTTATTAGGCACTCTATTAATTAAGGATTAAAACAGTGCCCTCGTATTCAGCAATATTTGTTTTGGGGGGAAAAAAATAGCATTGGTATGTCTTCAGTTTTTCTTTTTGAATGTTTAAATGTTCTTTTTCTCAGTGTGACTGAAAAAAACCCGAGTTGTCTTCATTCCCTGGGAAGCACATTTTTTCTTCTACACTCAAATGTCATGTTCTCTCATATCCTTTCACTTTTTTTGGTCATTAATTCTGTTGCAAAGAAAAAGAAGTTCACACACCACTGTAGAACAAAGTAGATCTGACTGATGCTATCTCTCTCCCCTGACCTTTCTGTAGTGCTATTCATTAATATG
This sequence comes from Phalacrocorax carbo, assembly GCF_963921805.1. Taxonomy (NCBI): domain Eukaryota; kingdom Metazoa; phylum Chordata; class Aves; order Suliformes; family Phalacrocoracidae; genus Phalacrocorax; species Phalacrocorax carbo. Next base: position 27,405,066 of record NC_087516.1, read on the forward strand.
ACTGTACCATTAAGTCTTCTGTTTTGAGGGACTGGGGAATTGCATGGCAATAGCACGTTGAGCTTTCTACCTCTCGCTAGTAAACTTGGTACTGCCTAAAAACGATTACAGTTACAAAGATTGTTAGAAAACGTAGTTATTCAGCTGCAATAACTCACTCTTTCTCTGCACGTTGTAGAGAAGGGGCTATGCGCCAGATTATAGCTGATTAACATTTTTCAGGTGAAACAGTAGTCAAAATGTGGCCATTTTTCAATCTTTTTTTTGGTTGTCAAAACGTTTCCCCACGTTCAGTGCTTTGGAAATAGGTGTTAGAAATACAACAAAACAGCCATTTTTTACGCTTTATTTTTGACCTTTTCTTTAGCACTTCATCAGCTCTCACTGTTGGTGAGAGTTGGTGGCGTATTTACTGGGTTTATTTTTTTTTTCAGAATTGAGAGATGTTGCTTGGAGGAGTTGTTTCTGAATTCAACAGCACAGGAACTTCTGCTTTAGAAGCAAATTAAACACCTCTTTGGAAAACCTTGCTTGGTAGCCATAAGACAGGCTATTTTTAGCCACAGAAGGAGTGAAAGAAGGGTAACTGCACATCTCATAAGGTCACCAATTCCTATCTCTTCTAGACATCTGTCCTTGCTCTTCTACTCCTAGCAGCTCTGTGTGCATCTGGATGCTGAGAGAGAGAGCAGAGAGCACTGCTGTGGTTGAATAGAAGAGATACATTCACCACACATAAGTTACTATATGTAAGCAATTCTCTTCCACTTTCATTACATGGTCTCTATAGAGCTCAAGTGTAAGACAAAAATGATCTCCTAAAGGATAGATGGGGTTGCTGGGGTAATATGTCCCTTGAACAGGAATGGCTGCATTGCTGGCTTGAAAATAGCTTCTGCTCTTGATGCCATAGAAAGAGAATAATGATTTCTGAAGTCTGAACCTAACTCCTCCACCCAGTAGTGCTACGGATTTCAGATAAGGGAACTTTACTGTTATATGCCTATATACATAGCAAGATGTCAGTAACCCAACATCCTACTTCTTGAGTGAGCCCTGAGGCATTTATAGCGTGACTATTCTCACTTATTTTGACAGTCATTAGGCTGAGGTAGCCTGGCTTCTACATTTTTCTCCAAAAGCTGTAACCAGCTTTCCCAATGGTTAGTTGTGGGCAAGTGCTTTTAATAGCCGGCCCACATAACTGTACCCCTCGTGCATTCCCGAGAGACTTCAGAAAACGTGGTGATGTTCCTGACTGGGGTGAAGAACAAGGCAGTGCTGGTCAAATCCCAGAAATATTTATTCAGAAATAAATCACAAAATGGTGACTGCCAGCGCCTGCAGCTCCCAACCCAAAACAGTCCAAAATGACCCCTCCTAGGTATGAAAGGATGCTGAAAAAGAAGCAAGGCAAAAGAAAGAAGAAAAGCAGCACATTTCCCCTGATTAAACCAAACCAAAACACACTTTGTGGGTTTTACAGGTCTGTATTAGATTGCTGATGTAGGCAATGGGCCGGGGCTCTGCAGCCAGAGGAGGAGCGGAGACGTGGCGGGAGCCTCCCCAGGGCGCGGGGCTGAGGCTGAGGCACATCCCGGCGCTCCTGCCAGCCATGCTGGGCTGGGAGGCACGTGTGGCCCGGCAGGTGACACAGATGCGTGTGGCTTGGCAGCTGGCTCTCCCAGCAAGGCAGTTGCAGGAAGGGCTTTCTCAACAACCAGCCAAGAATAAGGATATCGTTTGAGAGAGCAGCATACAGGGTTTTATTCAACACAGTCCTTATGTGCTTAATGAAGCAGCTCATGTAGCTAAAGGGTTGGCAATTTAGGTGGTAAGGGGTTTTATTATTTTTTTTAAAGGGAAATCTGCTTGCACCAGGCTGTAAAAACAGAAGAAGCTGGTAACTCAATTTAGCCTTTTTGTTCTTTGAAATTCAAGACAATATTTACTGAAGAGCCAGGGTGAAATGAGCAATCCTGATGGCTACATCAAGCAAGACGTGAGCTAAACCTATCTGTCATTACCCTAGTCAAGACAGAAGTGTGACATTACTTAGGAGTGTACGGAAGATCCAGTCTCTGCTCCAATTCTGGTAGCCAAACTGAAGTCCCAGGGCCTTACTAACATCCATAGTCCCTGCCTGCAATGGTAATATGATTGGCTCTCATGCTAGAGCTTCATGGGTCACTGAGTTGTTTTATACTCTAAAGGAACCCTAAAAGTTTCACAGTGAAAACAGAAAGAAAACAAACAAACAAGCAAACAAAAGCCCAAACCCAGAGAACTGAGCGCAGTAAAATTGTTATTAGGGACTATGAATCTATTTAAGGAGATTTTAATACCTGTTTTTACAATCAATCAGTTTGGCAGAATGGAGGTAGTTACTGTGTGCATGGATGCAATGATTTCAGAAGCTGTTTAGGAAAAATTGTTTGGTCTTGCACTGAAGCTGATGAGGACTTACGATAATGTGCTCTCCCCATAGGTTTGCTGTGGGGACAGTAAGAAAAGCCTGGTAAATAATACCTTCAACTACAATGAAATTATCTTCTCTGCCTGTTATATGACTAATCTCACCTTCATTAGTTTTAATACTAAGCTTTATAAACAACAGCAATCACACCAATAGCTATACGAGCTTTTAACAGTGTTTTTCATTCAAAATTAATGATGACACATCACCTGGAAGCTGGAAGGCTTCAGCTAAGAATAAATAATAAGCACATTATGTCAGTATGTCAGTAATGTGAGTACTTTGCAGGAACGTTACCCAATAAAAAACAGTCTAAAAGTGAGGTCCTCGGAGCCACCTGATGTCCTCAAACTGCAGATAAAGGATGCTCACCAACAGCCTGCATGATAATTTATCCTGTATTTTTAATTATTTGTGGCTTTAGTTTAATATTTATGACATCAACAGATGCAAATGAATCTACTGGTATCTCAGATTCTTTAAGGATGTGGCTGCACAGATGCAACCTGTACACGAGGGGAGCAGAGCGAAGGTTTTTGTCTCTCTGGGTCAGAGCAACCCAGTTTATCTCCACTGGAGTCACACCACATTCTGTAGACTGTGTCAGCATTTCAGAGAAAGCAAAAAACAAGACCAAAGAAGTCAGTTAAGACCTCAGCATTTCGTAGGAAAACTGCCCGTATATCTTCAAACTTTAAAGGTTGGCTGTGTTTGCAAGAGCCGTGCTGAAATCTGCCTCTGATTTTTATTTGGCACAAGTGAGATAAATCCACTCGAGTGAGTGAAATGCCATTTATCCACACAAAAATAAACCAACCTCATATGCACTTTCAAGCAAATACTTAAGCCCTTACAGGATTTTTCTTGCAGGATGGAGCAATGTGGGATTCAAATAAAGGGAAGGGAAATTGCGCCGGTTTGCTGGAGACCCTGTACAGCTGCCATCGGATTGCACAAGAGGGGAGCAGAGAGTGGCCTCTGCCTAAAGGGGGGCACAAACCCAAACTTTTTATTAACAACCCAAGCACTAGTGATGCAACGCAGAAGAATTAAACCCAGGTCAAAACCTTGCCGATGCCTGTGGATTGGGAGCCCCCCTCCCCCAGTTTCACCCCAGAAGAATAGCTCCGCAGTTCCTGCAGCAGCTCGAACTGTATCCTTGTATCAGAATGATTTTTTTCAGATCTCTTTTTTTTTGGAAGCTGGTGATCTAATTAACCAAGTCAACATTTTTATGACCTGTGACACATTCACTTAGCAATTAGTACCAAATGTGGCTTTTCTGCAAATCTGACAGGATGGATCTGTTGCCCCTGGCCTCTGCACCTGAGGACAGCTGAATGCACCGCGCAGACCTCACCGAGCTCCTGCTCCAAGCCTCATCCTGGTCAACAAAGAGATTCCTTCTGACCTTCCTGGAAGCTGGATTAGGCCTTTAAAAGTCATACGTTTTAAAACATTCCATGGAGGCTATGTTTGCTCTAAAACCACAGCGAAGTAAATGCAATACTATATTAATATTTAACATTGGCTTATAAAAACTGGGAACTCAGAGTCAGGACAGCTGGCACAAGTTTAATTCACATCATTATTTCGAAAAGAAAATGCAGAAGAGGACAGAATATCACATCTTCACGTTCAAAATCTGTTTTCTTTTCCTTAATAACAGATTTTGTTATTTCTATACCTACACCTGTTAAAAAGCCATGAAAAACATTTTGCATTTACATAATTTTAAAATTCGCTTTTCCTATCTTGTAGTACTGGTTATACTTAAAGAAATCAAAACACACAAAAAAAAAGGGTCAGAGGGGAAAAAAAAAAAGAGAACAGATTAGTTAAAAGAAAAACAAACACAAATATTGTGCTTGTGGACTGTATTTAGGGGTTGGCCAGAAGACTAAGGTCTTGATAGATGGTTCTCTGCGCACAGTTTTATTGCTGGTACACAGCACACTTTGTTCCTTTTGTTTCACTAAACCTGCCAACTTTGGAAATTAGTGACACGGGCATTCAAAATCTTTGACAAGTGGTCAGACTCCGATATACATATTCATACCCCAGCGGTAAATGATGGCAGGAAGTTTCAGATGCCATAAAAATGAATTCTTTAGTTCAGCCCAACTTTAATGTAATGCTGGTTTCGAAAGCACTTTCACTGTTAAAGCAGAGCGCCTCTTAGATAGCACACTGGGGAGACATCATTTAAAGAAATGTTGCTTTGCTTAAACCAGAAGTCCAAATCTGCTCAGTTCATTTAAAATATTTTTTTTTTCTTCTCTAGAATAAATGAATAAGCAGTTCCCTTTGTGGTTTTCCTGATGCTTGGTGACTTGCTATTATTCTTCCAGCAGAAAAAGGATCAGACGCTCATATGAACAGATGTGTCCCTCCTCCTCAGCCCCACACTCGCCCTCTCCCTTTGGAAAATAAAGGTGACGGGCTTGGTGTTTGACTAAAAGAGGCTATAAATCTTCCGGGGATATACTGCTATTTCTTTGCACATAAAAAGTATCGAGGAAAGGAAATGGGATAAAAAGCAAAGAGTCTTAGTAATAAATCCTACGCTGTGCTTGTGTAGTTAACTCTTGGAAGCGCAGGGCTGCTCGAACAGAGTGCCTGTGCAGGGATCCCTTCTGCTCTGGGCGCCAGGCTCGCGGGGAGGCAAGGGGCCCGCCTAGGCGTGCCGGAGGGGGAGATGCCCGCGGTTCAGCTCGGCCGGTTTTGCGCGGAGGCTGAACGCCCGCGCTGCCGGCAGGGCACGAACAGCACCCGCTGCTCCGGCCGCAGAGCCCGCTCCCTCCAGGCTCGGCTCCCGGCGGCTCGCAGGGACGGAGCGGGACCGGCCCAGCCCCCGGCGCCGGGGCGGGGGGCAGCGAGGCGGGGGCCGGAGCGGGGACGATGCTCCGGAGGCAGAGGAGCGGGGCGGCGGCGGGGGACGGGCCGGGGGCGGCAGGTGAGCGCGGGCGCGGCCCCGCGGGGGCGCGGCTGCGGGGGGCCGGGAGGGGGGGGGGGTGGGGGGGGGCAGCTGTCCCCCCCGCCCCCCCGCCCCGGACGCGGCGCAGGAGGCCCCGCACCGCACCCGGGGCCGCCCCTTGCCTGCCCCGGCGGGGCGGGCGGGCAGCGGGGCGGCGGCGGCGGCGGCGGCGGCGGGGCGATGGCGGGGCGGCGGCGGGCGCTGCTGCTGCGCTGCCTCCTGCTGGGGCTGCTGGGCGGCGGCGGCGGGGGCCAGCCCGGCGGCGGGGAGTACTGCCACGGCTGGGTGGACGGGCAGGGCGGCTACCACGAGGGCTTCCAGTGCCCCGAGGGCTTCGACACGGCGGCCGCCACCATCTGCTGCGGCTCCTGCGCGCTGCGCTACTGCTGCGCCGCCGCCGAGGCCCGCCTGGAGCAGGGCGGCTGCACCAACGACCGGGAGCCCCCGGACCCGGGAGTCACCGCCCGTGAGTGCCCGGCCCGCGGGTCCCGGGGCGGGCGGGAGCCGGCCCCCGAGGAGCATCCCCCCCGGCCGGAGCCCGGCGGCCGCCCCCCGCGGCGGCTGCGGGGCTGCCCGGCCCGGCCCGGCCCGGCTAAGCTCGGCCCGGCCGGGCTCGGCTCAGCCCGGCGGGTGGGCAGGAGGCGGGCGCGGCTCCAGGTGCGCACAGGGAGGAGGCGCCGGGTGTGCGGGGCCGCGGGCGGCGCGTTACGGCTGCGGGAGCGGCCCCGCGGCGGGAGGCAGAGCCGGCGCCCGGGGATGCGCCTGCTGTCGGAACCGCACGGTCACAAAGGGGCCCCAGCAGCTGGATCCATCCTAAGCGGAAGGCGCATTTGTAAAGGTTGCATCGGCAAACTTACCTGTGTCTGTTTAGCTTACGTTGGTTTTCCCGGAGGTGAGTCTGGGCTCCGGCGCTCGGCCGACACAACCCGGCCGTGCGGGGGGCCGGCAGGTTTTCAAACAAAAGAAATCCGGCAGCGCACACGGAGACGAGTTAGTTCCCCGAGTCACACGTTCTGCGCTCATTTTCCACCTTAGGAGTGGAAGCGACTTAACAGCATCTGCAGCATTCGAGCTTCGCCTGCAGATTCAAGCGGTTACACTGGACAGCCCCGACAGTTTTGGGGGGTGAGGGAGGTGGAGAGGAGTGCGATCCCTGAGCGAAATCTCACTACAACCAGCAAACGGGACACGGCGTAGACAGCCTTTACCATTGGTAGCTGTTAAAACTGTCAACAGAAAGAAATTTTGGCTGGTACATACAGGGTTTAACTTTGATTTTGTTCTAATAGTAATAGTCGGAAGCTCTGTCTTCTGAGCAGCTCAGCGTGTTAGTGGGGCCAAAACGATGTGGGGCTTCGTAAACTCTGTGGAGTTTGTTTCTGCGCAGCAGACCTGTTACTTCCGTGGGCTAACGTGTGCGGCTTTTCTTATTCTTTCTTCTCCCAGAACCAATCTACGTTCCATTCCTCATTGTTGGATCAATATTTATTGCCTTCATTATCGTGGGCTCTCTGGTAGCCGTTTATTGTTGCACATGTTTAAGACCTAAACAACCGTCGCAGCCAATACGGTTTTCTCTGCGGAGCTATCAGACCGAGACTCTTCCCATGATCCTGGCCTCGACAAGCTTCAGGACGCCGTCGAGGCAGTCGAGTACCGCGACAAGTTCCAGTTCGACCAGCGGCTCAGTTCGCAGGTTCTCCTTTCCCCGGGCAGAGCCAGGGTGCCTTGTGGCATCGCCACCTCCCCCGTACACATCTGGCTGCTTCCAGCCAGCCCATGCAGTGCACCTGACCCAGCCGTCAGGATTTCTGATGTCGCCGCCGTACTTTGGGTACCCTCTCCAGCCAGAGCCTGCCCTGGCTGGAAAAAGCTGCTCCGATTTTAGCCAGAGCTGAAAGGCGTTGTCAAGAAACGACGAAGCCTTCGGAAGCGCAGGGACTGCTGCTGTTGGGCGTCACGCTGACATGCTCTGGGGTTGCAGGAGTCAGAACCGTTCCCGTGGGTGAGTTGCCCTTGAGAAGTGCAAGGTCTCGTTTGGGATCTCACTCCCCAAACTTGTATCACACAAATGAATTGTAAAACATTCCAAACTTAGTTGCTCTAAAAACTGACGGCTCTGATCGTTCAGCCTAATTTGTGCAGAACGTGCTCAGAGACAAGTAGAAAAACCATTTTGGGATAAAGGTACTCATTTCACAGCGTTATGAATGACATTTTAACCCTAAATGCTGTTAGCTTGGTTAACAAACGGTGGCTGCGTTCCACTGGTAATAATCAGACTAGCTCTGTAAAGCAGCAATGAGCCTGAGAAGTAAGAGATGAGTAATATTTACTAAAGAGGATTCTGAAAACAGCTGACTGCTTCCCACTTCCATGAGCAATGAGAATAAGAGGAAGAATTTTACTACAGATATCAAAATCTATAAGGTTTTTTAAATACACATAATATACCTGAACTTACACTGCATATTTGCATTAGTAAACTTTAACTGTGGTAGATAAAACAAGTACTAATTAGGCTAGTTGGAAATGAGCCAATCCCGAGCAGCCAAATAATTATCTATGAGAAAAGCAGACTGTATTCAGCAATATCACGAAAAACTTATCCACACGAAGTCCTACAAATGGTGTTACATTCAAATATTTTTCAGAAGGAAGTATTTATTGTTGGCTTTTCGCTCAGCAACGTGTGTAAGTTGGACAAACCGAACATAAAGTTCTATTTGTAAAATTAGCCATGTATAAAATGTAAAGACAAGCTTGTAATTTAAAATGTATTTACAGCAATGACAAGACTAATTATTTAGTAGTCTCACACACACACACAAAAAAGATTATCAATAAACTGTGTGGTTGAAATGTTGTGTCATCTGTATGTCTCTGTACAGGCGGTGTTTGATGAGCAAGTTTTCATTTTGATGGTGTAACTATACTGTTCTTTTTCCTGTTAAAAATAGTTCATTTTCCTTTTGTACACGATTTACATCTTTAACTGCACCTGTTGTGCAGATTTAATATAATATAAAATTCTGACTATAGAGCAAACTAATAGATCAATTAACGTCTTTTATATGTAACTGTGATAAAAATGTGGTTAAAAAGTACACTGATTATTTGGGTATTTTAATTTAAAACATCCTGACCTAGGAATAAATTTTGTTTGCCCTTCTACATTCCTTCACCCAAGTAAACCAACAAACCAAATGGAAGAAGAAAAAAAATGCATATAAACCAGACACATGCAGCAAGCCAATGGAAAATACATGGGAAAAATGCAGTCGTTAAAGGGCTTCTCTGTATACTTATTTCTGTGAACAAACAAAGTAATTCTGTGTGTCAGAACCTACAACACCAGAGGCCGAACTGTCCTATGTTAGCAGCCCTGAGCTCCCTGTGTGTAGGATCTGTTGAAGTACATTGTAGCCGACCTATTTCACAAGTACTAGCATACCGGTGCGTATTAAACTTACAGCCCTTCTATTCTGAGTTACAGTGTACTTCCCTGGATTTTAGAAAAGCTTCGCTGGTTCTTCCTCAAGAGTTGGATATATTTTGTTTCGAGGCAAATATCTAACAATCAGTATCTTGGCATTTATGAAAAAAATATTTTGAAATAACCCTTTTAATATGTTTTTATTGCATAATTAACATTACAATCCAATTGATATCACTGCTGGAGATGCGGTTTCTAAGCAGAAAGACCACTTTTATATGATGATGTTTTAAGGAATAGGCTTTAGCTTCAATGTTGTAATTGTTAATTACAAACTAAAATAAAGATACACAGCAGCATATGTTTTATAAAAATCTAAGAAGTAGATTTGGAGTACTTGGGAAATTACTTGAAAGGTAAGTGTGCTGGCTTGCAAGGCTTAAGAAACAGTCTTCAAGGAAGGGGGTGGGTAGGTTTTTGCCCACCCTTGATGATGGTTCATAGGACTCTTTTCACTGCACATTTTGAATGGATAAGAAATACAGGACCGTTCACCAAGTAACTTTTTGGAAAGATCATTTAATGTTGCAACAGATAGCAGCTCTGCTGTTTGGCAGCATCCTGCAGGATCTGCTGATCATTCCTGTGCACAGCAGAAGCAGATAGAAAAACAATTAGGCTGTATTTTTTACAAATATATCCTAAGTCTTCAATTAGTAGAAACCTTTTTTAATCTAGTAAACCAAGGCAACACAGATCCTTCTGGAAGCAGACACTGGATCAATTCTAGTTAAGAAGGTGCAATTCTCTGTTCCTTTAAAGAGTGATTAGTCACCAGAGCCACGGACACAGGTGGTGGGTAGCTGAAATTTAGTGTATTTCTCCCAAGATAGGCTGCACACAGAGACGCCATAGCTGGAGTCAGTTACTGCCTATTGCCCTTCGGCGGTGTGCACTGACCAGGCCAGGCTGCTTCACCATGATGATGGCCTTAGTGCGCTCTACAGTCAGATTTATTCATGTTTTAATGCAGGGATGGATTTTTGTTACACTTGCGTAAAGGCTTACTGATTTTAATGACTATTCAGCCCGAGTAGAGGCTGTGCAGGTTGCCATGTGGTGTGATACTCAGCCTAGCAGGGAAGACCCCTCTGCGCTCCTTCCTTTCCTCCCCTGATGCTGCATAATGGGTTTGACCTCATAAAATGCTCGAAGAACTTGACACACAGGAATAATTTCATTGAATCGACTTCTCTAAGTCTGTAAGCTTATAGAGTGCAAACACTTCACAGATCGGTGGCCAGAGTGCCACAAATCCTGCAGACTGGGGTCTAAGGCTGGGAAGGGTCAGGTGTAGTTAAAATAGCTGCACTGGGTTACCTGTAAAGCAGGTGAGGTGGGGATTATGCATCAGCTGTAAATAGATAGTCTATAAATTAAGAAGAATCTATAAATTATTGTCCAGGCAGCTACAGTGGCAGTGACCTATACAGCTGAAGGCAGGTGGCCAGAATACAAGCCCACAGACCAAAGTGCTTGGTGCCTGTGCCAGTAGTTTCCAACCCGGATGGATTCAGTGTGCGGGTGAGAACGCTGAACTTCCTTCCTAACGAAAAGGACGTATTGGCACTTGACGCCCCTGTGATTTATAGAAAACAGTAATTTTCCCAACACCTGCAGACAGAACACAAATGGCATTCTGATACAGTTTTAATGACTCATGAAACAGTTTGAAGGGCTAGATCTATGCTTGAACTAAAAGAAATCGCTTGCTAGCAGAAGTAACATTTACACGGTACTTGCTTTACTGCCATGCGTATTTTTTAACACGGTAGGTTTAACTATTTCTTTTGTAATAATGGCGTTAGTTCATCCTCATTTTACTAGAGTGACGCCAATCTAAAATAAAACAAAATGAAACAAAAATCACAGTAAATTGATTATTGTAATTCACACACATTATGTACAAAAATGCTTTGATTGCATTAACTGGTAATGGCACATCTGAAAGCCAAGACTTCCGTGGGCAAAGAATAATGGTGACACGAGTTAGATCTGCCATTTCTTTTGTGTTTCTACACGTTGTGTTTCTTATGTATCTCCAAAATGCATCAAATCTCTTCAGTGGTAGAGAAAATGTTACACGTACTTGCAGGAAAGTCTGAAGGATTTTATTTGAAACTAGGTAAGCGGTACGGTATATGGCTATGTAAGATCATGGATTATTTGTAATATTAATCCCACTGGAATTAAAAAAAAAAAGATAATTTCAAAATCACTTTATCACTACTGTTTAGTTAAATCTTGACAGTAACATTAAGGATATGGAGTCCATTTTTGGCTGTTTTTCTGCGTATTGCGATGCGCTGTGCGGACTTGGAGTCCTCCGAACAGACTTTCTGCTTTTGAGGGGGCTGCTGCTCCACAATACTCACGTAAACAGTTTTTGATTTGCAATTACATTGAGGCTGTAATTCCACGCTGTGCTGTCTTCATTAGCAAAGGCAGAATAAGAAATGTCTTTCAGGTCTTTTTGTTCTCTCCCTCTATGACTTGTGGAAATTCAGGGGACTGTGGTGTAAATTAGGTTAGTGAAATGATTTAGCTTAAAAATAACATTTGCCATAAGAAAGGAGGGAAGGGATTTGAAAGGGAGCCTGGGTCATTATAAACTGGATTATAACCTGAATAATTTCAATGGCCTCAGGATGCCAGCTTAACAGAGGTGGTGACATACCATGCGGTGGAATCTCCTTAAATCAGCTCTACCATTAAAGACTGGCTATCACGAAACTAACAGCGTGAAAGATGCATCTATTATTGAACCTGCCTTGACAGAACACAAAATCTACAAAATAAATTAGTCGTCCAGGGTATATAAAGAATCAACCGCCTATCTACAACCAAAACAGTTTAGATTTGGATACACTGATTTTTGTTCAGTGGGTGGGCACTGTTAGGGGAAAGAAATACTTGCTACGGTCACAGCCAGAGGACACAGTATTTATCACTGTCTTCTGAAAAATGAGATGTTTCTTTATTCCTGCTCTACCATTCTTGCACTGCATACTTCTCTTTCAAAATACAGTATGTTATGGCTCTGCTGCAAACAACTAAATTGCAGGCTCCCATGCTCCCCCCCCCCCCCCCCCCCCTTTTTTTTAACTCTTTCTGGACTTCACATGAGAACTAAAAAAGAGATCTGAAAATAGGTGTTTAAGAAAACCTTAAAACCATTTTCTACTTTTTCAGTTTACCCTAATAATGTAAGAATTCGTTGGTATGTGTGAAGTGCTATTTCTGGTATGTCTGCTTTTAAAGAATTCAAAACCAGGAGGGTTCGGATATACATTTTCCTTCGAAAGTAATCCCTAGCATTTGCAACCAATCAATTCAACAAACCTTCTTCATTTAATGGCAAAGTTTATTCATTTTTTTTTTAACAATTAAAAGACAAAACATTTAAAATTTGCAGTTCAAAACATGCACATTCACCAAATGCCAAATGACATGTAACACTGCATAGAACTGAATGTGTTACTAAAAGAGAACAACTATTTATAAAACACAGTGCATTTAACATCCAGTTAAAACGAAACCTGAGAAACTACCATAAACACCGAGTCAAAAAGTCTTCATTCATGCAGCTTCATAATTTCCACAAGAGTTTCAGCAGAAATGGCTTAGTGGAGCTGTAAAACCTCACTTTACCTTGAATGCAAATTTTGCTATTACAGACTGACCGCTTTCCGCAGCGGTTCATACATACCAAACACTGAAAATCCTAATGAAAAATTAAGTTGAAGTAGAAAACCAATATTAATGCATTCATGGCTTCTATTCTACAATAAAGAAACACCATAAAACATGATTTAAAAAAAACACTTGTTCTGGTCACAGCTTTGCAATTACAAATCACTCTCTCTATGGAAATGCTTTCATTTAAGTTAAAGTATCGACCCTCCAAAGCGCCCAGCTTTGCACATCATTACTCAGATGAGTAGTCCTTATACTCACAAACAGTCCAGTCGAAGCCTATGTGAGTAACGGTTTGCATAAGCAGGAACCAGGTTTGGAATGCTAAAATATTCCTTTGTTTAATAAAGATCTATTGGTTAACAGCGAGGAAACCGGGGGAGTGAGGGCAGAGGAGGGGAAGGAGAAACTCATTTGTTGAGTTTTGTTACCAGTGAAAACATCCAGTACCAGGGAAGCTGAACTGACAACTCATTTGCTTACATAGCGCTAGCTTCTCGATATATTATGAGCAGACTTTTAACGAAGGCATTAAAAAACAGGGAACAGCAACCACCATGCATTGCCTCAGAACACTTAGAAATATTGCCTCATGCAGACAGAATGATAAATTCATCAGGACTACAAGCGCTTTTACACAATACATACGAAAAAAGGGAAATAACCTCTCTCCTTAAATTTAACACGTATTCCAAATTACTCGTCATTCAAGATGGGTTTAAATGTAACAAAAGAAGTCTTAAGACAGGTAATGTGCATCGCTGTAACACAGTGAATTTTATGGATGCATGTGGACGTATAGGAATTTTCAGCTATCTCTTAGTGTTTCAAAATATTTCATTTATCATTTTATACAAATAGAATGATGACTAAGTATAAATCTGTTGAAACTGCTTTGCAAAAATAAGTGTAAAATTAGGAAATGGCAAGAAAAAATTCCAAATACAAATTATCAATAGGTCTGTTAAAATTTGTTTCCTGTTATTTACTCTTTTGAATCATTTATATATATATATATATGTATATATTTAAAAATAGTCAAGCAACAGTATTTATATAAGATATCCAATTTCTAGGTGGCACTGGTTCAACTTTTTGATCAAAATTTTTAATACTAACTTTTAATTGTTACGCAGTACACATGAAACAGATGGAAAAGTCCATGCGAATTCTATATTTACTACAAATGTGAATCTTCAAACAATAAGACCAGAGGCATTGTTACAACCGTATTTGCCTAAACTGTTTTTCTTTAAATAAACATCTGTGCAATCCCCTTATCTTAACACAGATATGGTGGACTAACAGGATGGTAATAGATTATACTACTGTGCACTCAACAGGAAAATAAAGTGCATATTGTGTACTTGACCTGATTTAAAAATGGGCACACATAGCTAAAACGGTCTTACATTTTAAAATGGAACTGAATGAGCAATCAAAAAACATAGTTAGAATTGCCACATTGTCTTTTTTACTGTTTCCAAGAAGTGGTATCTTCCAACCACTAATTACCAGACAGTAAATAATATACAGTGCCTAGAAAAGTATGGAGACAGGAGAAAAACCCATGAGAAGTAATAAAAATGAAAAATGCCTCTTGTGAAATATGACTTCAAATTCTGTAAAGATGTAAGGATGAAATGCTGTGACAAAACTATCTTAAAACCTTAAATTACAGTCTAAATTTAGGATATTAGAGCTATTTCAGTTGCTTTCTTACTTAAGCTAGTTAAACTGGGGATATGCGTGTTATTTTCCACAAACTGTATTACAATGATGAGACAGAATTTTACTTCATAGGAAGAATAAGAGATGATGTAATTTCGCGTTGTAAATACTTTACACTGCATTCTAGTCGTCATGTCCCGTCTGCAAAATCAGCAGTTAAACCATTCAGAACAAACCAATAATAATTAAAAATTTACACATAAAGAGAGTACGTATGGATTGAGTTGTTTTAGATGAGTTAAGTACACTGAAAGATTATAAAGGAGCAAAAGTGTCATGGTTAATTTCAGAAATGTTTTGAAGTTGGTCATTGTCCCTTGGATGCCAGAAAATAGGGACCCCCATTTTAGGAAAGGGGCATGCCCCCAAATTTTTTCTTGCCTTAGGTCAAGTGATTTGGCCCTCCCATATTGATCCATCTATTTATCTATGCCTGAAATGGCTTTTCTGAAGGCAGTTCTTGTCTGCATGACTGACTGGCAGTACTGTTTCTAGTGGGATACGTTCCCTTTGTCCCTGTGTCTTCTGTTTTCTGTTTAAAGATCACTCCGGGAAAGTGAGGGGAAGACATTGCATAACATGCATATGAAATGCAGACTGCCTTCCCGTTGATACGCCTTCCTAAATATGTACTTTCATATAGTGCCTTTTGCTGGGCTTTCCACGTGTATTTGTAAGGTTCTGTTAGAATGGAGCATAAGAAACTTGGAGAGTGCAATGAAGTTATGTTAAGTGTTTAGTTAGACGAAAGGCAAGGAGGTAAAGTCACCTTCAGTAAGTATATGACTAATGAAGGAGGGCAGAGAAAAGATGGGATTGGGTGACTTGTTACTTTTAAGTTGAAAGTGGGAGATTTGGAGACCAAAGAGGAAATTCTTAATTTAACAGATCATTGGGGGTGTCATTGTTCTGCTTTTCCAAACAGTTGATCTCCATTCAAAGAAAAAAAAGATAATTTCTATGTAATGCACAGAAATGTATTTAAAAATAAAACCAACTGCCACTATAGAAAAATGTAGTTTAAATGTAATTATGATGGCTTTTAAACTCCAAATTAAACATGGACTAAAATACTACAAGATTTAATCAAATTCTGAAGTTAAAGTAGGTTTTCTTACTTTGAAACTTGATGGTTGTTGTGCCTTAAGCAGGGAAATACCACGTATGATTACTTAAAAAAGTTATCACAATCTTCTTATTTAACACCTCCCTCTGTTTTTTTTTTTTCTTAAACGAGGTGTGTATCTTTTTTTCTGCAGTCATTTCCTCTCCATCTTTAATTAAAGGTGAAAGTATATAGGTATTCTGCATGACCAGTAAGTTGTAAAGAGGCTGCTGCAATGTATTTCACACCTTTATAGGAAGTGGCTTTAGTGCAAATAAAACAGTACATACCACAGACTAATGAAGGGCATGCTTTGCTCTCTATTTCAACGTATGCATTTCAAATAATTTTAGTATAAAAATGTTGAAAGTTTAATTATTTTTAAAAAATAAGTTAAAACAAACTTTCTTTTGAACCTACAGATTAAGCAGATACAACTAACCATCACAAAAATAATTAAAGTTTGCTGAAGGGAAGTAAGGCAGAGGAATTATCAAAAAATTGAACAAAAATATGTGTACTCAATTTTACAAGGTGGCAGCCATTTTCAACATATGCAATACTAAATGAAAATAAGGGAAAAGCTTGTATAAGGCCAAAGGTGCAAAGACTTGCAGTTTTGAAAGCAAATGCCATAAAGGCCACTCAAATTAGACTCGTTGTACTGTAAATCTTTTTCCTCAAGTGTGGAGACTCAAGCGTGCAGTTCTGAGATCAGGACTGGAGTTAATTACCTTTCAAATTATTTCTAACAACAGAAAACATTTATGGAACTTCTTTGGCAAACGTTTTTAGGTTAGTTTGACACAAACATCTACAAACATCTTGACTCAAAATCTTTCTCGGAGAAGGTGAATGAACACCATTAAGATACTATTTTTTTCAGCACTTGTTGAAATCAAAGGCTTGTTATCAACTGTATTTAAATATATTAACACTTAAAAACCTTCACAGATGCTAATGGTCTGTCAATGTAAAGTATGTTCAGCGATCCGACCATTGCCTTCTGAGTATATGATCAGTATTGATTCAACCTCATTGTAAATTAAGCAAGCTGGCAAGATAAAGGTAAATTCCAATCTGTTTACAAAGGCTAAGCAAATACTTGTCAAAAAATTTAGAGATGGTGTGTTACAGTATAGTTGCACAGTGCTTATGTCTACTGAATACACAAATCCAAACTTTATGGAACAAGACCATCATAGATCTTTAGATCTCTGATAACTGGGCCATGGTCGCAGCTTCCAGCAAAGATCTAGTAGTCTGTCTCACAGAAGTAACTACTAAGGCCTAAATATTGAGCAGTGTTCCTTCACCATTCCTCAGGCCTTTGTTTTGTGGTATCGTAAGCTCTTATTACTTCAGACTGGGACACAATTCCATTTTCATCTTGAGAGAAGGCGTAGCCATCTGCAGATATAAAACAAAATAGAAACCAATTAAATTTTCATCAGATTTTTTGTTATAGCTTTAATAAAAACAACTTAACAAAGGTCAGTAGAAGGGAATAAATCTCTTTTGAGCACTAAGTAGTAGAAAAACCATGCTGTTTCTTACATAATTTTGCAATTACAAAATGGCAGAAAGAACTCTGTGCAGTTCCTTAGGAATGAAACCTACCCAAAGAACGTGATCTACTGGGTTTAGGATACTGCATCTTTACTGTAAACAAACACAGTGAAAGGTAGAATTTTGCATCTATATTATTAACTTTTATTTGTCAGTGAACACTTACGAAGCAAGTTTTGCTGCAGAGAGTCAGAGCGATACAAGTTCACATGGTTCTTCTTAAAAACATTCTTCAGTAGTTGGGCTCTTTCAGTTAAGCTAGAAAGAAAGCGGACACGTGTGAAAAATATCTACTTACTAATTGCAGTATCCCTTTATCTTCGAGTCTGTTAAATTAGAATTAATTATCAAATGAAAAGTCTCCATTCCCATTTTTCTTTTTTAATTGTGCCTGAACTAATTATTAAGAAAATGATTAAAAGCGTGTGCAAGGGCAGATTATGAAGTCCAGATCCCTGCCCATCACGATACAGGCAAAACATCTGTTTGAAGCACTGCTGTGTGCTGACAATACAAATTAATAATATTGCAAACATTTGAGCGTGACTCCTTTGGAAACACGCAGTGTAAAGGCAAGGCACTGGCTTCCTTGATGGGGCACGGCCTGATTAGTGCCAGGCCAAATTACAGTCTTTCCTTTTCCTAAATAAGAAAGTGTTACTAGCCTCTACTGCCACAGTACCCCGAAGGGATGGGAAAAGAAGATGGAGGGAAGGTCATATTCGTGGCCATCAGCTGTGCGTACAGAAACACAGAAAAGTGTTCTAGCAAGGTGTATTCCCCGTGAAACTCTAGACAGTGTTTTTCTGGAGATCATACCCAAATAATAAACTCCTATTACTAGTAGAGGTTGGTCACTTCAGCCCATCTCCTTTCTTCTCAGCAGTACTGAGACTGCTGTGTTATATGTTTATTGTGCTTTAATGAGATCCAAATGACTCTCCATTTAAGCCCAACTAGAAAACAGGAGTATTAAACAGTTTTTAAACTGAGACTCTGGCATCAGCTGAATGCTGCAAACTGTAGTGAATGGAGTAGTGAAGGTATCAGGTTTCCTTACTGTGCATCTTTCTTACATTTACAGTTCTCTCAGATAGGATCCTACATTACTAAATAAGTAACAGACAGACTAGCCATAGCACAGAAAACTTTCAAAATCTGACAATTTTGATAACATATTAAAGATACGCAAGGGACTACATTAAAAAACTCACACAAAACCTTCAATATCTTCCTCTAAATTTGATATTCACTGTGAATTAGAGCTTGTCAAGTAAACATTTCCAACTTATCATTTAAACATTTCCAATGCTTAAAAATCCAGTCCCTCCCCATGTGATCTGGTCTAAAAATTAGTTGAGTTTAAAAAAAAAGTATCTTACATTTATTCTGAGTATATAGTGATTTGATTTTGTTATAGTTTTGCTAGATTATGAAAGTTGTCTCTTGTGTAAGGACATAGTAAGTATAACAGATTTCACATACCTACTCTACTGTGTTTTGATCAGTCAAATTACTTTTTAGTATTACTGTCAATTAGCTCAACAGACTTACCTTCCCAGGCTACCCACCAGACTAGGTGGTGCAACGAATGGAACTATATTACTTCCCTTACTAGATTAGCATTCAAACCATTGAATTAGAAATGCTTATTCTTTCTTCGGTGAGTGTATTCTTCTTATATATCAAGTTGCCTTAAACTGGAGAGACTAACTGCCTGTTCTAGCATTTTTGGTACCATCATTATTCTTTGCTTGTGTTCCAGAATGAAATGTTCAAATTGCTTAAACTGTAAGCACTGAAAATACTGCATTAAGTTTTACAAGAACATGAAGTATGCACATTTCTTAGTTTATGTATAATTAAGTTTCCACTGCACAGATCTGATTGCTGGTACAGAAAATACAAATAAAGTAGGAAATACATTTGGAAAATGAAAAGTGCTTCCAGCTATTCAGCTATTAAATTCTGCTCTCTTTCTATACTTGAAGAAATACTGCAGAAAAGAAATATTATGAACCACTCTGTTTCCCATTCAAAAGCATATTTAAAAATTTACTTGCAAAGTCAAGAAAGCACGGTTTCATAATTAACCAATGATAAACCACAGTAACTAAATGCCTATGGTCATTATGTGTACCTACATGGACAAGCAGAATATTAACTACTTTTGAACACGAAATGTATACATCCACAGGAAATTAATCTCATTTAGAGAAAAAAAAATCACAACTCTATATATTCCTGACCAACCACTTAGCAGGTCTAAAAATAATTTCCAAGTTGACTGAATGAAAAACAATGATTATATAAAGCAGCATTTGCAGTATATATATCTAAAGACATTTCCAGAATTTTGGGCTGTTAATCATGTTATTGTTAGTCTATGTAGTATTCAACCCAGTAAAAATATTTCTGTAGTAAGTATTAATATTGTTGTTTCTGCTTAAGCATAATATACAAGGTATCAGAAAAACTGTTTCTGAACAATGGTTTATATAAAAACCATTTCATTTTACCTTATTCATTTCAATTTTAAGTACAAATGGCTTTGTGGCATTTCAATTACAATGGCTCTAATGATAGAAATCATACTTTTTGTGGCACAAATTTGTTAATCCACTGAAGCTGCTCTATTATTTTTGCTACCAAGGCACCCTCAAGTCAATAGCATTTCAACATGAAAATTTACATTCTGTTGGAAAAGTGACCATGCAAAATTTGCACCTTCTTGCTCAAGATATTTTCTTACCTAACTGACAAATATATGTGACAAAACCAATTTCAAAGTGTTGCCTACAGAAGAACAGAGTAAAGTATTTTTGGACAGTTTTGGGGAATAAAAAATCCAGTTACACATCCTTACACACACTAAAACAGCTGGGTACAATAGGAATGCTCTTCCTGAGCCTTCAGGGATAACAGTTTAAAAACCTTTTCAAATCAGCACTGGAAAATTACAAGGGATGTCAGATTTTAAGACTATATTAGCATGTCCTACTTTCAAAGCATATGCTAAAGTACAATAAAGATCTTTGGAGAATAATATTTAAAATTATTTCAAGATTTTAAGAAAATGGCTGAAAGTGCAAATTTAGAATTTAAATAGAAAATTCCCATCCTACAATTGTTTGATAGGAAAACATCAAAAGGTAAAGCCTTACAATCTTAGCTATATGTAAATGCATGCAGTATCAGGTCAACACAGTTCTAAAAACCTGCAACAAATATATTCTAGCTGAAGAAAGAGCCATAAAAATTACACTAATATACTTCTAAGTAACCATTCAGATACTGTCTGATTACATCCTCTAGCCAATAGTAGAACCCTGACCTGTTATCTGTGGAAGCTGAGCCTCTTATTTTTGTGTTGTATTTTTAAGATGGGAATGGACAGAGTGGTAAAGTTCCTGAGGTATCTTTCTTGCTATTTCCCAGTTACTTCTTAATGAAACGGTGATTTATATCTTCTTAGGTTATTTTTGCATTTCATAAGAACAAATCCCTTCTTCTGCTACAACATAAAAAGGCACTTCCAGAGGTATGCACACTAGAAAAATATTTGGTGCTGAAGAATACACAATAAGTTTGTCAAAAATAACTATTTGTTCTTGCAGGAAAAGCACTACAACTCAAGAATAAAAAAGTCTCGTGTACATATTTAAAACAGATGTAGAGGACATCTGTTACTTACTCGGCACTGGTAACTAGTTAATCCAGGCTTCTGCAACTTAGGAGACTCAAAAATGTTTACAATATTTCAATCAAATTTCTGAAGATGCAAGTAAGTTCATCAGGCCATTTCTTTAACAAAGACTATTTTCTCCATAAAGGCTGAAGTTTTGACTCTGTTACCTGAATTAAGATATAATTTTAAAAAATTGTGGGGGGAATAAATCCTGAAGAGATACTAAGATGTCTAACATCAATTTGCATGTTAGGTGGATGCTTGTATACTTCAAAGAATACAGGTCTAAAAATAACTTGGTGGAGAAAGAATTCATCTAAGACAGACATTCTGGCAGGTCACTAAACAACCTTCATGAAGCTCTCCTAACTACTTAATTATGAAATAAAAAGAGAATTATAAAACTAGTGGTGAAAACACCAAGGTCCTTTTACCTGGATAAAAGACGTTCTGCAGGATGAAGGAAGAGCATGCTGCCTAGACAACTAAAGTAAACAGCTGAATTTGGTAAAATGAGAAGTCTTGGGAATGCAAGTATGGAACACTAGAAAGGTACATTACCTTACTTCTACATCCACAAGATGTTCCCCTTTTAGCACTGTCTAGTACTAATGCCTGCTTTCTTTTCTGTAATTCAATCTTTTACAACTTCTGCCCTTTGCAAAAGAGCACACAGCACAGACTGCTTCTGGCTCAAAGTTCAGCACATTGATATATGAGTTGGTTAATTTGGAGGAAGATCTTGCCCTGAAGCTGCCTGAATGAGCACTGCCACTGGAGAGAGGCATCCATACAATCAGATCACCTTTGAAGGTAAGAGAAGTTATTCTTGCAAGCACTAGCTGGGTCTTGCAGTGATGAAAGAAGTGTATGCTCAATGCAGGAATCATCATCAACTAGGGGGTTTTTGCAGTATTTCCAGAATGAAGCTGCTGCCACAAGGACAGCATATAGGGCCTTGTGGGAGACATTATGCAGGTATGTGCTCCTACGTAGCCCACCATGCTAGACTAGGTGTTCCACAGTTGGTCAAATGAGCTTCCAGGCCTCATGGTACCTCCCCTAGTATTCGTCTATGGTACCAGGGAAGATGAACTCCACTAGAGACAAAACATTCTAATGAGAATAATTTCTAGGAAAAGAAAGGAAAAGTAGGAGCAAACATTCACACAAGCTGAATATTCCACCCATTAGAAATGGTGGTCATCACCTTGGTATTGGATGTAGTTTGGTCTCAACCTGGTAAATCCTAGTAAGCTGATTCCCACAGAACTGGAGGAGGGATACAGTAAGATTGAAGGAGAAAGAGAACTTAAGTATCTTTATGAACAAAAGGTGCTTCTGGAAAGTTGAACCTACAATAAAAGAAGTGTCTGTTTGTCTTTTTTTTCTGGTCTCTTTCCATGCATACTTTAGTAGGAAAAAAGCCTTCTCGGCTAAGCCCTTTGCCATGAAGACACTGAAAAACCAGCAGTCCAAAGGAAGGAAAGAACTGGAAAATCAAATATCAACAATTTCATCTTTTTTTTTTGACTTCACAAAACTCATGAAAATGAAGAAATTGTCCAACTGTTGAGTTTTACCTTTTCCCTTTTCAAATTACCTGCCTGACCCATGAAGGAGGATGTAACAAGGGCATTCTTGTGGAGTCTTAAGATTATTTCTTACCTTATATGGGTCAGTCAAATTTGTTTGCTCTGGAGTGGCATTAGATACAAAGCCAGCTTGTTCTATTCAATTTCAGCGAAATGTAGACAGATTTTGCTGTTTTCCCCTATGTTACCAAGCAGGTTTTTAAGATTTTTTTATTGTGCTTAGGACCAATTTATAACTCTACTAGTGAATGATGCAGGTTTAAACTCACTTTGTGTTAATTGTTCACACAGTCAAAAGTGACAGAATTAAAATTGTACCTCTAGTTTGTTCTGTACGTAATAATTAGAGACATAACAGTCAGCTACAAAGAAACACGTCAGTTAAAGCCTCTGGTAAAAACCTACATCCGAGCATATGAAAAAACATAGGGGCTCAGGAGACCTGAAAGCTCTTTACAGATGCCTTTTGTTTGTATGGATTTTGAAAAATAACCTTCTGTCTTTGATACATGTATAAGGCTAAAAATATTTAGCTTTTTTTTTTTTAAGACAATGATCTACAGATTTTTACAGTACCTCTTGCCATGCACAACTGCCCCAGGATCCTCAGACTTTGCTTCCAACTCCTGAACTTCATCTACCAGTGTCTTAAAAGTAGCTCTCTTTACTCTGTAAGTAATATAAAATACTGCCAGATTTACTCCTCTTGAAAGTAAAAGAACAGGCTGTTTTAACACTTACATAAACAAAATCCATTTACAAATCCATTTTCCCAGAAGATTTAAAATTAAGCTTTACAAGAAGAAGCATTATAAAGCAAGTCTAAATACATTTTATCAGCTGTTCTTGCAAATTAGAAACAACAAATATTTATAAAAAAGACAATACAGTTATTGAAACATTTAAAATACTAGTAACACTTGTAATAAAGTTTGTCAAAAACAGAGAAGGTGAAGAATAATTTTATATAATCACTGGAGCTGATCTTCATTTACTTTTCATATATCAGTAATTAGAACACACATTTAAAAGTCAGTACTTTCTCCTGTAAACTTCTGCATTTCTGTACTCACACTTTGTATACTACATCAAAAAGTAAAGCTGTCATAGGAATACATAGAAGTCCCATCCAAAACACTCCAGAGCTGAACATCATAGCTGCCTGGAGGGAAAAAAGCAGAAATTGTGATGATGTCATGACGAGAACTTAGGAAAAAATCCTTAGAAATATCAATTACTTGGTTGAGGGTATTAAAAGCAAATTTAAATGAACCGTTCGAGACTCTCTAATGTGAAATAAAACTTTAACTCCTTTCCTGAAGTCCCCTCAGTTGCTATAGAAATCCAGTAGATAGTAAGCACTAATTCATGTTAAGAAGCTGGTAGAAATATCACACTGCTTAGCTCTGAGAGAGAGAGGGAATCTACCCCTCCACAACCCTGCTCCACACCACTATGCTGATTGTAGACACTTCCATTAAAATCAGATTTATTGAAAACCCATCCCCCACCCACACAACCTTTGTCAATATGTTATGAGCACAATTTATTATTTGCAATCAACCCTAACAGGATATAATGGTTCCTGATCCTTGGTGTGGATATTGGACGCTGTTAAAATCATTTTGGAATGTAACTTGGATCCAAGTTATCTCCAAGAGAACTCACTGTACCACAGTTCCCACACTGCCACAGACTCCTTTCCAACAAACTGCTTAAAAATGAGAACTAAGAAAACAACTAACTACATAATTATGGAAGTATGCAACGTATTGTTAAATGAAGACCGAACATATTAACACACAGTGAAATATTTGCAAACCACATTGTTGCTTTCAGCTGTTTGTTTTTTTACACCTCTTTATATTAACACAGGAATTTCTTCTGTTCATAACTTAACTTGGTCTGCAAACATACTAAAAACTAAAACAAACATCGTAATATATGGACACTAAAGGAAAAAACGCCTTTAATCTACCTTTGTAATTCATGCCCAAGTGTCTACATCAATAATATTATGGATGCAAGAGGTACGATAAATACTTAATGAAGCATATTACTGAAAGATTGTTTTGTAGCCAGTATTAAAAATACCTTTGTAACGTAATTAGATTGCACGGAGATTGAAAGTAACATTGCCACAGAACGATACCCTTTGAAATTCTTTGCTTCATTACTTGGAGACTAATTCCTTTCAGAGGTTAAACCTCAGTATGTAACTAAAATAAACAAGCTGAAATTTTACTAATATTAATTAGCAGACAAATGCAGATGGCTTGCAGTAGCTAAAGTCTAATTTCTGAAAGCGTATACATAAACATTTCAGAATTATACTTGATATGTTCATGTGTAAAAACAAAAGTGAAATATTTTCAGAAAAAATCTCATTCTCATATAGATAAAAAGTTCTATTTACCTTGTCTTCGTATCCAAATTCCTACAGACACTGATTCTTTGGAAAGCATTAGAATCTAAAGTGACAATTTGGTAAACTTTCCACGGCTATGTTAAAAGGACATAGATATTGCCCTGAGATTCCAGTAATTATTTCTGCCAACAGCTGTCAGCAAAGGTGCAAACACTGAGCAGTGACAGGTTCAAAAATAAAACAACTCACATTTTCAACGGAGGAAAAAAAAAAAATTTTGCATCAGGACGCGGAGAAAATGTATTAGCACAGTCACTTTATAAGCAAAACATGACTTTTGACATACTTGATGAAATACTCATTTCCTAAAGCAGCAGCTGACAGGAAATGTCTATCACAAATACATTTTGCAAGACTTTTTATAACTAAGTAGCAATTAGAGACATGAAGTTTCCTAAAACACATGAAAAAGCATAAAAAATACAACTTGAAGTAATTATGACTCCTACTTCCTATCAATAACAACATTTTTTAATTTATAAGAACACAGCAAAGAGCTGTCCTTGCATTAGCCACCCTGTATTAAATGTTTGCTGGTGAAACAGCAAAAGTGATAATGTAGGTCTTAGGATGTTAATTCTGACCATTGTAATGCTAACTATGAATGAAGGAACAACTGGCGCCTACTATTCAGTCCATCCAGCCTTTGGCTTTACAAATGAACAACATGAATTGAGGGAAAAAAAAAAGTTTTTCTGCGTCATATTTGAAAGCCTGTCAGATTTTTTTTCTTTTACAGAGTTAATCCAAACCTAAAAGATTTAAAGCCGACATTCGCATTAAAGACAGAGGGCCTCTTTGTATTTTTTGGATGAAGAGGGGAAAAAATAAAATCCCACAGAGGTATTTCCTTCCTTTCTGTACAAGAAAGCTCCCCCCTCACTCTGTAGAAAACATTTTTGTCTCTAACTTTTCACATCTCTCTACACATAGGCAGGTCATCTGGGAAATGGCAAACCAATCCTTTTCAGACAATAGCACTAACAGGAGCAGCCTGTTCTGGGGACGGACTCTGGCTGCCTCTGTTCGTGGTTTACAAATTGTTCCTAATGTGAGAGATTTGTGGTCTATGCCAAGTTTTCCCCCTTTAGGCCTTGTGAAACCAAATGGAATCTGCCACAAAAGTGGCTCCCAGGGGAATTCAGAAGTAATCCAAAATGAGAGCTGGGAAGCCTAGTTTATTGTAGGAGTTACAAATCCTGCAGGGAGGATAAATAATTTGTTGTCTGTGGAGCTCACACTCAATATTAGGACTTTCTAAAGTGAATTAACGTTGCTAAATAAAGTGCATTGTACAGATTTTTATATAAGTTCTTATTTTTTAGAAAAGAAAAGAATGCTGAGAATTACTCCCTTTCATGGCTTAGTGGCAGATTAGAAATCCTGGCTGCAAAACATTTTTAATGCACTGATGAAGATGTACTGTTAGGAAACTACATGCCAAAATGAACACAGAATATTCCCTTTTTCTTCACTATGAAGAAAATATCCTATGTTCTGCCAAAACAGCTAGCTCAAATTTTAAAAAGCCTTCAAAAGTAGAATGAGAAAGATGAAAAGAACAGCAAAATTCTTGCTCCAGAAAACCTTGTGAAAACCATTTTCAGTTTATCTCTTTCAGGTACTCTCTAGGTACATGTCTCCTCCTTATAAACTACAGAACTATTAAAATAATGCCGCCTCTCCACCATCAAACCAGCTACAGTTTCTCCTCTCAAAAACCTGCAGAGGCAACTTCATTGGTTTTAGTTATCTGCACGTGTTTGCCTTCACACTTGTGAAATAGTTACTCTTGTAATATTAAAACAGATCTGCATTTAACTCCCAGTGCCGTGAAGTTCCAAGTGTGTTCTCGTAATGCCTCTAGTCTTTCTTTGCTATTTAGAGTTTAAAAAACATCTCATAGTTCCTGCTAATTAAGAACTAGGTAGGAACTCTGCTTATTAGTGATATTAAAAGGGACTCCATCCATTTTCTGCAAATACAACACAGTGTCTTACTGGTATACAACAAATAAGAGGTACTGAAACCAAGGGAGTACCAGGCACCCAGGAAGCAGGTAACTGTGGACATCTGCAGGCAGAATCTATAAATTCTTACTGGAACAAATCTCCTACGAGATGAGAAATATGAGTGGGGATAGACTAAGGACCATGCCTGTACTTTTTCCCTAATTTTCTTCAGCTAAGGATTCAACTAGTCCATTGCAAGATCACCCATTTCCTCACTGCAGACAGGAATGAAGGGTGGACTGTATCCCTCAGTGGGATGATTAAGATTATGGTCTTAATTATATAAACACAATAATAATTAATAATCTAAATAATAAATACATACAAACAAAAGCTCACAAACATAGACATGCACTATAAATCCTAAAGCTTCAAGGAGTACCTCTGTGGTGACACCGAGCAATACAGAGTTAACAGAGAGTTAGGTCTCTCTTCTACAGATGTGTCCTTAGTTCAGTCCCTTGTTTCAGTGAATATTTTAAGTATCCATTGGAACACATACCTTGTCTTTTCCCTAGAGAGTACCTTAATGACTCTGGCTGAGCAAAAGCCAGCCCATTGTCTCTTCTGATCCAGTAAATATTTGATTATTCCATACACAATGGAACACAAGAAGACATGGTTCTCTGTTCAATCACCCTTTCAGCTGAAAACATTACCCTGAAAGTTGCGAAGTACTGCGAAACTTAAATCTGGTGTTTGGGTAACATTCATCTGGGGCGAATGTTCTAGTATTTAACAGTTGGGTAAATGGGTATTTTAAAAAATGTAAGTGATAAGGGTTCTAACTGTGGGAAGTAGTCCAGGTTTGTGAATCATCAGATTAGCACTTAACTCTAACCGCAGTAAGGCATTTGAGCCCAGAAAGGGATGAAATGCAAGACTGCACCGTATTACATGTTCTTGTGACTAGCTTAGTGTAGTTGCCTATTTTCATTTTGTGAATTAAGTTCACAGGCATTTAATTCCTTCCTTGCATTTTATGAAAGCCTAGGTTACCTCAAAAGACATTTCACATTTGGTGAAAAAAAAAACCCCAAACAAACCAGCAATAAATCCTGGTGCCAGAACAGCTCTTATGAAGAGAAATTATCAGTTGCTATCTCTATTGACTTCAGAAAGAATCAGTGATGGAAGTGCTTTCAGAGATAAAAAACAGGGAAAAAAGTAAAGACAAAAAGCTTCGCAATAAATGTAACACCTGGAAATTTCCTCAAAAAGCTGGAGAGGAGAATGACAAACAAACAAACAAAACTTTCCCAAGAATTAGGTAGAGAAGGTTCTGTTGGCAAAAGCTTGGCTAACAAAGTTGCACTACAGCTTGACCTAAGAGACCTGAAAAATAACCTTTAGAAAATTAAAGAGAATTAGTCACCTGGATGAGAAATTAGACCAGCTAGAAAATGTTGGCAAGGTGAGATTTATCACACTACTTTTAATCGTGCTTGTTATCAGAGAACATTAGTTAATCTGCAAGAAACGGCAAGACTGTCCTCTTTTGCCTCAAAGATTCACAGGGAAACTTACCTTAGTTGATTCAAAGATGACATAAGAAATAGTATCTGGCAAAGGAGATGTAAAGCCACTATGAGCGGATGAGTTCTGGTGGTTCTACAGAGTTTGTTAGCAGAGCAGGGGCTGTCTGCACTGCAATAGGTGTAACAGGAAGGAGTACAGGAAACATTGAGTTTCACTAGGATTTGTAAGGAACTGAAGTCATTCCTCACTACTGTGCATGAGGAAAGTTGCTATGGAGAAAGATGGCAGCTGACTATCATTCATCTGTTAAGTGCTGTATGCGTAACTGCAAAAGGAATGTGTACTGAATTTGATTAATAACATTTTAAACAGAAAAAACCCTATAACTCTTGTTTATAAAGGAGATTGATCATAGAATCATAGAGTCATAGAATGGTTTGGGTTGGAAGGGACCTTTAGAGGTCATCTAGTCCAATCCCCCTGCAGTGAGCAAGGATGTCTTCAACCAGATCAGGTGGCAATAATATGCTGAAGGAAAAGATAAATGCTGATACCGGGGAAAGACTAACCAATAAAAAGGAAGAATATTAGGATGGTAATACTATCAATACAGACCATCATAAGCAGAAAAGGTAAATTTGGTAGTTCAAAGATCAGCTCTGTTGTTTCTGTTTTTACCTGTCCAGTTAAAGAACAAGGATGAGAATGTAGCTATTGAATATGGAACAGAATATTTGAAGTATATCTGGGAATAGCAGACTCTGGCTAACAAATAACTAGTACTAGACTAAGGACAATTAAAATGTGAAGGTCTGAGGACTCAAAATGGAAACTACCTAATGGGAATTAAATGTGAGAAGAAAAACCAGTTATGAAAATATTTTGGATTCCCGAAGTGAAAGACTAAAAGCAAACTTTAAAGAACTGAATAAGCTAAAATATGTTAGTATCAGAATGGCAACATAATTTTAGGCTCTTAGGTGAGGATAGATGACTAAAATGGGTATGTGATAGGGGATGAATTCTGATTCACTTCAAAAAATCTTCACTAAATCATTCAGTTCTGTTATGAAGTAATAATATTCTCCACAAACGTAAACTGAAATATTTTATTTCTCTAAACAAGAAGTTCACATAGGTATAGAGGGGAAGATAGATACAGATTACTGATTGTTGTTTTGTAAAGACTCACAGGTCTGTAAAAGACAAGCTGGGGGAAAACCCGGAGGGGATGAAAATGTGCTAAAAATGTGGGCAGATGCCCACAGAGGCCTTTTGCTGAGAACAGGCTTGAAAAAGTATTGGACTATGAAGGAAGACCCTAATTTTGTTATTTAATTATTTCAGTGCTCTTGAAAAGTGTATTTCAAACGTGCTCTGTAAATAAGCAATAGTCCTTCGGTGAAAATTTACTACACCAATTACTCCCCCCAGAAAGAATACCCAGAATTTTGGATATTTTAATCCAAATATAAGCAGTGAAGCAGGAAACAAAAATACTGGCTAATTCAGCATAACTACCCCAGATATTAGCCATTGAAGAATGGCTACTTTCCACAAGTTTTGTGGTAATGAAGTGAGAATTGAGAGACTTCGATATTTGTTTATCATATAGGGCTCAAGGCAATTTTTAGATTGTCAAATGAGTTATCTGACAGGTTCCCTTAAAAGCATGGCACTGTACTTCTCTTGTTTCATTGAAGAACTTAAAGAGAATAATTACTTTTCAATTTTTAGGGCCATTATTTATAACTCCCCCTGCTAACATTGAGGAAAAGTACCAGAGCAAATTTCTTAAATATACAACCATTTAAATTTATTTATTATGCTGTATTCTGCAAAAGCTATTAAAATAACACTCATCTGTTTTTAAAAATGCAAGAGACAAGTATCCATTAATAGCATCTTTACAGCTGGAGGGACAACACAGCAGGGCATAAGCCATAAGATCCTCACAGAGAAGCTGTTGATGTATGGGCTGGATGAACAGACAGTGAGGTAGACTGAAAACTGGCTGAATGGCCGGGTCCAAAGGGTGGTGATCCGTGGCACAAAGTCTAGCTGGAGGCCAGTAATTAAGAGTATACCCCAGGGGTCAATACTGCAGTCCAGTCCTGTTTAACATCTTCATTAAAGTTCTGGATGATGGGGTAGAGTGTACCCTCAGGAAGACTGCTAATGACACAAAACTGCGCAAAGTGGCAGATGCACCAGAGGGTTGTGTTGCCATCCAGAGAGACCTCAACAGGCTGGAGAAATGGGCTGACAAGAACCTCATGCAGTTGAACAACAAGTGCAAAGTCCAGCCCCTGGGGAAGAACAACCCTATGCACTGATATATGATGGGGGCCACCCAGGTGGGAAAGCATCTTTGCAGAAAAGGACTTGGGGGTCCTGGTGAACAACAGGTTGTACACGAGCCAGCGATGCGCCCTTGCGGCAAAGAAGGTGAATGGTATCTCCAGCTTCATTAGACAAAGTATTGCCAGCAGAGATCAAGGGAGGTCCCCTCTGCTCAGTACTGATGAGGTCACACCTAGAGAAGTGTCCAGGTCTGGGCTCCCTAGTACAAGAGACATGGACATACTGGAGAGTCCAATGAAGGACCACGAAAATTATGAAAGGCCTAGAGCATCTCTCATATGAGGGGAAAGGCTGAGAGAGCTGGGACTATCTAGCCTAGAGAAGAGAAGGCTTAGTGAGGATCTTATCAATGGAGAGAGATGCCTGAAAGGAGGGTGTACAGACGATGAATCTAGGCTATATCCAGTGGTGCCCTGTGAAAGGACAAGAGGCAATGACCACAAACTGAGAAACTCAAATGCAGGAGGCTCCACCTGAACATCAGGAAATATTTTTTTTTATTGTGAGGGTTTCTGAACACTGACACAGGTTCTCCAGCGTGGTTGTGGAGCCTCCATCCCTGGAGATATTCAAAAGCCAACTGGACATGGCCCTGGGCAATTGCTCTAGGTGTTGGGGGAGCTGGACCAGATGACCTCCAGAGGTCCATTCCAACCTCAACCATTCTATGATTGTATACCAGCCTGAATAATACTGGCTTTGCTCTCCATTAGACTAAACCAAATTCCTCCTTTCAGCTCACACTTTCGACAAACATCTCCCCAGAGAAGACCTGTTCATTAGAGATTGAAGTATCTGGACAGACAAATTTTTTAAAAGTTGGGTTTTTTTTTGTTTGGTTGTTTTTTTTTTTAAATGTGTGTGTAAAAATATTCAGTAAGGGGATTAAAGGATGTGTATCTAGTATTTTAACTTATTCCATTGTTAAATTCCATATAAGCAGGTTATGTGGAATAATACAGATGGAAGCAGCATTTAAGGAACCGATACTGTTAATATAGTATATTCTAATACATCTTTCCTACATGGTGCAGCTAAATCATCCAGCACGGAATATTACTGTTTTTCACAAAGATTTTGCAAACCTCAATCAAATGATCTAAACTTCTGTAAAATACATGCTTGTTCCTTAACTTCAATTTCCATCAGTAGTTTTATAGGTCCCCTGGGTCAGACAGAGTAGAAACAGATGGTGCTCTGGAGAACTTTACAGTGCATTATCAACAGTACCACAATAAATTAAAAAGTTCTGCAGATACTGAACTTTTGCTTTTAATTGCAATGTCATACTTCTTATTCCGGCAAGTGTTATAATTTTATGCTAACTTATTAATCAGGTAGGTGTATAAAAAAAGACCTAACAGCGCAGAGCACACCACAGTAACAAACCCAAAAGAGTCAGGAGTTGTACTAGCATGAAACATGCACACACAAGAGAAGTATCAACCTCAGTTATATCAATGTAGCAGAGAAAGAGATCCAGGCAGTTGATTTACTCAGGTCTTTCTTCTAGTCTGCAGTGGCACCTTCTCTGAAATTAAATGGAGCTTGTTTCGTGTAATGGGTCAAAACAGCTGTCCTGTGGTATGACTCACTTCTCCATAACAGTCTTAAACCTAACCACAGAATGCCTAAAAATAAGTTTTTTTTTTTTCCTTTCTTGTGTATCTGTACTTAAAAGCACAACCTTTACAGGTAAAATATTAAGAAAGTAACCTGTAGAGCTGTTTGTTCTGATGCTTCCACACTAGACAGTACTGACAGACAACAAATGAGTGAATAAACATTACTGCAGATAAACATTGTACTGTAATAAAGGCTATGCTGAGACTACAAAGTTGTTATAAAATCACTGAAAACTTCTGAAGAGTTTTTTGTATTTCTCTCTCATATATTGTGCATCAAGTTCCCTCCAACAGAAATTCTGCTTTGCTACTACTACCAAAATCCTCCTGTTAGAAAAGGTATTTTAACACTTTGTTATAAGCAGATAAAACTTGAATTCCTAGTATTTTAGGATCCGTGTCTAAGACTAGAAGAATAGAGTCCCTAATTCTTAGAATAAACTCATGAAGAGAAATTTTTAAATGAATGGGTCTAAAGTAAAAACAAAAATAATATGAAGGTAAATAATAACTTCAGCTTAATTAATGATAAAATAGGTAAGCCTTGTTTCAGACTACTAAAAGACTCATAACTTAAACTTGATCTACTACAGTACCTGAACTAGCCACGGATACTATATAATTAACTACTTCGGTTATCACCCCTTTCTTATCACATATCCTTCTTCAATTTTACAGCCTATTTTTCCATTTTCTTCTGCTTCATAAATCCTGTTGCTTCTCACATTTTTTCATCCACTTTTCCTCTAGACTGTGTCTACAGAAAGACAGTGGTGCGCTAACAGTTTTCATCTAAACATCACCAATCAGGGAAAATGAATGAAGTTTTCTTCACTAGGGACTTTTTTTTTTCCAAACTGGAATAGAAACTGTTTTAAGGTTGTCAAAATGTAACTGGTTTCTTGTTTGAATGTTGATTCTAAGGTTTTGTCAGAACTTTACTAAAGAAGTATGTTCCAGCTACTATCACCCAGATGCCTGTTACCAATCTCTAACAGATATCAGCTATATAACTACCAGTTACTCATACCAGGAGAACACTTGTGCCAGGATACCTCTGCTGGTGATCCAGAAGCCACCTTTCAGCTATTCTGGTGCACTACCTATTTGTCAACCTAGTTATCACTATTTGTAGGGCTTAGGAGTACTGTAACATGGAGAGCCATCTAGTTCCCACACTGTGAGGACAGTATTGTACAGCTGGGACGAGTTGGTCCAGCGTGGGAGCAGCAATCCTGATAGACCAGAAAACAAAGGTCTGGATGCCAGAACTGCCTCAGCATTCTAGATCAACAGGGCATTTTGGATGAAAAGGGTCCTTGTTTGGCTTCTTTTGGAAAACTCAGAGCAAAAGAGAGAGAAAGAAAAATACACTTGATTATAGTCTTAGGAACATGTCAAAGAAGAGAGGATAGTGGCCTAGGCAATGAACAAAATTGCTGGCACTCTATCAGAAAGTCATCATTTTTCATTTCACTGCATTTTCTTTTAGAGCACAGTATTTTACAGTCTTTCCTTCTGCATTACTAACATACGGCAACACACATGTAAAAGCCAACTTTAATTATCTTCTTTACAATTGGAATGATATGCCAAATGACGGAAACAAAATTAGTGTAAAAAGTAGGCAAAACCAGCAAAAATATGTAACATACTTCTTTCTTTGTTCAGTAAGTCATTGGGTGATGCTTTGATACTAAAAGATGAATGCAAATCAACACTTCTTATGATTTAACTTTGGGCTGCTAGCTCCAGTGCTCCAACATAAGAGTGTTTTTGCAACACAGACTTTTTTCTTCTATTACAACTCTATTTTTTTTCTTGAGGCATTATCTTGTGGCTTTCTCTGTTCAAACACATTTATCAGGGCTGTATAGGTATTTTAAAGGAATAGATAAAAAATCCAAATTTCAAAATATTTAGATGAAACCTTTCCTTGGCATCCAATGAATGAGTTTTCCATCAGCTCCATCTGCTTTTTCTCTCCCCTTCAAAAGCATTAGTATTTTATTTTCTTGGAATAGAACCAGAAATAAGCAGCAAGAATCTTACTATTTTCAAGACATATGAAGAAGTTAGACTGAGTCCTTATTAAAGTGTTTCAGTAGGTTATTTTCTGTCTATAAGAAGCCACAAAAAAGATCTTTGTAGAAGACAGATGCCAACATTTAGTTGGGACTGAATGGTTGGATGAGTATTGTATCAAGAATACTGACACACAAGACTATAAACCTAAGGTAGAACTCTTGTTACCAGCTCTACGGGGCTGAAAGAGAACACATTTAAAGTTTATAAAGATTATAGTTGGTAAAATCTCCTTATAGATCTACAGTTTTTTAAAAAGGGGGCACTTTTAATGAACACATTTAGAAAAAAATGCCTGAAAATTCTCTTCAGCATAAATTACCAAATCAGGCCAAGGCGAAACAGACAAAAAGAACAGAGGTCAGCTTTTGACTTGTTAATTTAATTTCTGCCAAATGTACTTGGATGAAGTCTTCAAGTCTGCCTCGCACATTTGAAGAAATTAGATAAACAGTACTTGCACAGGCAAGCAGAGATGTCCATATGGATTTATTTCTATCACACCACAATCTCTTCTTTGTGAATCTTTTAGTTTGAATACTTATGGATGGCCTGGACTTGCTTCAGAGAAACCCAGTGAATTCTGCCCTGCCAGAGACAACCTGGTTGGTGAGGGGCCTTCCAGGAGCACATACAAAAATCCCGCTTCCAATCTGAGCTGCAGTATTCATCAACAGGACTTTTAGCCACACAGAGTACACCTCAAAAAGCTAGACCAGAGCTTTTAAAATAAGCTCCTATGGTCTATGGGATGTTTAGGAGACTTAATTCTGATGTTATAGACTTCCATCTATATTCTTAGAAAGAAAACAAAACCAAAACCAACCTCATCCAACAACACCCCCCCCCCCAAACAACTGCATGCACATACATGCATCTAAGGCTACTATATACGCGTACATGCGTAAGCAAACACACTAACAAAATACGACTATCTATTTCAAGTACAGACACAGTTTTATCACAACAAATAAATGAATTTGGGTTCGTAAGTCAGACTACTTTGGTGTCATGTTGAATTCAAACCCCAAGAGAATTTATTTTTGTTGACAGCTGCATCTGTTTATGAACAACTGCTTTTCCAAGTTCGTAGGAATTACATTCCCTTCTAAACCATCTTTTGCTCACAATAACTTCAGGGACTGAACATGTCCTAAGTAAAATACTCAGTTATTTCAGCAGTGAAGTAGCCACCTTTATGTCATACCTAGTATAACACACCCTGCTGCTCCCACTGTGCCTATTACTATAAAAGTTCTTCTGTCTTAAAGAACGATGTATAAAGCTCTTGTAAAACCTCTAAAACCAACAAATTCCAAAACCATTCTATTTCTTCTACAAAATACAGTGTTTATGAGGGAAAATGCTGAAGTATAACAACTTCAATTACTTTAATCTAGAATAATATACATAATTCATTTTAAGTAGTGGAGGCAACAATGGTGATGTACAAAATCTACATACATACATGGGTAAGAGGTTATAATAGAGAGGAAAACCAGCAAGAAATTGTATAATTTCAAATTCATTTTTTCCTTACGTATCCAAGTGCTTAAGTTAATTCCTTGTGGTTTCCATTAAAATGTAGTAGTTATATAAATGCCCATATACCATTTTTCCCATAACATCTTATGTAGGAGGTGAGATTTGTGGGTCTGAATTATCTCCAAGTGAGGGAGGGACATACACCTAAATTTCCCACATCCTGCATGAAGTTTTAAATTGCTGAATTATACCATAGAGGTGGAGTTAAAGGCCCTCACTCTTTTACTGGTCTAAAGCTTGATTTAGTTGCTTCGAGAACCGCTAGAAGAATATCTTTCTGAAACAAGCAGGTATTCTCAGTTTCTGATTCCCACTGAGAATGCACACTGAACTTCTCGGCTCAGGAGGTACCGGCCATGCCCAGAAGCAGACATTCGTGTCTGGGAAATGAATACTAAACTTCAGATGTTTCTGGAACTGAATGGCTTTCAAAATTTGGGACTGAAGTCCCAATTAGATCAGCACAGGCAGCAATTAAGCATCTTTCATGGATTCAGTCCTATTTGCAATATTCAGAGCAGGTTTACACAAATGGGATAATAAATGAAAGAGAAACCAGTAATTACTGTCAAAAGGTTAAAGATACAGTACAATAATGCATTCCAAGCAGCACATTAGCAGAAAAGGAAATGTGTGCATGACAAGCAGCTGCTTGTGCAATGTTATGGCACCTCAAAATTTTGAGGCATTTTACAGTTTCAAATACTTTGCAAATTTGTAAAATTGAAGGTGGAAAAAAAGCCTTAACCCTATGCACTACTTGTGCTACCTCATTATAAAAAAACAGGCCTCCAGCTAAATAAGCCCTCTACTTCTGAGTTCTGAATTTGGTAAGACTTCTCTTTAGAAAATTAAAACTTACTAAAGAACTGCAAAGGAGCTTACCCGTCTGTTCCTCCTCACTAGACCACATAATCATAGCCTGTTAGTTGAGTTAGTTGAGTTCCATTTTCACAAGACTGAAAATTAATTCTATTTTAAATAAACAAGGCTACCACACTGAAAGTATAAGAGAAACAACCCTCTTATACACCTCTAGTTAGCAGCAGGATCCAATAAAGATTAGGCCTGTACTAAGGACTGAAACAATATGCTTTGCACACATTTAGATATTAGTTAAAATATACTTTTACCTCTCCTGACATATCAGGTGCCATAGGAATGACTGGCCACAAAGAAGAGTAGATTCCAAAAAACACTACCCAAAGTGCTATGCTGCCCCAGATAGCTATATGGCTGAACTGTTAAACAAAAAAAGAAAACAGAACAATCATCACAGATGTACTATGACATTAAAGAGTTCTTTGCTACTTAGTATTTACAATGTGATTCTGATATATTGGATGAAATTTCCGTGTCTTATATTAATTTAACTCTGCTACTTCAGTTAGCTATTTCTTAAAGCAAGATGATACTTTCAGCAGTAATATTACTGCATTTTAAGCCAATTTAAGTTCAATTACAATCAGGCCAGAGTAATTTGATTTTTCTAGTTTAAGGATTACTTTAAGCTGTATCCCAATGTCTTCCGTATTAAACATTGTATTCTGTATTTGGATATTTTGCCTTTCCAGGCAGTAACCACAGTTTAGTTTGATACTGTGACCAGGGCTGACAAACTGTAAGGGTATAATATAATAAATAAGAGGAAAAGAATACAAATATTAATCCATCATGTTTTATAGAACATTTTGAGAATATGGTAAAGACATTTGCTTACCAAAGTCCAATATGAGGTCTCTAATCCAGCCTTCAAACACACAGTTAGAACCACAAACTTAAAAGAGAGAGAGAGGATTCTTATTTAATATGGGAATCTTAACATACAGAATTGATCAGTTTTGTTACACTTTCAGGAGAACAAATGAAAGTTTAATGATTTTCATACTTCATGTTTACTTGCACAAGTGAAATAAGGGAAAGGACAATCAATCTCTTCAATTTAAATGTGATTTCCTTAATAATACTCAACAAAGTACTGTGTGTGCCAATGCACCTAGCTGTGTAATAGGATCCAAACCAAAGTTCATAAAGCAGATGGCAATCATTTCTATAGACCTGCAAAAGCTACAGAAAAGCCCTTCCACTTTAATAGAATCTGCTCCCCCAAAAATGTAGGACGCTAAGCAGCCCCAAAGTGAAATTCATTTAGCCCACAGCAGGCCGGTTTTTCCCCTCTTTTTTGCTAAGTGCGTGCGCTTAGACCTGAAGTTTAAGTGCCCCTTTGAAATGACCACAGTAAAATGCCACTAGAAGATTTAGATATTCACCCCAGTAATGAGCTAGCAATAGAACACTAAGAATTATTAACTCTGCAAGTCTGGCTCTTACTGAATCATTAGCTTCTTCACTGATGGTATTTTGGTTACACAGAATGGTTTGTGAAAAGCGCAGTCCACTTCAGCAGAGACGGCAGACCCCCTAGTTATGAAGAGGATGACTACTACTTTCTACATGAAGACAGATCTAGAAGATCTAGATGTTGGGCTGAAAACTTGCAGTTGATCAAGCTTACACTAGTGTAAATTAAAAAAAAAAAAAGTTTCATTTACTTCATTAGTACTTTGTTAGTAAATTAATTATCTTTGCCAAACCCTGAAAAGCCAAAGAACTGAATGTTGGCAGCCACAGATCAATGTTCTGCATACAAAACAACGTGTTGAATGAGTCTGATATGTCATTTTCATTCTTCCCTCTCATCTTTACTCTTTTGATGTCTTTACACTTTTTATGGAGCAGTCTCTGAAAACGTCATGTTATTGTCCTGTAGGACATGCTCCATTTTAATTTAGAGATGAGCAGTAGTATAAAGTTTATAATCCCACAGCAAGGTCTAGCTGATTCAGGAAAATTGTTCCTCTTCTTCCTTTGCAATTCACACAAACAAGTTTTCTGTTTAGCAAAGAAATAGTTATTACATTTTGTAACTCGTGTGAACACGCATCGCAAGTTTTGCTTTATGTGCAATCTGAAGAACATGAGGCTGAAAAACGGAGTCACAAAGACCAAGCTCCAACTGTAACAGCTATAGTTTAAACTCTAGTTTGTTGGCCAGGTTGGCAGCAATGATGTAAGTGAGTTTGTCTGTGGTTGAACTTCAAGGAGCCTTAGAAACTTAGCAGAAATTTACTTCAGTCAGAAGCTGAAAATAACTGGTTAGACATATTTGACAAGTCTTTCACTATGTCTGGTGCACAGAAGGATATAAATCCTGCCAGAAAGTTTTCACCCTAGCTATAAGTTTATGCTTTTGTCTCTGGAGTCTCCTATTTCAACTACTGCTGCATTGGTAAGGATTAAAAAAATCACAGTCCCACAATTCCATTACCTAAACCACGTGTGAAATCTAATTACAAGAAAATTAAGGACCACAATGAGTGTTATAATTTACTTATTATATCCAGTTCTGGTGCTCTGTTTGGATGAATGAAAAAACTGAATTAAGGCAAAAAAAGTACTTCTCATCTGGTACGCTTGCTTCCTACTTTTAAGTCAGTTGTAAGAAAAGAAAACATCCTTCTTTAGGATCAGATCAAGAATTCTTGTTGCATAGGCAAAATGTATACACAAAACAAACACTGCAGAAAAATATGAAAAATTACTAATGCCTACGAGGGTAACAGAAGGTTACTGTCAGGCGTGGGTAGGTGTAATTCTGGCAGTTTGGTTCTCCCCAAAAACACATCCCACAAATCTTAGTTCCATGTGGCTCTATCCCTTGTCTAAGGCCCCATGATAAATTAAGAGAGGAGAACAGAGTTGTATCTTCACAAGTCCACAATCCAGTTCCATCCCAAATAACCTGGGATTTCTCCAATGCAGAAACTTACCTTAAATTAATGAGTGTGCTAATTAGGGAATTACAAATCCCATTATTTAAAAAACAGACAGTTTCCAGTAAAGCACAGATATATCCTCTGCATCTTTATTAAACTGCTTTGTTTTAAAAACTGGAATTAGAATGTAAAATGCACTTCAAAGCTTCTCAAAGAGTCATTCAAGTGTCATTTCTTATGTTTAAGGCACTACAATGAATCAAGTCTTCTATGTAGAGAATTATAAATAATAATAAACCCACACCTCTTTAAGAGTTAAAGATAGTGCCAACATAGACAGTCAGCTGATAGAGCACCAGATAGATGTAGGAAGACTTACAGTGTATACAGTGTTCCCCAGGAGCAGGTAATCTGAAGTTCTACCATTGCCAAATACAGTACCTGGAGAAGGAAACAGAGATAAAAATAAAAACATTTAAGTGTTTAAACATTCACAATACTAATATATATATATAAAAAAATCTTGTTTTTAGTACAAAAGAGATGGTAGCACTTCCTACAGGGTACTAACAGCAGATCTCACCTTGACCTCTATTGAACAGTAGAGCTCTATGACTGTTAATTTTTAGTTCTTTAAAACTTTCAGTAACTTCATGAATTATGCTAGAAACAGGAGCTTCTTGTAACATCATATACCGATATGACCAATATTGTATTCAGCAATAATTCAATCAGAGTGACTTTTAAGATCAGAGATACAGTACATTACCTTCAGAAAAATATGAAATATCAGTCGCTACAGTGTACATTGATTGTAACATATAAGTAAACAGAAAGCTTAGAGAGTCAGATTTTAATTGGTTCTGGGTATTTCTGTATCGAAACTTATCTTTGCTCTTATCTGTATTTCTGAGATTTAGTTTAAGTAAAAATACAAACTATACTCAATTTTAATTCTTGAGATGCTTGTTACTCATAACATTTTCAAAATGTACCCAACTCAAATCTGTTGATCCATTTTGCACACATGGATACACACAGAGCATTTATTGCAAAAAGTCAGTGCCCTAAAGAGATATGTTTGCATAAAAATCACATCTACTGTAGTTCTTAAGTTCAGAATTCTGAAGCAGTGCATTCATGCTTATTTAACAGAACTTTTTGTATGACTATTATTAGAGCACAGGCTTTTCTGATCCCAGTTCTGTGAAAGTCCTTGGCACACAGACAACATGCAACTGAACTACCTAGAGGGAATTCCTCATTCTCAGTTAGATGTATTGAGCTTGCTAAATTTTTGTGTGTTCAGTTCAGAAATGCTTTTAGCACTTGAGATTGCTCATACACTGCAACTAAACCAGAACACTTACTCTGCTGTAGCGGTTCTAATCACTGGGATATTGCTTTTTACTGCTATCTTATAAAGAGATATCAAAATACTGTGCATGTAGTAAGGCAGGATAAAAGTACAAGAAAAAAAAAAAAAGAAAAGTCAACCCCACTAACGCTGAGTGAGCATGGGGAAGGATGTTTTTAAAAGCTGTGTTTGGGGAAAGAGAAGAATAAAGGTATGTTGTTTTGGTGTGGTTTTTTTTCTTTTTTTTTCCCCCCTGGGGTGGGAGTGGGTTTACAAGTCCTCTGACTGGGGGGGGGGGGGGGGGGGGGCAGAAGAAGGTGACAAACTGATAAAAAAGGTCTCTAGCTGAAAACAATTATTTCCCACTATCCTCATCTAGCATATGGCACATTAAATGCTGCTAATTAAGTATGTTTTTATATTTGTGTTGAGTGTTTTTCCAGCCTCCGTATCACCTTTACACATGCTTGAAATGAAACTCATTTTTGCTGTGGAAGAAGAGTGCTCCTTTGTAAAAGCTTTTCAGGACCTGTGAGGCCAGTTTATCACAGAAAAAATCCCCTCTATTTATTGATATTCAGGAAGAGACAGCAGGTGAAAATTCACACAAAAAAGCCAGAATAAAAATGCTTGCAAATAGTCCTCCTTAACCTCTCCCATTCCAAGATGAGAAGCTCACAACAGCTACCTCCTTAGCTGTAGTGATACTGGTTGCATTCCTGGCACTTCCCCAATTTAACCTTCTCCCTGGACAGACTAGGACACCACAAAGACTACAAGGGCTCTGGAAGCCTGAAAACAAATCTGAGACCATGGCTCATTTTAAGGGTTATACAAAAGAGGGAACAGTTGGTAGATTTACTTGTGCATGCCATTTACTGTTATGTTGACAAAGTAGCATCAGAAGAAGCTTCTGTGAAGATATATGTCCTTGTCAGTTTTCATATCCACTGGAGTGCAAAGACTCTAGTTTTGTGTACTGTACAATGGTTAGGTCCCATGGAGCAAATTCTGACAAACAATTCTTACAAATCCATACCTATTCTCTGGTCGCATATTTCTTAGTAGGCTCTACTACAATGCATGCAGTTTGAAATTTTCCACTTACAGACAAGAGGTGGACAAGTGAGACTAAAGAGTAAACAGGAGAAAATGCTCAAAGAAAAGGACAGACTGTGAGGTCCGAGAGATTTTCACAATCTTCAGCATTTAATTTTCAGTGTTCTAATAAATATCTGCTCAAACATGCTCTTCGATGCTTTATAATATAGACCTAGCAGTAAAGAGCATGAAGAGGATAAAGCACAGGAATAGGCAGGCAGCCGAGTCTGTTCCCATCAGTCAGAGCACTGAAACTCAAGCACCAAGCTGAGCTATCCCCTCTTCTTCCCATTCCTCCTTTCCTGTCTCAGGATCCTCCTGTGCCTCTTCTTTGTTAAGAGAAGGTGAAGGCTGAGACCTGTTCTCAGAAGTTCCTCTCTCAGGTGGATCTCTCTGGTACTCATCAGCTCCTCCCTAGGAAACTTTAGCATTATTTCCTTTTCCTCTTTACACACACAGCCATCAGAGATTTAATTAACAGCAGGTCCCATCCTGCACTCACTTTCCCTTCATGCAGAACTCTGCGCACCAGCTGGACGCACGGCAGGTACTGGTTCTCTGCCCACCAGGTACACAATCCCCAGATCTCAATTCTGCTCCCCTTCCTCACCTGGCCTTTCGCTAGGA
Organism: Phalacrocorax carbo; assembly: GCF_963921805.1. Taxonomy (NCBI): domain Eukaryota; kingdom Metazoa; phylum Chordata; class Aves; order Suliformes; family Phalacrocoracidae; genus Phalacrocorax; species Phalacrocorax carbo. The sequence continues at coordinate 27,447,798 of NC_087516.1, forward strand.
ATGAAAGAGGAAGACAGAAGGCAATTTGTTCAGACTTGCAGAGGCCACCTTGCCATCAGGTCGGTTCTAAGCCAGGGGCTGTGGGCTGAAGAGGCCTGCACTAGAGAGCTCTCACAAGTGCTCGTGCAGGAATCTCAGCTTTGCCATTCACAACAAACTCTATTCTGCTTCACCGCATATACTCATTTAACATTTCTCCATCACATAATGCATAGATCTCTCACACTGACTGGCTACAGCTTTGAATGGGGATTTTGGTTTGGATTTGAGGTTGTGGTTTTAGAGTATGCATTGACATTTTGGGACCTCTTTCCTTCTGGGCTGCCTAAACCTCTCCAATGCAAACTGCTGCCACTGAACTCGCATCCAGTGGCCTTTCAGAGAAAACAGGCCGCGATCTACTTCCCTTAACCCATCAGAAGTCACTGAGTATAAAATACCCTGCATGAAGTTTTTCCTTTAATCTTTGCGGGCACAAGCAGCTGTGACCATCATCACTATCTAGTCTCAACAGTGCCCAAAATGTCCATGAGATTATTTCTGTCCCTACGTCAGGGCAGACTGCCTGGCTACATCAGGGAAACTACTAATTTTACAGAAAAGCTGCAGGGTACACACTTTTTTCCCCCTCCCCACAAAGCGGAAGTGAAACAAAACCCCACCCCTGTGAGAGCTCCCATAAACCTTCCCACAAACTGGAAGCAATGCTTTCAAGTTTTCTCTAACTAATACAGCTTTCCTCCCAGCTGTCCCATTTCCTTCTGCAACTCAGGTGCACATACAACAGTTGAACTAGAAGAATGACAGAACTGAGCTGTCCAAGACGTTCCAGTTTCCTCTGTCACAAGCCTACTCATATAGATGTAAACCAATGGGCTAGTCTGACCCTAAAGTAACAGGAGAGAAGGTATACACATCAGCCATAAAAGCTTACAAAATGTAAGAGACAATGCAAGGGACAGTAGTGATTTAGGATCCTGCAGGTGTTTTCTGTGGTAGCATATTATATTAAAAATAGCATAATTAAACAGCAATCTCTTTTCCTCCATCTTGTTTAAGTTTACTTAAAACCTATTCATATAGTTTTATGCATATGTACATATTATTATTCCTACTTTTAAACAGATTTAAAATAAAACATTTTAAATATACTGCATCTGCTCTAGTTCTAGAAATAGTAGCCTGAAATTTAATCACACTGTACTGTTAGGGTTTATAAAGCTTTCCTAAGAAAAAAGAAGGTATTTAGATATTTTGTACATTTCAACATTTATATTTTTATTTTTCATAACACTTACCATGCTGGAGGGCTTTTAGTGGAAACCAAAACAGAATGAATGAGTGGAAGAGGCCATTTAAACAATGAACCCAGAAAACCTAAGGGAAAACAGAAAATCCATGAGAACCATTTGCAATAAACTAGCTCTGTGAACCCTGACCTTTCTTTTTATCTGTGTGTTAGATTCACAAAATGTGTTTCTTTCAGGCCACCACTGTGAAGTAATATAACTGACAGGCACTTTCTGCCTCTTAGCTCTTCATGGGTCATTTGTTTATTTTTATGTTTTGAAAAAAAGTGTTTATTATCGCCTCCTTTTAATTTCAAATCTGAAGGGAAATTACAATGTATGCATATGGGAATATAATCAGAAAAATGAAACTAAACCAGACAACTGGAACAATTGTTACATTCTAAGTAGGGAATTAAAAAGGACTCTAGCTTTTATAATTTACATTTTCTGAAAAAAGGAATTCGGAGAGTAAAACAATCAAAACCTGAGTTTTACATATACCTGCCTACATATTTCCACAAAGGAATTAAAAAAGGACAAATAAGAGTATCCTCCTTAGATTTCCCCTTACATGCTCCATTCCTGAAGTGTACAGCTTCATTATATTAAACTTTCTTTAATGTATTTGCTAAATAATTCAAGTTTTACTTTCAAGCTTATTTTCATTTGTAAATTTCTGAAAAGAACTGTATTAAGTTTAAGGATAAACAACCTATTGATGCTTTCCATAATATATTGTATAAAGACATAAAAAGACATAATCAAAAATATGTAACCCACTTCCTTCAGGATAGCAACCATGTTTTTCATTAACAATGCTTTTGACAATCAAAGCCTTTATTGTAACTAACTGATGTGTATTATAAGTGTTAAGGTGTTCAAACAATTGAAATTAAGTTGCCTGCCTCACAACATTTTCCACAATGTCTCAAAGTCTTTTGTTAGATTATACAACTACACTAGGTTGTACGATCCAATTTACACTCCAACACTTTGCACATTTGAACTTGTGCTACTCATTAACCTTTGTCTCTCCTTCTTGCTATGTCATTACCAGAAGTTTTTATTTGACAGAAAGCACAGGTGGGTGCAAGAAAAATTAGTTCTACTTTTCCATTTTCCTGACCAGTTCTTATTGTCACATGCTAATCCTTTAACCTCTGTCATGACCTCATAACCTTTGATCCCTTTTACCATAACAAACATCTGCATCAACATTCAAGGCAGTAATGTTTCCAAATCTTTAACACCAACCATTCAACTTATATAGGTGGGAATTTTGTAGGTGGGAGGTTTGTAGATGTTTACTCGTAGCAAGAATTGTATGGGAATAGCCACAGAATTTCCAGTGAAGTCAACAATACATATGTGCAATAATAAAAATACTATAGACTTCCTTAAAACCAAAAAAAAATCCAACAATTGTAACTCATGACTTACATTATTTATTAAAACTATCACAACACAAAAGTGTCTGTATCAATGGACTATGAAAAGTCTGGTATTTGTAAAGCATTCCCAGTGGCACAAGAAACTATTTTCCCTATCTTCCTTACAAATTTCAGGTTTGTTTTTGTGGGTGAATGGATGAAATGAAGAAGAAGAAAAATGTCATATGCTTCAGTGAACAAAGATAGTTTAAAAAAATAATTCTATATAGATAGGCGTAGTCCAGTTTTACAGCACAAGTGGCACAGATATGAGAGCTAAGTATGCTGTATCAGCTCCGCACATCTACTCCAGACCAGCACATGTGGGCGTTGTTAATTCAGTGACAGATTGAAAATGTCCCCAAGTTCAACATACCATGACATTACTTGAAATATAGCAATTACATCTAGAAAAAGCAAATAAAATCAGAAGGAACTCTTACAAACATCATGCATTCACGAAATTGCAGAGTCAGGAAAAAGTATCATTTATGTTTTTTGAGAGATTATTTATGGACAAACCTATAGAAATTTTGTATATTTTATATATTGAAGAGTCCTACATTCTTCTACTACTTTTTGTGCTAGTCTCTCCAAGATGAATGTCACCCATTTCCCACCAAAAGTAGCCTCAGATTCCTTATGATCCACAATCTAAACTGTCTCCAAGATTTTTTTCCCCGATCAACTCAAAATTAAACCATAAAATCACAACTGCAAATTAACAAAGAATAGTACCGAGTCCCTCCCTCTACAAATCTAATGACAGTTCTTATTGTCCTCTGCAACACTTCTCCACAGGCTTCAGTAATCCATTTCCATATAACAGTACAAATACATACAGCCTAGCGACGGAGAGGTCTAATCGCTTCTGCCTATAGAAGACAGCTTTATTACTAGCAGAGAAAAAAAATCAGGGCTGAAAAAAATAAAATGCTTGCTGTCCATTTCTGTATTTGCTAAAAATGGATAAATTTGATTTCACAGACAAGTGGACAACTGGAAACAGTACTAATAAAAATACCTTCCATTTTTAAATATGAGCAGCATAGAACAAAAAGGATAACTATACTGAATTCCTCTTAATTTCTGTTTTAATTGTATTTGATTTTTTAAATCTACCTTAGTATTAAAGTCCAGTGCATTTTGGGAAGTCTTGTATAACTCTGGATATTTCAGCATGTTTTCTTTTCGACAGGATCTCTCAAATATTCCAAGAGTTAGTGGAGGCATTGCTGTAAACATCTAATAGATTAAAACAAACAAACAAACTTATTGCAAAACTTTAGAGGTGAGTACTTGCTTAAAGATTGCTTACTCAAGAAATTTAGGATTAGGATTGAAAATAACTGAAAACACACAGATCATCTTACCACATTGTAGAGACCTATACACCATCTTTCAAAAAGAATTTGTCCAGAAAAGCCATTGACAAAAGCAAACCACACCTGAAAAAGAGAACCGTATATTACTCAAATGTCCTGTGAGGTGTGATTAATAGATTTGCTTTTCTCAGCTTCACATAAAGGGCTATCCCTAGAACACATTTACAACACAGCTGAGGATGTTATGGCTTAAACGTATTAAAAAATATATACAAGAATAAACCCAACTTGTGTTCAGAACAGATAATGGGCTATCCAGTCAAATATGTGAGCAATTCATTTCAAGGAGGAAGCTATTTTCAGAAGGAAATTAATGTTTGTTAAGTATTTAAGAGTGATTTAGCTTACTGCATTTGTACTGTACTTAATTCTTAATGAAATAAAAATTCTGAGAAATAGCAGGGGAAAACAAATATCACAGGAAACACCTACAGATTAGAAGCAGTCATCATCTTCTAATCATTAGCAAACCTCCTAACTAATTCATAAAGTAAGCTGTGAAAATTGTACCAATAGTCCTTCCTCATACATGAAATTCACCAGATCACTAAATCAACTACAATTACTCAGTTAACAAGCACTAACTCAACTACAGAATATTTTAGAGGTGCAGTTGGAAATCTCTTTCATTGCATAATTTTATCACTTTTTGCCAAAAGGTTAAAAAAAACAAATTTAGTTTGAAAGGCATGATGACACATTTTCTTACATTTTTTAGTATAGCATGCAGCATAACTGCTTTCTTCTGTTTCTCACTTCACGCTCATATTATTTCAATGACAAAGTGTAGAAGCAGCATCTCTGATGAATCTTTATTAACAAACTACACTGAAATGACATTGCCTACGACAAACATAGGCTGTAAGGTGACAGAAGCTAGGATCACCTAAACACCATTCTCTCAGTTTAAGACTCATATTTTTCAAGTGAACGTTTAGATCCTCTTTGCAGAGACTTTGCTACAGTTAACATTTCATTTGACTTTATTATGGAAGCCTGAATTGCTACGATCACTATGTATGTTTATCAGGGCTGGCCTCCAGGTGACCAGATTCTATGAACAAGCTCAGCCTTTCATCATATTGTGGAATGTTTCAAGATGTTTGTGAATACTTTGAGATGGAAACCCCCCTGAAATTAGCAACTATTAACACTAAAAATGGGAGTTAAATTCCAGCTAAAATTGCTATTTGTTCAACCAATAAATGAAAAGTAAGCAGATTTTTTGGGTGGCCAATTATTGGAGCAAGATTGCATACAAAATCATGAATATTAGAGGCTGCAATACAGAGATATAAAATACACTGAATTTTCTGAAGTCTTACAATGCTAAATTTCTTTACTTCAACTGAACTGTAACAAGCACTCTGTTTTCTAACTTTTCAGTCTATTCACTGAAAAGAGAATGGAATTACTTTATGCGAGTTGAATGAGATTTTTATAAACTCTGTGTATTCTGATTTTTGACTTTTGGAATAGGAATTATGATTTAACTGTGATAAATTTAGAAGACATTTATTAGCAGCAGCATCTCCTCAGTAGCTGAGTACAAGGGAGTGAGATGAGTGCATGATCAGCTGTGCATTACTGAACAGTTAATTATGCGCTCAACATCAGCACAATTTTTGGATGTTTTAAAACTAAGCTAAATGTGTGAACCTGATCCAGAACCTCATCACCACTGCTGGAAAGTTGTGCTCCTCAACCACCTTCTCTCTTTTTAACCTTCTCATTATACACAGTTCCTACATTCATTTACCCCCAAGCCTAGGAAGACAGCTCTTGAGAGAGGACTGAAGGACAGATATCATTATGTGATTGACCCCCTTTTTTTTCTTGTTTGAATCAAATACCAGAGTAAATTTTAGAATTTTTAATTTGAAAGGGTTTAGGGTGGTGGAAAAGGACAGTTTTAATAGAAAATATGTGACTGAGTAGTTGGGCACATGTACATTTACATATACACATATGTATACATATAAATACGCATATGTGTCATATACGTATACTTCTCATGGCTGGTAAATTCAGAGTTTAACAAAAGTGTGACTCTCTAGGAAGAAAATAAAACAGACCACAAGGAGACATATACCTGACCCTTCACAACCAAGGAGTATATGCAAAGAACATTAGTTTTCTGTTGTAACAGTCAAAATGTTATAAAAGTTTAATTTAAAAGAAAGGCCTGAACATGTACTGAATCTATTCCATATATTCACTTTTATTAAAGGTAAGTGACGCTTGAAAATGTTTTGAAGTGACTGTTTTAAAGAAATGCAAGAATTTATGATAAAAATTCAATTTACAATGAATATCATATATGAAGTCACTACCAAGCTTCTCAGAAATGCTATGCATCATTTTATTGTTAAAAACCCTGATGCTTTCAGTTTTATTTTGTACAGAATTTAAGTTAAAATTTTCAAGCTATATAAATTCTGAAAACTAGAGTTTTACTGTAAAATTGTAAAGAAATCCTTTAAGTTATAATAGTAACTTCCTGAAATCTTAGCATTTACTTGCTTCCAAAGAAAGCAAGCAAGTTACATTTCAGTTAAGTTATAGTGTATTAAGGAACTAGAAAAAATCTTGGTCAGAACTCTAGATGCAAACCAAGAAGAGATGAAATTTGGTAGCAGCCCTGGGTTCTAAAATTCTTGTTGAATCTATTAAAAAAAATGGCTGGGAAAAGAAACCTTTTAATGTGGCTAAAACCAATGTCCTCTGTAGTAGAAACACCACTATTTAGTGGAATACCAGATATACTACTTTAAGAGACAGAACATCTTTAACATCTAAGCAGAAACATGGATTTTCTACCGGTTACATGATAGTATTTGAATGTTCACATTAAGAACACCTATGGCTCAAAAATAATTAGCAGATCTAGTATGGGGTGGTCGTGTGGGGGACGCAGCAAGGATAAATAGAGCCCTCAGCTCAAACTGTAAGAGGGGAAGAAAGTCATCCACTTACTCTAACTTCTGAACCTTGGACCCTAGAAAATTACACTAAGATAAATTAACCATACATGGAAAAACGACTGTGGAGCTTACTACAGTATTAATAGTGACAGTGACAAGAAACACACAGTTTCTTGTTCACAGTGGGAAATTTATTCATGGATAAGCACGTTTCATTTGATTATGATGGACAACAAAGGCAGCTGCACCTGCAAAAGAAGTTTTTAGGTCATGTTTTACATGATACTAATTTAAGAGCAGATTCAGCCACTTCTGTCCTAGGTGGTAGGTCCTACTCTAACATCTCAGATTACTAATCCAGCACCCCTATACAGAGGGACAGGAGATAGGTGTCCCTGAGAAGTAATTTAGACTACCTAAGTGATGGAGAAGCGAAAATTCGGACCATTTTACAGTTCAATTGCTACATAATTTCCATTGAAAATGAAAGACTTAGGTTCATAGCTCAGCTAAAATGAGATAGGCCTCAATGCAGATCCCTGTATTTGTAAGTTTTCAAACCACATAATGCAAAAAAGTGGGCATGAGCGCAATCACTTTCTGCTCTCAGTGTTTTAAACTGAACTTGGTGCAGTTTGCATACATTAAGTATGCCATGGCATACTGAACAACAGCACCTCAACCCTACAGCTCAGAAGCAGGGTAAATATATACAGAAAGCCTGCTCACATTGGGGTTATGCATGATACGGGTCTCAGTATGACCACAGGCATTCATGTGATGTGTCAGGCAAAGGAAATTGTGGAGGAATGGCCTTGTTTAAGGATCTGTAACTGAACTTTAAATGTGAACTCCATGCATATGTTTCTTCTGTGTCGGGACTTTCACTCTTTTGCATGAATTTTCCCTGACAGGAAACATGAATGACCTATGCAGATCTTAAAAAATAATTATTTTTTTAAAATTGTAAACCTTTTTTCATTTAATATAAAACAGTTATTTTACGTTATTACTAGCTAGCAGAAGAAAAAGTAGGAGTAGAAAAATTTTGTCCCTCCGATGTTGAAGGGAGATTTGCATAACTTCACAAAATAAGTAGTTTAACAAAAAGGCATATGCAGTAATGGTAATTACAAAACCAAAACCAATCCACACAGGAGTTCTCAATCGCTAGATCAATCTAACCATCATAATAAGGTAATGACAGTCCCTTCAAAATAAGTATGAGGCTCTGCATAGCCTTATCCTATGTGACTTCGAGGCCTGGTACAGGCTTAATAATGTGCATTAGCAGTCTATTAGAAATTCAAAGTTTTCATTTGCAATTTAGAATGATACTTCAGAATATAACCTCTAAATTTAGTTACTAGGACTAGTCCCACGCAAAAGATGAAGCCCATGTTTAAATATCTACTGCATCAAGACACTGAGTAGAAAAAGTTATTACAGACCAGTTCTAGTTTCTTATGAATAGGAGTTTAAATGTTGATAAACACTAATCACTCTGCAGGAGTATTATTATAGACCTTCTCCATTTTCTGAACCAAGAAACAATGTCACTTATTTCATATCACCCCATGAATGTCTAGGAAAAAGGCTGCATTTTAGACTAAATGGAATCTATTACATTACTTGTTTGATTAGTACTTAGCAGACATTTAAAAATATGCCTCTATTAAGTAAAGGTAGGTATTTTTAGTTATTGTCAGCTAGTAGAAGGAAACTTGCTTAAAGCAACTTCCAGACATGCCTTTCACAGTATTTTCTAAACTCCAAGACAGAGGAGGTGTGGCCACAAAAGCTTCACAGACGTTTTCCTGATGTAGCATTTCTGCATATTAAGCAGCAGCTTACAAATACTCATTGAGCTCTCTGCTCCCACGCCTGATCCGTACAAAAAACTGAAAAGAGAGATTCAAGACTGGCAGTTGTCCTTTCTAGAGACATTCAATGATGAATTTCTGCCCATTCACTCACAGTATTGACATGAGCTATTAACATCTGTGAAAGTTTTCTGAGCTGACAAACGCTGGGTAGGCAGGAATTCAAGTAGAAGTCATCTTGTCTTCCAGAGAAGGTGTGTATGGTAAAATGCTCGTATGCATTATATATAAAGGGTCATAACACATGTAAAAATGATCTCTTTGCCCTTCCATCCACTCAGGAGGCAGAGAGTACCTCTTCTAGTCTTTTGTATTTTTAGACAATGATCTCAGTACCTTGCATTTAACTTTCTTTCACAAAGAATACAAACGGTGGGATATCTATATCTGATTGAAGTTATAAATTTACAATGTGCTTGCAGGTGACAATGACAGAAAATAAGGAAAAAAATCAGGTAGTATGTTCTAAAGGCCAACTTTGTATGTCTTCTATAAACACAAGGTATACATGAATACCGTTTTTTCAAATACTTCAAGAGCTACTGCTAATCAGTACTTCTAGAAGTCTAATCATTTAATCAGATATTCAGCTTTTGAAATGCAAGATCTAAAGTCTGCCATCACTTCTAAGGCAAAAAAGGATCTTTAATGGATTTGCTTGTTCTATGGCTTTCTACTTTATGTTTTTCTAAACAGGCCGCAAACTTGCTACTACTTAGGTAGAAATCTATTTACATTAATAACAGAATAAAGAAGAAAAAAGGAAAATTTAGAAAATGTAAAAAATATGTGAAGAAAAAAATGCATACTTTTTGGCTACAACACTTGCACATAAAAAGATGTTTGAAGTATCTTCAAATATTGCAACAGTGTAAGACCACATACACAAATATAAAAATTGGAAATATTAACCTATTGTTTACCTCAGGTCTAACAGAAATAAAGCATTTTCTTTCAGCCAACACTGGACACATACTGCACAAGTTTCAGACATTAATTTGAAATATATTTAAAAAAGCTAAGAAAGTTTTAAGAATAACTGTTAATTCCATTAACGCAAAAATACAGAAGACTGAAATAAAAAACTTATTGTGCGATCAAGCTTTGCAACAAATTAAATTTAAAAAAAAGAAATCCTTTGGGTTTTTTAACCCAAAGTATTGTGAATATAAAGCTTGAATCAATTATAATCATAATTACTAGATATGTATTTGGTTATAAGAAAGCAAGCAGCTGTTGAAAGAAAAAAGAGGAACAGTAAATGAAGGGGGGGAGAGAAAAAAATTTAAAAATCCTTTAAAAAATACGTTCAAAATTTTAGGGTTGCCTTGTGCTTATGAAAACTGTAGCTACACATGCTGTCTTAACCATACCTACCAATAAATGTACATTTATTACAACACAGTCCTCTCATACTACTGTCTTTTTTCACAAGACTCCAGTCTCCCTAAAATCCCAGGTGAGAAAACTAGGTCAGCTGCTTTTGGGAAAAGTATCCCTGTTCGTGAACTAGAGCCTAAGCAGGCTTGGTTACCCCATCAACAAGTGAAAGAAATGCATCAGTGTAACTAAACATATGTGTAAAAACTTTTATTACTGTTCTGAGCAGCAACAGCCCTGCAGTTCAACAGTGACCTGAAAAAGGGCTTCAGATTGTGAACCGGAGAGTGACTGATACCAGCTCGAAGAGCTTAAGCACATATACCTCTTGGTAAATTTAAGGCTACTTGTAACTGTATACCTTAAATACTGTAATGATGTTACAGATTCAGAATTTTAATAAGCTAGCAGTATTATGGAACACAAACATTTGCTACTAATATTTAGTATGTGTTTTTAAGACAATCTTTTAAAGTAAAAAAATCACTCTAATGTTAATGAGTTTATTAAAAAGCAAGATTCAGTACTAGTAAGTGTTAATTGACAGTTTAAACGCTTCTTTAAAATCATATATTATAACCAAAAGCTCAAAATAATAAAGGTTTTACTTGCAGGAAGTAGCATTTACTGTATTGTAAAATTACCTCGATAATATAAAGGACTATATTCTTGTAGAAACAATACAATATGCATTTAGCTACTCTGTTATAATTCCAGGCTCCGTGAACCAACAACAAGTTCTTCAAATACTTGAACTGTAAAAAATGAAAAATGAACATACAATCAGAACATGTATACCCCAATATTAAATCTGGTAGTAAACTACTTTACTGTAGTTTTTTACAGTGTAATGACTTACCTGAGCAATTGAGTAGTCTGAAGAATTAGCAGCCTGTAGACCTTCATTCCCACTAATACCAACACCAACATGTGCTGTCTGTATCATACTAACATCATTTGCTCCATCACCAATTGCTAGAGTTACTACCTTAACTTGTTTTTTAACCATTTCTACAACTTCAGATTTTTGAAGTGGTGATACCCTAAGGGGTAACAGAAAGTAAAAGGTTTAATACAGGATTTTCAGATGAATGTACTCAAAACATACTTTATATTCTGTGAAAAGGTAACAAAACCAGGCCAACTAACATGCTGGTCAGTGACATGGCCTTGTTATTGCCCTTTTGGCTGTATGCTAAAAGCACCTTCCCAGTGAAATTCATAGAAAAGTTGGATTTGTTGAAGCAAGATGTTAATAGAACTGGAGAGACATAGGTCAAACAGCAATGGGCCTCTAAAACAGAGTAATGGAAGAAACCCCGAACACTGCCACTACCAGTATTAACTTACAACAAATGCAGATTTTGGCATATTTTGTTGTTATGCTTTTTGTTTTCCTCTCTGGTTAAATATGTATTTTATAAACAAACAACAAGATATTTAAGACACAGATGTCAAAGTGAACAGGAAATAACAAACAGAGTGGACTGCCACTACGTTAACATAGCCTATGCTCCTAAATTAGAGGAACCAACTTTAAACATTGACTCTTGATCCTCCACTTTGTTTAACTGCTGGTAATTTCTCCCTTGTTCTTTTCAGGACTGCTCCAATTATCTGTCGTTAAGAAAATGCCTGTCCACAGTTGAGGGGACAAATTATTCTAGGGATGCCTCTCAAAAGCTCTATATGCAACTATATTAGTTTTGGCTCCATCTACCATTGTGTGTGTCACACATGTACCTTTCATTTCATGTTGCGATAGTTTTACTCTGTATGCTGAAATTCAGTCCTTGTAGTGTTTGAGACCCATAACTGAAAATACTATACAGAATTTATGTGCTAAGACTGGTGGGTTTCACAGGGTGGGGAAGGGAAGGAGCAAACCCTAAGCAGTGAGGCAATCCACTCTTGCGCTTCCTGGCCCTGGAGTCAAGGACCAACCCTGCCCCTCCTGTCTCATGGTACAAACAGAAACAAGAAGAAATGCAAACAGCCCTGTGAGTCTGTCTCCCCAGCCACCGCTGTTCACTGCATCCTACAAAGAGAGCAATTCTGGTACAAAAGCATGACTCCTGCTGCGGAGCTGGGGATGTGCAGCTGGTGAAGAACTGTCCTTTCCTTATCTATCTTTCCAGCCTTCCAGACGAACTCACTCCAGATGCCCCATGCAAAAACTAGACATGGCTAGGAAGCAGAACTTGACACTGGATATATATTGACATTGAAAACTGGGGAAAAACGTGTATTTATAATTAATTTCCTGCAAGTCTTCTATATGTACACTCATGCCAATTACCCCTCTGGTACCATACGCTTCTGGAACTTTGCAATTTGGGTTGTGAAAGATTCTCCCTGCAGTGACAAAATTTCAGAGTTACAGATTATGTAGGGAAGACTTAAGTCTTCCTGGTCAAAAAACAAAATAGAAACACAGAAATATGTAAGAAATTAAGAATACAAATTTTGAGGAACAAATTTGCAAAGGAAAAGCACAGAAGAGCAATTACTTCCAGATAGTGTTTCTTCCTGAACATGCTCTGTATATTGCTGCTCACTGGGATACTGCCAAGTAACATAGCCTGTGTAGAGTTCATGAGTACAGTCCTCACCTGAACCAAGACTGCTGTATGGCACTCACAAGCTCAGTAACAAAAAGAAACATTACCACCAGACACCAAAAATTCAGCTGTATTATGGCATCTGTGCAGTCCTAAATTTCCTCACAAAAATTGCTGCAAGCTGAAGGTCCCAAAGGCACCATTCTCATAAGTATGTGAATACTGAAAGGCCTCAAGATACTTGAGAAAATTATACTGTTATATTATTAATAAGATTCCTGATGGGTAAATCCTTTCTAGCTTAAAGAATTATACCTCAAAGAATTCTATCAAATCTGGTAAGTGAATGTGGCAAAAAAATACTGTCCTATTTATATTGATTGATTTTTAAGATCACAAAAACAGGGCTAAAGAGGGCAACAATAAAAACAAGCCACCTACATAAGAAATAAAGTCTTTCCAATTATATAGCCTAGTCAAATTATTTTTCAGTACATGGCTTAATAAAATGTTCCTGTCTGCTCATTGATCTCTGCCATTACAGCCAAGGCTGAATGACTTGCCTGTCTTGACACTTGACAGACTGACATTACAGGTTAAAATGCATTGCTCTCTATTTGGACCAAACTTTTGATCCATAATTCAATTTGAGAGGCAGTTTTCTTCTCCAACTGGTTGTATATATTTCCTTATCACAATTCTTCCTGTCCCCCCTCCAAAAAAACAGAAACAGAACAAAACACCCATCTCTTTCCAAATAAGGAAGGGATATTAAGTTCTCCACATTCAACACTAAGTTTTTACAGTTAAGAACACTGAAGCACCAATTGTATTCTTTCTATTAAGCACAGAGATATGGCAATGCTTGGCCATCACTTTTTCTAGCTATCTGTAAACTCTACCATAGCTACCAAAACCACAGCCAACAAGCAATTAATTACATGATCTCTGAAGTTAATGGCCATGCCAACTACCTTCCATTCTGCCTGCGTAAGAATGCAATTTTTAAAAAAAAACCCCAAACAGAGAGATAGCATAACAAAATCCACTGTTCACATGACAGACAAGCTATAAACTTAAAAAAAGGAAAGCAAAGTTTTTCTTAGAATTGACAGCTGAGGTTGGTAACTGATTTCATGGTGTTCATTGAAATAGGAAATGCAGCAGAATGGTGAAAAAGTTCAGGAAAAACCCAAATCTCTGACGTCACACTGCTGATGCTATCCATTATCCATTTCCTTTATTAACAAATCCAAGTTACAAAGATTTGAGAAAAGATAACTAATAATGGCAAAAGTAGAAACAGTCTTTGAGAAATTTTGATGAATATGTCCTTTAGAAATGCAAATTTCACCAAACCAGCATTAATTTCCTATGAAAAGAAAGTCCTTTCTGACTAAAATAAAGCCTATTTAAGTTTTTAGCCATCTAAGGTTCACCATGATTACTCTGAAACATAGCTTAAAACCGTAGGAAAAAACCAAGGCTTTCTAGACATGCTTTTATGTCCTGAAACACACATTTATTCATATAACATCCATGAAGAATTAAGTTTTGTCTAAACCAGTAAAATATGGTAACAATCACAATTCTTACTAGCTAAAACTTTTACAACATTTCTGAAACTCAGACTACTTAAGAGCTGAAAGAGGATCCCAAACTATTCCTGATGGAGGAAGTCAACTTACCAACCATATAGAGAGAACTGTTTTAAAACACCAAATTTTAAACAGAAATATTTTAAAAAATTTGAGAGATCATGATCTGTCTTCTTGTGTGTATTTTATACCCAGATATGCAACTGCTGAAATTAAAGCATACTCTCTTCTATAAATGAACATTACATTTGAAGCATATTTGTTATATTATTTATCTCAGCTACAATCCCCCATGTCTTTTGTAGAATGAGATCTTATATATGCATCATAATGACACGTCACTATATGCCATACTTTTAACGGTATAAGTTTATGACTTCAGTCCGTATTACCAAGGTACTCTTTTTACCATGGAACACCCTGGCATTTGATTCAATTTCAGCATCACAAAACAAATATGAAGGAATAGTATAAGGTCCATAGCTCATGTGGAAAAGAAAAAAGAAAATATTTTCCATTTTTCTCTAGAAAATACCAATATTTTTCATTTTACCTACCCTATAAAGTTATAGGAAGAAAAAACCCCCATGTTTCAACAGCTAGATTAAACCTCAACATTAAATAGATTACTAAATTACTAGCATAGACAGACTAATAGTGGTTGCCTCTCTTTGCTAGACCATTGTGCTTAACACTGAGACAGTGTTGTGAAGGGAAACTGGGTACATGGTATCTACACTCATCTTTGCTCACGTACAATACTTTAACTACCACTGGCTAGCTCTTCTGGTTCTCTCCATTTGCCAGAGGACACCTTCTCACAGTTCACCTTTGGTTTCACCTGATGTTCCATCAGCTGAAAAAAACCCCTAATCATACTCTGTGCCAATTAAGAAAAATTTCTTAAGCTTTAAGTGCAATAAATCAGAGAAAAACCATTGCATAAAATGTAATTGTGTGAGTTTTCAAAAGCAAAAAATAAAGGAGTGAAAAAGAATGCAGACTTTGAATTGAAAGTAGCTATCTAATGTTTCATTCAGCAGCCAGTGTAACACATGCTATCAGACTTTTTCAAAGGTACAGCCTTGTGATGAACTTTGGAAGAAAGCTTCTGACCAACAGCCCTTCAGAGAAATTCTGTGGTCCAAATGTACAAAAAAGCATTTCTATGGTATTTTATTACATGTTTTGTTTGAACTCTGCTGATGAGTATTGTATTAAGACTTGCTACAGCCAGCTTTATGCAAGATTCCTGACCTGAGAACTTTTTTTTCATCTTTTTAACTTTCCAGGAATAGTGGCTTATTTCCCTTTCAGACAATGTTTTAGGGGCAGTTGGAAGATGGCACTTACTCTCATTGCCTGGTGCATGAAGTTCATGATTAAACCAACAAAAAATACCTTTTGTTCATTTTTTTCACTCTTAGCTGTATGTTTTTACTACAGAATAATTCATTTAACGTTCTTCTTGCACACATTACTCTGAAGCCAATACAGAGTTGGAATTCAGTTAATCAAAGTCTTTAAGCCAAACATCTGCTTGGAATTAATAACATACACAGATTTTTTAAATGAAATGTCTACTGAGTATTTGTCAGCTTCATCTGTGTTATGGCTGGTCTGAGGAAGAATCCATTGGTAATAAATGCTTCTGAACAAGTGAATACAGTCTGAAAACTTCAGAGAAAGTGATGTAATTTATACTTTTAAAACCAAGGAGTGCTTAAAATATTTACCACCTTTACATTGATAGAGAAAAGACCGACATTTTCATTTAGTTGAAACAACTTATATTTAAGTGATTTACCTTAATCAAAAATTACCATTTTAAAATTTTTTATTTTCAAGCTCACAAACAAGGAAATGAAGTTTTTGTGAAGATGGAGCACTAACAGAAATATTTTGATAGAATTTTGACTTTTGCAAAGCACATGATATTAAAAAAGCACATACTAAACCAGTGAGTTTTACAAGCAAATATTTTAGTTTTAAACCTGCAGCCAATTTTTAAACAACCACAAAAATCTATCAGAGCATGTACCTAGACATGTATTGAAACCAGCTGACCTAAGTGAGTTACAGAAACTTTCATTTTGCACTTTGTTGTTTCATCATAAAAATGCTACCACTAAAAGAAAGCTATAGGTACAGAATATCCTTCGATTGTTCTAGAGTTCAACGGAAACGGCAATATTGTCTCTTCAAATGGCATAAAATGTGTTTTCAAATCAAGGAAAGACAAGAAAAAGAATCATACTTTTGAAAGAGCAGTTCTACAGCATCTCCTGCTTGTTACTTTGTATACTGAGCAAAACTGGAAATGGTAGAACAGGCACAAAGCTCCAACTTGCCTGTCAGAAAGACTATTGCTATTAGAAAAATGTTTATACATAGTATAAACTGTGTATCAGTGTATGATCTGAGTTTAAAAGACAGTAAGACCTTAGTTTGAAATTCAGTGTTTCATGCTGAAGCATGGCTACAAAGCTAAATCATAAAAATATAATAAAAAAATAACATTGGTGGCATATCACTTGACAGAAAGGATGGAAAGACTACAGGTGTTTATTTGAATACTGTAACCTTGGAGCTCTGCCTTGGAGTGGAAGGAGAACAAGTTGAGAGCTTGTGGGTAAAAATTAAGGGACAGCCAAATATGGGTGACACTGTTGTGGGTGTTTGCTACAGGCCACCTGATCAAGAAGAGGAAGTTGATGAAACCTACAGACAGCTGGAAGTAGCCTCACAGTCGCAGGCCCTGGTCCTCATGGGGGACTTCAACAACCCTGATATTTGCTGGGAAAGCAACATGGTGGGCCATGCACGATTCGGAAGGTTCCTACTGAGCATCAGGGACAACTTTTTGATGCAAGTGGTGGAGGAGCCAATGAGGTGACATGTGCTGCTCAACCTTATCCTAACAAACAAGGAAGGGCTGGTTGAGGATGTGAGAGTTGGGGGTAGCCTTGCCTGCAGTGAACATGAGATGGTTGAGTTCAGGATACTGCGAGGTAGAAGCAGGGCTATGAGTCAGGTTACAACCTTGGACTTCAGGAGGGCCAACTTTGCCCTCTTCAAAGACCTGCTAGGAGGAATCCCATGGGCTAGGGATCTGGAAGGCAGGGGGTCCAAGAGAGCTGCACAGTATTTAAGGACCACTTCCTCCGAGCTCAAGATCGGTGCATCCCCAGGAGAATGAAGTCAGGCAGAGGAGCCAGGAGACCCGCATGGATGAGAAAAGAGCTTCTAGAGAAACTCAAATGGAAGAGGGAGGTTCACAGTATGTGGAAAAAGGGACTGGCCACTTGGGAGGAATATAGGAACGTTGTCAGAGCATGCAGAGATGCGACGAGGAAGGCCAAGGCCCACTTGGCATTAAATCTGGCAAGGGATGTCAAAGATAACAAGAAGGGCTTCTTTAAATACATCAGCAGTAAAAGGAAGACTGGGGATACAGCGGGCCCACTGCTGAACAAGGAAGGGGCCCTGGTGACGCAGGATGCAGAGAAGGCAGAGTTACTGAATGCTGCCTTTGCCTCGGTCTTTACTGCTCAGGCTGGCCCTGAGGCATCTCAGCCCCCAGAAGAGAGGAAAAATCTGGAGAAAGGAAGACTTACCATTGGTTGGGAAGTATTAGGTCAGAGATCACCTAGGCAAACTGGATCCTCACAAATCCATGGGCCTCAATGGGATGTACCCACAAGTGCTGAGGGAGCTGGTGGATGTTCTTGCTCAGCCACTCTCCATCATCTCTGAAAGCTCGTGGAGGACATGAGAGGTGCCTGAGGATTGGAGGAAAGCCAATGTCACTCCAGTCTTCAAAAAGGGCAAGAAGGAGGACCTGGGGAACTATAGGCCAGTCAGCCTCACCTCCGTCCCCGGGAAGGTGATGGAGCAGATGGAGCAGAGATGACCTGGAGGTCATCTCCAGGCTTGTAGAGGACAAGAAGGTTATCAGAAACAGTCAACATGGATTCACCAAGGGAAGATCATAATTGATCAACCTGACAGCCTTCTATGATGGTGTGACTGGCTGGGTCAACAAAGGGAGAGCAGTGGATGTTGTCCGTCTTGACTTCAGTAAGGCATTTGACACTGTCTCCCACAGCATCCTCACAGGCAAGCTAAGGAAGTGTGGGTTGGATGAGTGGACAGTGAGGTGGACAGACAACTGGCTCAACAACAGAACTCAGAGGGTTGTGATCAATGGGGCAGAGTCTGGATGGGGGCCTGTCACTAGTGGTGTTCCTCAGGGGTCTGTGCTCGGGGTCCAGTCCTGTTCAACATATCCATCAATGACCTGGATGATGGGATAGAGTGTAACCTCAGCAAGTTTGCTGACGATACCAAGCTGGGAGGAGTGGCTGATGCACCAGAAGGCTGTGCTACCATCCAGTGAGACCTGGACAGGCTGGAGAGCTGGGCCGAGGGGAACCTATAGAAATTCAACAAGAGCAAGTGCAAGGTCCTGCACCTGGGGAGGAACAACCCCATGCACCTGTACAGGCTGGGGGCTGACCTGCCAGAAAGCAGCTCCCCTGAGAAGGACTTGGGAGTGCTGGTGGGCAGCAAGTTGACCTCATGCCAACAATGTGCCCTTGTGGCTAAGAAGGCCAACGGTATCCTGGTCTGCATTAAAAGGAGTGTGGCCAGCAGGTTGAGGGTGGTTATCCTCCCCCTCTACTCTGCCTTAGTGAGACCACATCTGGAGTACTGTGTCCAGTTTTGGGCCCCCCAGTTTAAGAAGGACACAGAACTCCTTGAGCAAGTCCAGCGCAGAGCTACCAAGATGATCAGGGGACTGGAGCATCTCCCTTATGAGGAAAGGCTGAGAGACCTGGGTTTGTTCAGCCTGGACAAGAGAAGACTGAGGGGGGATCTCGTCAATACCTATAAATATCTAAAGGGTGGGTGTCAGGATGATGGGACTGGGCTCCTTTCAGTGGTGCCCAATGACAGGCCAAGGGGCAATGGGCACAAGCTGGAACACAGGAAGTTCCACCTCAATATGAGAAAAAACTTCTTTCCTGTGAGGGTGACCGAGCAGTGGCACAGGCTGCCCAGGGAGGGTGTGGAGTCTCCTTCCCTGGAGACATTCAAAACCTGCCTGGATGCGTTCCTGTGCCCCCTGCTCTGGGTGTGCCTGCTCAAGCAGGGGGGTTGGACAAGATGATCTCCAGAGGTCCCTTCCAACCCTGACCATTCCGTGATTCTGTTATTTGCTTTCTCCTGTCCTTTTGCAAGGTAGACAAATAGTTCCATTTTGAACACTGAGTTTTCAGATGAATCTGCTTGATTGTAATGGAGTGTTATTAAACTCTCTACCTAAACATGAGAACCTTCCTTTTAATTATTTTATTAATCAAAAGTTGACAACCTATTAAGGTGTATTTACAACAGTTCTCACATTTATATAAAGCATGGCTCTACCTTTAGGTAGATAATAGGACAGGCAATAATGAGATACTAGGCAGAAAGCTTATACACTTACTGAAAGGAGATTTGGATTTGTTAAGAAGTGATGCTGAATTCTAAGAATTATTTTGTTCTTGTACAAAATCCAGGCTGATCTCCTTTTTCATAGACTCTTTTTCTGAAGTAAATATTATCAGACATAGCATCCTATTTAAATATGGATTTCAACTTAACTTGAATGCACAGACAATCCTGAAAATTTCAGTACCACATTAATTGGGAGAACCTGAATTTGTGACATTTGTATATTGAGAAACAGCAAGCTACAGGGACTCCTGACCTTGAATATCTTGTTTCTGAGTTAATTTTTCCTGTTTTAATATAGGAAACAGCTTTTCCCATGCTACTGCAAGGGTCAAAATAGTGAAAAATACTCTGAGAACATTAACTGGCTATTCTTGTAATAGTGACCTCAGACACTGATGAAAATAACAGTGATTTCCACAGTTCTGGAATGTTTGAATGCATTTTTAATACAGATATCCTACCTGTGTTGCCAATGGTCTTGTAAAGAAAAGTCCTTGCTTCTGCTTTTGGACAGATTAATCACTTGGCCTAAACCAAGTTCTTTAAACATTGACAGGAGCACTTCTTGTTTATCTAGTTACCAAGCACCCAACTTCCCTCTTTGTTCAATGATTCAAATGCGGAAAAGGTGATGTACTGCTCAGGAGATTTTTGCAGTTTTTGTGTTTAATGCCATAAAAATGTGAGAAGGCCCCAAAACACATAAGCTATCACTTACACAGTCCTATGCATTCCTTCCTTAATATAAATCTGGAAATATTAAAAGACATACCAAGCCATTTTCATATTGTGCATATTTAAAGAAGGCAGATATTTAATTTTCTTTGATCTGGAAAAAAGTTCACTTGTTAGAGTAAGCTTACAGCTCTTATAGCTGATGTGTACAGGAAAGGATGAACGTCTGATTGCATAAAAGAACCCCAAAACAATCAGGAATAATAATAACAAAAAAAAACCCAAAACGAGTTTCCACCAGCTTCAGGAAATAAAAATCACCCAGAGTAGTACCTTTAATATTTTTGTGTTCTTCTTACACAGTGTAATCCATGGCTTACAGAAAAGCAGGGATATAAAATCTTGTCTGTGGAGAAAGCGCTACAAAAGAATCCAGATGTGCTAAAACCTGCAGTTAACTGTAGTATCAATTTAAGGTTAAAATCAGTGTCTCAATCTTGCTAAGACTACCCTTGAAGGATAACAAATTATTTTTCTGGGTATATGCAATCTGAATGACTTTGTTTGACAGGTACACTCTGTTGCAGACTGCTCTACAGAAATATTTTGTTTGAATGACTGTATTTTATAACTTCAGCTACTGAAGGCTTTTTTTTTTTTATATTTCATGGTTGGGCAACATGGATATCTGTATCTTCTCTGAAATAAAAGGAGCTTCTTAATCTTTATATACCAATAAAAATACTGTAGAGAAAGAATAATGTAAACCTTACCTGCAACAAATAACAGCTTTACATGACAAAGCCAAATCCAGGAAATACTGTCTCACACCAAATGTCAAAGCATACTTCAGAGATTTACCATCAATGATGAGAGCAAAATCATTTTCCTTCCTTAAAGCATCACCAAGAGTACTGCAATGATGGCTAAGCGTCTCCCTTGTTCCCTGTTGCACAAAAATATTGTGTCCATTATTTTTAATTCCTACTACTCTTAAGTCCAAGTTTTTTTTCAGTGTGATCAGAAACACTGGCATTTCGTTTTTTGAGGAAATTACCTTTTGATTATGCTATCAAATAGACAGTATAAAATGAAAAAAGTATTTGTAACAGCTGTACTATTAGAAACCACAGTAGAAATGGTATATAGGATTGCTCTTGCACTCTGCCAAAAAACCATATGTATATAAGTTATGGTGGAAGTATTAATGCTCTTTGAATGGCAACAATACTTGCATAAATGTTTGCTAAAAAGATATTTCTAAGTAAGTTTTCTACACACCTATGGAAAAGAAAATTCACATACATATAGATACCAGAAGAAACAATTTCTGTTCACTGTTATATAAAATGGTCCTAAATGTGTAGAAAAACGTAAAAGAAACAGAGATAATTCATAAGTACATGCATTATAACTGATAATTCTAGCTATCGTATTAAATACAATTATTCTGGGCTGCATTAAAAGGAGTGTAGCCAGCAGATCAAGAGAGGTTATCCTCCCCCTCTACTCTGGTCTAGCGAGACCACATCTGGAGTACTGCGTCCAGTTTTGGGCCCCCCAGTTTAAGAAGGACACAGAACTCCTTGAGCAAGTCCAGCGCAGAGCTACCAAGATGATCAGGGGACTGGAGCATCTCCCTTATGAGGAAAGGCTGAGAGACCTGGGTTTGTTCAGCCTGGACAAGAGAAGGCTGAGGGGGGATCTCGTCAATACCTATAAATATCTAAAGGGTGGGTGTCAGGATGATGGGACTGGGCTCCTTTCAGTGGTGCCCAACGACAGGCCAAGGGGCAATGGGCACAAGCTGGAACACAGGAAGTTCCACCTCAATATTAGAAAAAACTTCTTTCCTGTGAGGGTGCCAGAGCAGTGGCACAGGCTGCCCAGGGAGGGTGTGGAGTCTCCTTCCCTGGAGACATTCAAAACCTGCCTGGACGCGTTCCTGTGCCCCCTGCTCTGGGTGTGCCTGCTCAAGCAGGGGGGTTGGACAAGATGATCTCCAGAGGTCCCTTCCAAACCCTGCCATTCTGTGATTCTGTGAAATTATATTTTAAGGTAAGGCCACAGCAACTGCATGTTATATAAGGGGTCATAGTTTGTATTTTTCAGTTGCTGAGGACAGTTTGAATCACACCTACTCAAGGCACTATTCTGTGATCCAGTACTGAGAACTTCAGATTATATTTAGTAGACAATATATTCATCTGTATTTATGCAGCAGGACTTCATAGCCTGCTTTGGAGAGGTCACTAATATCTAAATAGTTACAGTACAGCTCTACCATAGAGTGTCATGAAGAAGAAAAAAATTGCTTGTTGGATTTCTTTCTTTTTTAATTCTCTTCATAGAGCTACAACATACTCTTCTATTGTTTCCTGCTTCTCAGCCCAGAAGTAAGCAGCATTTCAGAAGACAAAGGAAAAGGAAAGCAAACCTTTTGCTTATAAAATATTGAATTTGGAAACCAGTAACATCCTATGACAACAATGTTCCTACATTTTTCTACAAGTTTAACAACCAAATAATTGTGCCACTTCAGTGATGTTTGTCATCAGTGTATGTCAGGCATACATAAATAGAATTTGGTGTAACCACCTAAAAATAAAACACCGAGAAGTAATAAAAAATCTCAAAAGCCTCTGAAATGAAATTAAAGATATTGCTTTGCCTTTCCCACCCAACTTACTCCTCCCAGCTCCACATACTGTTGTCCATGGTTTTTGCCTACTCTGCTTCCACTGGCCTTCTAGAGACTCACTGGTTTATCTAAAAGGAGATTAGGCTGCTGGGGAATTCTGCACTTCAGGTTTCCTGGCTCTCCTCCCATAGAAGCTGCAAGGGAAATGACGTTCCCCTTTTAAAATTACATGTTAGAAAGTCTTTAAAATGACAACAACTTCTGTAACTATTTTCCAGAGTCTTTTCTGATTAAGAAATATTGCAACATAAATAAAGTATAAATTTTTCTCATCTCCGTGGACTATTTAGTTTCTGACAAAATGTAAGCAATACAAGAGCCTGAAACTTCATATTCCTCACATCTATTATTTCTTCTCATACATGCAGTATAAACTCTTCTGTTTAAATTGACCTTTATTTTTTATCACAAACAGACGTGACATCAGGTAGCTCCAGGCATGCTACATATTAAAACAAACAAAATAACCCCCAAGACAATACAAAACACTTAGCCCAACTGTAAAACTATCATATTTAAAATTCCTTTGTGGGCTTACATGTTGTTCTCTGCTGAAATCCAATGCCTTAAATTAAAAGCAGTATCAAAACATCCCTTATTCACTTCTACACCATTATTATTAAATATTTACCAGTGAAATTGAATGGTAATCAAACTGTTTTGTAGTTTCAGTTTAAGTATTATTAAGTTCACAATTCAAGGAATAAAGCTATGATTTCTGTCTATGATTAATGGTACTATACTGAAATTTAGCAGTCTGTTAGGTTAATATGAAGGCTAAAGAAAAGCCAGTGTTCTTTTGTACAACTGTAAGGACTTACTAACAAAACCACATTTTGTTTGTGAAGCTAAGCAGATGGGAATGGGAATGGAGCCTCAAAACAAATAATGTTGCAAAAAATAGAGGTATCTAAATGCTTCCTGGAAGTCTTTCCAGTTCGATACCATCCAGTGCTAACCGGGGAGTAGTGTTTGGGGTATTTATCTTTTAATTCGATAAATAAGGGTATTGGTTCATACAAAATGGATTCTCTTATTTCAGCAGAGCTGGGATACAGTCTGGACAACTATATTATTTTTTCTTTTACTCTAACTTCCTTTGTCTTGCATGCTAAGGTCATAATTATGACCAAACTGAGGAGGCATTTGTTTTGTTAAATCCGTTTTACATATCTTAGGGACAGGGGACCCTGCCTGTCCCTGAAAGGATTAGAGTTGAGCTAGCTTCTTTTTAGAAGAAGCCACTGGTATGCAACAGATACCGTACTATTATTTTAACAACAAGGGCAAGAAACATCCACTTACCGCCACACTTTTTTCAGTACTGTGAAGAGTATGCAGACCAAAAGAAGCCCACTTCCTAACTCCTATGAACATCCCAACATCTTTATATAGCCAAGAGGCCATACCCATACCTTGCAGCGCCAAGGAGAGGACTGCCACAGAGCAACTATTCTCAAACATCCTAAATACACAAGTCCCACTATGCTGGGATTTTTTTCAAGGTTTCATGGCTGCTCAGTTCCTCCTGTACTGAGGGAACTGGGTTGTCCAGCAGACCTTATGGGAGCACAACAACCCTGCCGGGTAAGGGACAGAGTCCCAGTATACGGGGTGGACCTATGCTGCTCAAAAGCCAGTTTCAGCCATATTTCTTAACAGATGATATTCCAACTAAGTATTATGGCCTCTTGCCAGATGTTGGTATGCAGAAAGGAAAGAGAATTGCATCGTCCCTTGCAGCTGCACTAACTCAAGGTTCTGCAATCACAGCAGCCCATCCCTCTCTCCATTTCCTGAGACCCACTCCACTCCTCCATCAGAAGTGTCAAGGCCACTTTTGAGTCAACCAGTCGCACTAGAAATGGAGACTGACATCTGATCCCAATCACACCAGCAAGAAAGAAGTAGGACACAAGGTATACATTAATTACAGTGAAACCTGCACCGTCAAACAAGGCAGAAAACTTTTAATGGAGTCTCTTCTTAAATTATTGGCATAAAGCTAGTTTATTATTAGTTTTTCAACTGCCTCTTGCTCTCAAACTGTCTGATTTAGTAATCAGGTTCATCTGCTCCTGAAAAAACATGATTTATGTTATCACCATAGACAGATTTTCAAGTGACCAGTTTGCATATGCGGTTTCCGCTGCTATGCAGTATCTGCATCCCCATCTACTCTGAATATACTTTGTGCATGTAGGGAAAGGATCTCAATCTCTACACAGTCTAGACGATGCACTTTGAAATAGGGAGTACAGTATAGTTACCATATCAGCTACTGTCTTTTATTCTTAAACCATGTTTATATACATTTATTTTTAAAATATATTGCTTAATATATATTTAGTCAGCTTCTTAATCATTATACCAGAAATGGTTAGCGTGCAGTGCTTGCTTAAGGAGTTTTTACTAGAGTCCTTTTAGTAGTTAAATAAGACTACTTCACTTTACCTCATTGTATGTGAAGTAGTGTACAAAGTAGTCAAATTTTTGCACCTCAAATTTATTAAGTATTGCAGTAGTCTTGAAACCAGCAGTCTGTGTAAATAACTTAAATATAGGACAGAAGTTCTCACTTGTGTTGGTTAATTTTTACTTGGAGATTGGTTGAGGAGTGAAAAACTCAAAAGCAAAGCTAAGGGCTTGAACCAGAAACCTTTCCTGTTTTTTCACCAAACAGCAATTGCAATCTTTCAAAAGCTATTCAATGAACTAAAATAAGAAAATAAAATTGCCTGTCTTCATTAGTATCACAGGCTACTTGAATCAAAAGTTGCTTACTATATCAACAGACCCTGGTTTCAGACATTGTTCAACAGCTCCTGCTTGTCCTGTGTTTGGGATTTTATTTTAAATTTTATCAGAAAAAAATATGTTGCTTAAGACGATATATATTTAAACTACAGTAATCATGATTAAATTCATGCTAACATTGCAAATCTGTTATTCTGAATGGCTCAAAACATTTAAATAAGTACTGATGAAAAAAGTAGTATTTTAATTCATGTTGTAGCCTACTCTTACATGATACCATGGAATCCTTCAGTTAAGGCACTCTTGCTGATTCTTATACTTTCTTTCCACTTTCTCTCCCTAAGTCCTACCTTGAGCAACCTTACCACAATACAGAGTAAGGTAAGCTTCATTTCAGGGTTTCCTCCTGCAGCCTACTGGACAGTGAATTTTCCCACTGAAGAAATTCTTCCACTTCTAAGTTCATTTAAGGCTCCCTGAGAGGCTGGATTTAAGTTCTTTCTCCTCAGGGATTTGTCACCGAATATTACATTCCTACCTTATCTAAACAATCTCTTCTCTACAAAGCACTGTATACTTGCAAGTCCGTAGCTTTAACCCTTCCTTTTGCTTCAACATCTGGTTATAATTTCAGCTGTTTAACCACACAATAATGATTAATTTTTGGCAGATACTAGGTACTCTGTAAGAAACAACATTAGAAAGGGATTTAGGATTAGTTTGTTCGGGCACCGCTAGGTGCTACTAGAAGCTGCTGGCATTGCGCCTGCATGGCAGAGTCATTTCACTACATGGAATTTGTCTGCTCATCATTCTAAAGCTCATTTGTGTAGTAGCTGCACTGTGGTTTTGGAAGCTGTAGACTAAGTTTATAGTTATTCAGTAACACTTTGTAATGAAGACCGTACAGTCTTCCAAGCATGCAATACTAAAATTAACTGAGAAGATTATAGAAACAAACAAAAAGGCAACCCCCCAAAACAAACAAACAGAAACAAAAAATCCACTGAACTGTGGTTTTAGCAGAGTTTTCTTTTTGTCCAGATAAATAGATGCTCCAAGTTATTTTATGGGCCACCTCCACCATGACATCTGGATATTTTAAGCAGTAAAATAACGTTTCATTAACTGAAAACTTAACTTTGCAGATTTTACTTACATCAAGAGAGCCTTCATTTATAACAATTAGTCCCATGTTCTTTCTCAAAAGTTTACAGGAGTGACCTGTTAAAAACATTTTTGTTTTCAAAAATTTGTTCCACAAAATCCATTATAACATAACAAAGCATATTTTTTCCCCATAAAAGAACTACAGACAGAATTAAAGTTAAGATTCCCCCAGTTGAAAACAATGGTAAAAAAATTATACTGCATTCTGTAAAATTTAGACATACAGGTACTAAGTCAGAACAGTCAGAATTTTCCTTGCTGCAACATGCAACTCTTGTGCCTTATTCACAGAGGTGCTCGGCAGAAAGACAGGAAACATCTTGACAGGGAGTTGCAGAAAACGGCAAACAGATCTCCCTTAGCCTTGCAAATTTTTGGAATGCAACTTGCATTTCATACAAAATTTCTGTACATAAATGCCTCTGTTCTTTTATTCTTCGATGCTTTAAACAGAATGTGTGCTGTGTGCCAATGATGCAGGCTGCCTGGACAAATATATATCACCCTTCTTAATAAAGTGAAAATACTGCCATTACATGTATTGCCTCAAACCTGAAGGTACTAATGAAAATAACCTTAGATCAACTGTATCATGGGCCTACAAAAAGTTCTTTAAGATTAAAAATAGTGATAGTAATAAAACAGATCCATATGACCAAAATAATCCTTTATTTTGGGCATATATCTAGGCTACTGCAGAAGTGCTGATATGCTCAGATGCAAAGAATTTTAAATCTTAAATGCAGCTGTCATGTATTATTATTTAAAAATAGAGATTAATCACTATTGAAATGAGTTATTTCATTATTCCTTTTTTTTCCTCCTTTGTAATAAAAGGAAAGAATAAAAGGAAAACTCTTATTGATGGTAAAGTTTAAAGCAAAATTGATATTGTTTTCATTTAGTTAAGATGCAGCTTTCTTGGAAAGAAGGAAAAATACAAAAGGGTAACTAACAATACTTACATTTTCTTAATATTATTCCATTTCACTGTCAAAACCCAAACAACGTATTCTTTTTATTTGTTTTAGATGCTACAAAAAAGCACAAATGCCTGTTTTTTCCTCCTGTCTATGATAACAAGAATTCTTCTTGTTACTGTTTTAATAGAGGAAGAATCCACCATTGTCCACTCTTCCCCTACCAGTGACTGAAAAAATAAGTTAACATTTAAATTCTGGAATGCCATATATTATTAATTTTTAACAAGATACCTTTCTGTTCTGAAAGCAATTTTACTCTAGCAACTTCTGTAATTTCTATATCTGTAACAATGCCATCAAATAAATGCAAATATAATACCGATGTTAATGGCAGTCTCTTGTTTGTCCCCAGTAAGTATCCAAATTTTTATGTCTGCTTTCATGAGTGTCTCTATGGTTTCAGGCACTTTGTCTTGTAGTTTATCTTCAATTGCTGTTGCTCCAAGCAGCTGAAGATTCTGTGAATATAAAATATTCAGTACATGCAGCTTTTTCGGTTTAAATTCAGTTTTAATCTTTTGATTTCTTTTGTTTAACTTTCCACATTGACGACAAGATTAATGCTCTCTAAATTCATAAATCAGATTTGGTATCAATTAATAAAGATCTCTGAGTTTATTCCTAGGAGCTTTGAGTTAAATATCTATGTGGCTTGACAAACTGCAGAGCGTGACCACTAAAACTTCACCCAATTATTTACAAGCTCAGTAGGTTGTTCAGCAACAGCTGCCTTTTCCTGAGGGGCACCTCTCTGATTTGAAGACTTAAGAAGTACTATTATTATGTCTTCTCTGACTTGTAATGATTTCTCTTCACCTTGTTAAAAAAAGAAACCCTGCCAATTCATCTTAATCTTAAAACTATAATCTTGATAATCTTGATTACATTTGGTTTTAACTTCCCCTGCAGCAAATCCGTATTTTTTGTGAATACAGCCATTTTTATACTTCATATTTCTGTACCTTTAAAACTAGCTAAAACCCTGTTAATGACACGATTATAAACCTAATAGTGTGCAATCCTGTTTGCAGCATGGCCTCCATACTACATGCTGAGAAAGTACTTGTGCAGCTAATACAAAAATTTGTAATGGTAGCAGGGTTGCCATGGAGTTAACAAAGTTACACAGTTTTAAGACTGTCTTGTGTATGTTTGGATAAACTGCTCATCTGTGTAAACTGAAGTCCCACAAGTGACTGAAGCTATATACCCTCATTCTTTTTTTTCATGAATTAAACACTGCAGGTTTTTGAGGCTCTGAATTTTAAGCAGTTTCATCAATGTAATCTCTCTTATCTTTTCCAAGGAAAAAAAACCCCAAACCAAAACCCCCCAAAAAGTCAAGTATCATAACTTCAAGCAATATTGGCCTCATGAAATCCTTTTGCTTATACATTTAAGAGCCAGGGACTTTTTTGTTGAGGCAGTGAAATCTAACCTCATGCTTGGCCACTCCACCAGCAGCAGTGCCAGAAACTCAAGGGAAGTGATTATGGCTCTGCTCTTTGTGAGTCTGCATCTGGGTATTACCTCCCTTTCTGGGCCTTCAGTACACGAGGGGTTGACAAAGTGGAGCAAGTCCAGTGGAGGGACACAAAAATAGCCTGGGGCTCAGAGCACAGTGTATGAACAGTAGCTGAGGAAGCACGATGAGTTTAACATGGGGAAAAAAATAAAGCTAAGGGAGGAATTCCACGGCTGCCTTCTGCTACTTGAAGAGGGCTTGCAGAGAAGCCACCTTCCTCTAGGAGGTGCACAGTGGAAGGGCAAGGGGCAACAGTCACATTCTGCAGCAACAGAAATTTTAATTCAGAAAAAGGGGAAAAAGAATAGTTGAGCAGTAAACTAAATTTGCTTACTGCAGCGGGGAAAACGCCCTCCTTGTAGATACTCAAAATTTCATCGAAGTGTTGGGCAAGCAAAATTGGCCGCGCTTTGAGCAAGGCTTTGTGTCTAGATGACCTCCAGAAATCCCTTCCAATGTTAACTACTCTATGGTTCTAAGATCATTATACAATGAAGCAGATGTTGTTTGCCTGTTATTACTTTTTTACACAACAGAGGAACCCTGAAAAAAAAGCTTTCCAGTAGTTCAATCCAAAATCAATACTTTCTGGCAAGGTAGTTGTTGCAAAACTCTGTCAAATTAATCTTACCTTCATTTTGATCATCTAAACTGCAAGGACTATGTGCAACAGCTGTCAGTAAATTGTGAGATTTTTTTCTGTCCAAGCACCATTCCTTAATGATTCAGACTTCATAGCATAGAAAGCAAGGACATTAATTAAAAAACCAACCCCACCTCCCCCCCAAAATATAACCCCACAAAAAAACAACCCCAAACCCAGAAAGCTACACATACTTTTTCGATTAGTTCATAGCTCTCCTCAAGTTTGAGTGCTCTGTTCTGTAGAGCTGTTGAAGCACGGTGATAGACATCTAACCACTCCTGATAATCACTTTCTGAAATCTCAGCCACAGCAAAACAGAGAGTTCTCAAGCCTAAAGAGAAAGCAGGTAGTATTATTCAGTATTTGTTAGTCCCTTCCTTGATGTGCCTGCAACAAGTAACTACTAAAAGCTGAATTTATTGTGTTTTATGTATGTTTATGCCAATCTTCAACTTACTGCTGCATCTCTTGAAGAACTTTTATAATACATATATGAAGTAAAAATGATATGAATAGTAATATATTCAACAGAGTAACTCTTTCAAAGTAGCTGAGTGTAATACAGGGGATGTATTCAGGGGAAAAAAATAATGGATTTTTACACAAGATTTGAATTCTCTTCATCTGTAAAGAAAACACGAAGCAATCCCACATTACACTTGCTGAAGTAAATGTAATTTATGTTGCAATATGTACATTACAATGTATGTAATTACATATTTATGTAAATTATCAGTAATGAATACATTAGATTTTTAGGAACATTAAAACTATAAGATTGGATTATATTTCTGAACAAAAACTTAAAAACTTAAATGTTGCTATGCTGCAAAGCAATAAAGTTAAAATGTATCAGCATAGTGTTACAACTACCCTTTTCTTCACCCCTCCTCACCATTCTTAGGGAATTCTCAGCTGAAGTTTGACACTTACTATCTAGAAGCTGACTTAGAACCGACTCAGATTTAATTTTCCCATCTCAGATTCTTTCACCTTCCAAATTCTTAAAATAAAATCTTTGTGTACAGGCAATATTTGGAGATCTTATTTAACAATCTTTGAGCTGGTTATAATTAACAGTTTTTTTTCCTTCAGCAGAAAACTGAATTGAGCACTACAGTGAGCATTTGAGACTGCAAGATCACAAGAAACACGTATTTTTTGACAAACACATTTACATTCAATTTAAGTAGCCAGGTGTGAATGTCCTAGCAGTTCATTTTCATATATTATGAGATTCTTAGGTTTCTTGAGCATGAAATTGGCACAACTCTTTTTATGCTGAGAAGAGCATTGCTCTGGCCAAATGATGTTTTATGAAGCCACAATTTGCAGGCAGGTAGATTTAGGAGGCAGACAGGCAGGACCAATGTAGTTAGTGCCTCTGGCCTCTCCTCTAGGAGCACCGTAACCAGGGAGAGGTAAACGCAATCTATATTTGTTTGGAGGTTTCTGTTGTCTACAGCCCAGCACCAGGACCAATTTTGAAATGATCAAGAGGCTAGACGTGAAATAAAACACACGTGTCTTAGATGTAAGACAGTAATTTAATACTTTCAGGATGAAAACCATGTGCAATCCTAAAATCTTGACAAGTGAACAGCATTAGGAACACAGCTTCTCACCATCTAGACCTAAAGAATTAACTTAAGGCTAACAAATCAACTGTTTTGGTGGGCTTTTTTTCCTCTGTTTAATAAGGATATGCTAGCATGGTCCAAAGAAATAAATATGAGGTGAGGGGGAAGAAAGGAGTTTATGACTGACTAATAGTAATACTATTTCCTCAATTCTTTCAAAGTATTTTGTGCAGATGATAGAGTGGAGAAATCAGGAATATCAGCAAACAAGTTTTTCAAGGCATTTGCTTTTCTTTTTAAATCAGATACTAATTATTTCTTCTATTTTTGATGAAAAAAAGAAAGATTTTTACAGGCTGGAACAACAACACAGTAAAAATATGCACTTTCTCTATCCAAGCAGGTATTAACACTCAAGCTTAATAAATTCTTAAATATAAATGCCAGCCATGCTAACCGCTTCATTTTTGAACAACACACCAAGAGCATGCAGCAAATGCCAAGGACATACTGTACTGCCACATGAAAGGATACACATGAGAAACTTTGTGATGTCATTGGCTGCAATTTAAATCTGATGCAAAAATAAATACAAATTTCTTTAATTGATTCCAGAGAGACATACTTAATTTTTATTTTTTTCAAAGACTGAACTTTATGTTTTTGAAAGGTTAGCAATTCACTCTTATGAACAGTAAATCTTTTCATCTGTTGACAAGAAGGGTACAAAACGTATTTGAACAAACTTCTTAACACTAAAATGTGCAGTGGTTTTAATGATGGGTGGAATTTTTCACTTTTTATGTTGATTCATTCAGTCAAACCTGACTGTTAAGGGAAAAATTATATCAGTTGTACCACTGATTTAATGAGAATAATAATTAAGAATTGGGTTGAAATTTTCATACCAGTTCACACAGGAAAGCAGATATTGATCTATTTTCACCTTTTCTGTAACCAAATATATAGCCTTATGACCCACACTAACTTCGCATCTAAGTAACTTTTCCTTGACTGATCCTGGTTAGGCCTTTATAAAACCCCAAACTGGGCAATCAGCTCATACAACTCTATTCATGAGCTCACAGGGCGTACCTGAGCGTCATGTTGTACCATCAAATTTGTTTTAGTTCTGCTTTCAACTTTATTGTGTAATCTATTATAACTTTGAT
This sequence comes from Phalacrocorax carbo, assembly GCF_963921805.1. Lineage (NCBI taxonomy): Eukaryota > Metazoa > Chordata > Aves > Suliformes > Phalacrocoracidae > Phalacrocorax > Phalacrocorax carbo. The sequence continues at coordinate 27,480,962 of NC_087516.1, forward strand.
ACTCCAATATCATTTAAGGCTAACCAAACATGTCCTCTAGAGATCTTGATATGGAAAACTAACAAAAGAAACAGATCTGTGGCTTGCTTCTGCCATCATTGACAGAATCAAGAGTCTGAAGGTGCTGAGTATGACACTAATCAAAACACTAATACAAGAAGATTTGGCCAGACATCAGTTATCAAAAGGTATGGATTGTATTTTAGAAGGAAAATATTGTAATAAAGTTTGCTTTCCAATGTAAGCTTATTTCTTAAGACACATTAAAGATAATTTTAATGTTCTAGTAACAGTATATTAAAAAAATGAAGAGGTAAAAAAATTGCATTTCAGATTCCCATAACTGCTATAATTCTGCTTCCAACTGCTCTCTCCCAACTCATCGATAAAACACTATCATACTTTGCAGTACAACTCTATAATCATTTACTAAGATACCAGAAAGGGGCATGGCATGGAAGATCTAGGAGCTGCCCTAGAAGAACTCACATGAAAGCAGAAACCTTTCGACAGTAGGCTTTCCTGCTCATGTCTGTACTGGGGAATCCACTATTATTAAATAACTAACTGGCTGCTTGTATCATTCGTCTTAATTTCACAGTCTCTTAGATTTTACTTACTATTACTACTTCATGAATCCTCATGGAGGGGTTCCCCACCTTCAGCAACTGCTTTGTAAGAGTGATTGTTGGAACAGCAGAGATACCAAAACACACCATATGGAAAACTAGTACTGACAATTCCTCTTATTGTGACTGGTGACAGAAATAATATAGCATAAAGCTACCTTAAAAGCACTACACTAGTCATTTACAAGCACCTTCACTGTGGCTAACTCTTCCTGTGTGTCGTCCTGACAGCATTCATTGTGTGTGGGACATGAAAGTTATCATGGGAAACGAGATCTTCCCAGAAACAAACAATGTGCAATGTGTTTGCTCTCTGGAAAAGTATATTTTGTTTAAAAGACTTTGCTGTGAACTGTGTGGGTGCTTTTTTTTTTTTTTTTTGGCTAAGCGTGAATTTACTACTGAAACTTCTCAGGAAAAGGAAGATCTTTTTTGGGAGGTGTTACTAAAACAAAATTTTCAAACTTAACATGAATATTACATTACAGCAACATAAAATTGCAAAACTGAAAAGGTGAGCCTTAACTGAATTTAATATTTAGTTTTATATTGAATAATATCACCCACCTTCTGTAGCAAACTGCTCTAGATGTTTTAAGGTGATTTCTTTGTATTTTGAACTTTCAGCAAGACGGTCATAAATTACAGTATCCTACAAAACAAATAAAATGAACTAGGAACAATTTAATAGAAAAATGAGGTTTTTGTGCAGACAATACAAATCATGTAGGAAAATGGCAGAAAAATATGCAGCACCGTATTAATTTATTTCAGCATCAAAAATGAATAGAAGTAATTTTGTTTCAGAGGAAGGAAAAAAGGACATTTCAAATCCTCAGAGTCTCTAAATTTACAAATTCTGCTGTGATGCAGTTTTTCCCTCCTGTGTTTTTTTGCTGTTATTTCCCTTCATTTTGGAAAGAGCTGCATCTTCTTTTGGCTTGCCATCTGAATTTCTTTTCATCTCCTAAAATGCTGTCTTCTTCTTCAATATTTAGCCCACAAGGTAAAAATAGTGTTTCATAACTGCCATTCTCAGGTTTTTGTAGTCAGCTTGATACACAGAATATTAAAAACAGCTTCTCTCCACTTGAGAAGACACAGAATGGGCATTTATATTCAATCAACTTCATTTTTTTAAACCATTCAGGAACTGGATTTGCATTTCTCTCTCCCTCAAACTTGACTTAAGACACAGAACAAGAACTAACAAGCAACTCTTCCATTCCTAGATACATTATGATTAAGATGCCTTCCCATAGATCCTGTTTGCAGAAAATTTTACCTCTGGCATAACATCAATGGTAGGTTAAAATTCCCATCTAGTCACTTATGCTAGATTACTCTTTCTACCTAGTGATTCATGCTCAGCTACTCCAGCAAGTACTTAATAGATTAAACCATACATTCGCCCATTTTCTTGGAGTACAGAAAGAAGGAATAGGAAACAAAGGTATTAGTCCAGTACAAAGAATAGGATGAACAGGTCTGTCATACCTTCATAGGCAGTTAGTAAAAAAAGACATCAACTAGTTCATCCCATTGAACAGCTACATAGTAAAATGATGTAAATTGAAAAATGCATCAACATTCCTTCCCCCACATATTCAATGTTTTGACTGCAGTTATAACAACCTTTTGCTTTCATATTTGTATGGGTAGCACATGTTCTTTGACACAGTGAAAACAGAATAAAACTCACAGCTCCTTTGCAGTAGAGTCTTAATTTTCCCGATGGTGTGCGAACTATCACTGACATTCTCTTCCTAGCGCTGGAAGAGAAATAAATGCCCTGTATAAGGTGGTTCGTAAATATATTTACCAACGTTTTACCTAAGAATATCAATGCTTATATAAGACAAAGGAAAAGAAGTAAGAGCTATCTATTCTGAATTATGTTCTCAGGTGACTGGGATGTAAAAACAGTTTTACTGTCTAATAATTAGACTGAATGCTGGTTTTCTCTGCATGCTTCTGTAGGCCTCTTTCCTGTAAAAACAAGTTCAAGAATTTTCACCTTCATCTGAATACCGTCTACTGATCACAAAAAAGCATCTTAAAGCACAAAGCACTTGTGACCAATACCATAAAGAAATAGTGCATCACAGACCATTTCAAGCTTTTTCTTCCTTCCTTCCCAGCCAGCCAGAGTACCTCGTACACAGTACTGTGCTGCAATCCTATTACTGTCACCCCAGCGTATCATTCATCATGCAGTCTTAAGTGTGCTAAGAATTGGAGAGGGGCTTGTCTTATTTTAACTACTCTCTGGCTCTCAGTTGCTAATGAGATCTAAATATTTTTTCATCCTCACGACTGAGGGAGGAATTGGAGGAAAGCATGGAGAAGACTGTCACTGTCTGCCATCTGTCTTCCCATTGAGGGACCATGCCCAATCAAAATCTGTATTTATACCATAATTATTTCAAACTTCAACTATTTAAATAAATCCACAGACACCATTGAGGGAACAAAACATGTTTCTCATACAACAGTTCACAGTAAAATACACAAAAGCAGTGGAAATAAATGGTCCTTTTACAGTTTTGATTCCTGTTGGAACTGGATCCCATTTATAGATCATTAAATAGCATTACTGTATGAATGGTTCCTGAAGTTCAGACAGCCATGGAAAACATCCTGTAAGTGGATGTATGGAGGTAGGTGGAGGAAAGAATTTAATAATTACTGGTGAAGTAACTGACTCAATAATATATTCAAGAAAATATTTTCCTATTCCACCTATGCGTACACTTTGCTTTAAGTACAGATGTGAACAGCAATATTAAATTACATTTCTACCGTTAATATTGCACAAGACAGCATAAAAAGGCACGAACTGCTGCAACTCTTTCTCCATTTCATCTCTTATCCAAAAAACCTAAAATAAAATAAAATAAAACCTAAAATAAAAGCAAGTCTCAGATCCACTTTGATTCCTGGAAAGATGATCTAGCCTACTGCTACTTAAATTCATTACACTTGCCTGAATGTTCAGTTAAGGAACCGTGGAGGAATTACAGTAATTTAGGGTTTGTATAAACAATAAGTTGATATATATGCCCTTGACAGGTAAAAACTCAGCAGTTTTGTACCTGTCTTGCAATACCAGAAGATGACAATCCTGAAGTTCTGCATACAGCTGCCTATCAATCTACTGAAGATGTATTGGAGAATAACCAGTGTTTTCCTGTAGCATTCTGAAACTTTAGCTATGAAGACAGATATTGAATCTTGACTGACATATATTTTCTTAGTAAAACTGCAGTAAAGCTAATGAGCAGGACTTACTGTCAAAGACTTCTAACTTTTTATGAGCCTCTTCATTGCAGTGACAGTTTCATTTCCTTTTCTTGGTGAAATACAGAAAACCACAAAATTGCTACAAATAAATGTCAGTGTGAGACCATTTTTTTGGTTTTTTTTTCTTCATCCTAGGAGTCGTGTGAGCAGCCATAAAGGTGACCTGGTTATAAGGGGAAAAATACTGAAGAGAAGATGTCTGCTGAAATACTGACAGAGAAAATGCCTGCCAGCCTAGGAACTGCTAGCCTAGGAACTAGGCCTGGGAAACAGAAACATCCTTGAGAAGCACAGCTGGGATCTCTGAAGTACAGCTGGGTACCTAGAAACCATTGATAAGTGCAAAATGAGGAACTGTAACTGCAACTTATTGTCTGGAAAGGTGAAGAAGTCTGGAAAAGGGAGAAAACATTCTGAGAAGTCAGGAATCGGCAACTGCTATTGGTTGTTGTTCCAGCTGAAAAAACTGACAAACAGACTGGAAAAATAAAAATTGGTCTGAGGGAAAAGAAACACCATCATCTATTGAGTGTCCCAGGTGAAAAACAGAAATCAGCAGCATCTCTTGACTGCTCCAGGTGGTGGTGTCCTAGTGTCCTATGCACCCTTGTGTCTCTGCCATATAAAAATGACTCACTTTTATCCAAAATGGACCCTCTCTCTCTGAGAACTCTCCATGCACGAATTCTTCTCTGAGATCTCCTAGACAAGTTATTGGACCATCTCCAGGAACACCTGGCTGACTCCAGACTCTCACTCTTCGAAGTGAGACTTTGTCCATCACCCACTTTGGGGCCCCACTTCTGGGCAGTTTGGTGAGCTCTGGACTCATATTATTTTGAATAGTGTATAAACCTCTGTGTGTGTGTGTGTGTGTGTGTGTGTGTGTGTGTGTGTGTGTGTGTGTGTGTGTGTATGTGTGTGCGTGCGTGCACATATATAGGTAACTGATTCTAAGTGTAATTCTTCACAAGTGATAATTTGGTAGCAACTTCTAATATATGGAAATATATACTTGCTGCTACTATCGATTGCTGCTACTATTAAAATATAAATGTACTTTCGTTGTTACTCATTAGTATACTTGCTTCACTAATAGTAATTTGTAGTAATCTGTAATAAAGAAATTTAGAAAATAAAGCCTCCGTGTCCTTGTGTGTTATGGAATCCTGCAAACCCACTATCATGATCTCTATACATGGACAGGCTGGGTACCCTTTGGGTCGTGACAAGGAGGCAGAATAGCTGGTAATTCCCATGGAGTTGCCATAGGATTACAGATGGACAGAAGCATCTTAAGGAGCCAAAAATACCTCCCTCAGCCACAAGATTTTCCACTTCCAGAATCTGGGAATACAGAAGTAGCTCTTGATGGACCCCCTGTTACTTTAAAATCTTTCTCAGGTTTAAGATGAAAATTTCTTCAGAGTGTAAGCACACAACTGCAGGAAACAAACACTGCTACAGAGGTTTTGGTACCTCCTCTGCCAGCCACTCATTCTTTTTCTACATTTAGAAGTATCAGTCTTCAGTCACAAAACAGGATCAGGATATTTCTGGACCTCTTTGACGGAGAAGAGATAAGGTCTCAAATGCCCTAGAAGGAGGCCTTTTGTCTGCCCAGTACAACAGTCAAGGCAATGTGTATTATTCATAAAACTGACCAGACAAGGGACTAGTCAAGCTATTGCTGTATTTCAGGTATACACATCAGCATTCTAAATCAAACATATATAGTTTTTAGACAAGAAGCTTTACTCTGTAACTATTACAGACTGTTTCTGCCAGACTGTGAAGATATGTCCCAGGGATGCAGATGAAAATCAGTCATTAAATCAATAGGTGGTACATACTCTAGGTATTGAGATACTACTACTACAACTATACTCAATACTTGCCAGTGAAATTAATTCTGGTGCTAAAAATTCAGTTCATTCCTCTAACAAAACAAGCAAATACTAGTCAAAACCTCATTCAGTAGCACTGCTAGTAATGACACATTGATGCAAGGACTGATGTGCAATTTGTGCACTGATAGCAGACATCGCTTATGCTTACTGAAACACGGAATCATATGCTCAAAATCATGCTCATCTTTGCAACTGGCCCAGGTGAAAAGACAATGCACATACTCGACACAGGGATGACAGTAAGCATAACACATTCTTTGCTTCTGGATCCTTAACTGACGCAGTGCCTTGCTTCCCCCTGCCGCATAGTTGGTTTTGGCTCCCAAGAGACAGCTGTGGTTTTTCTATTTGTTACAGTTCCATGTGACAGAATACAAGAATGGGCATGACACTGCACAATTCCTTTCCTGACAGTACGGGGAGCCCTGAACAGCAGAGGGTCTGAACAACACTTCCTTGAGCTTAAGGTACCACAGCAATTGTGGCATCTAAGCAGAATATCTACTGGAGGCAACCTAAACTCAGCACAAGTTATGAAGACACTATTTGCTCCATGGAGATTAGCACTACATTTTAGGAATAACTGTCAGATGGTTAAGGATTATAAATTGCTTTCAGTATACTCACCTGCCAGTTAGACTGAGAGCTACTTCCTTGCTATGAACAAAGTAAAATTAGCATAAGCCTACCGCTCTTTTCACAGGCACAGCTATGATCACTGTAAGAAGAGAATACCATAAAAGACAACTCTACCACGCATTCCTACAAGTTTTACTTCTGGAACATACTTATCAAAAAGACCATCCTATCAAATGTTGACACTGTTGCATTCTACTTGCAGAAGAGTCTTGTCTGGCTTGTACTAGAAGGTGGCAAGGAATTAGTTGCATTTCTTCTGGGAAAAACTCAGAACACCTAGGAACTCTTAACTCAGCATTTTAATAGCTAAAGATCACTTCTCTGAAGGTATATGCTCTTGCCCCTACAGATGGTATGTTTTGGAGCCAAAATTTCTCTTGCTGTGGAGCAAGGGTGACCTCTAGTGCTTCCAACAAGTCAGTTCCAAGCAAAGCTAAATATTACAGGAAAAGAACAAAAACAGCTATAGTAACTGAATGCTCAATAAAGTTGGGTGGCTGGTATCCACCAAAAAACCTTAATCTTCCAAAAGTTAAGATTTAAAAGCACTTCTCTTTTCTCCATGAAGTATCACTGTTTAAATTACAATTTTAGACTGACACAGAAGCTTAAAAATATCTATGAAATCAAGACAAAGATCAAAACTGGAAAGAAAGTAGGAATCCTTCACTGTTACTCCATGAATGCAGCATAAACTTTCACAGATGTCAAACTAACAACAATGCACTTTGTGCTACATACTTGCTAACTTCCTAGGACAGAAAGTGAAAAAAGTGCCTACAGAAAAATGAAACCATGGAATAAAACTGCAAAATTTCAAGTATGTCCTCTGCAATATATAAAACCAACATTAATTGCAAGCAGTCATTAAAAGACATTCAAATCTATAAAAATCACCTCCTGTCACATTTTTTTTTTCACTGTGATCTTTATGATTCACATTATTATTGCTATTATTCTAACTATAGGCAACTACTTCTCTCATTTCATCCAACCTATACATCTTCAGCCCATCTCTCCAGTATTGCCTTGGATTTTTGTTGATTAATCTTTTTGCTTCTTTAGCTGAGCTCAAGGGAAACATAATGGGACAGGAAGGAAAACGATGACCACCTTCCAGTGGTACAATTACAAGTAATCATTCTAAGAAAAAAAGAGCTTCCTCTACATCGAAATCTCTTCCCCATCCTGTGCCAAAGTAAGCAACAGGCCTCCATGAATACTTAGAACACAGACTGCCTACATGGATATAATTTAAACAGACATACATAACAAGTGAAACTGCATCCAGATTTCTTACGGGTACCTTTATAATTCCAACACCTTTGACAGAAAATTTTCACTGAAAGCAAAGTATGGGACAAACTCAGTTTATAAGAAAACTAACTGGCCAATGCTCTAGTGATGCTGCTCAGAAGGGAACAGGTTTCAGTCTAAAGTATTTAAAGAAGTCAAGCAAGTATATTTAAGTTCAAATGCAGAATTTCACTCTATCGGCCAAGGCAAATAAAATTTATGTATAACACTTATTTGAAACTTTCCCCCTGCCCCCAAATAGTTCTTTTTAATAAAGCACATGGTGCTAGGTCGTTCAGAAACACATTTAGAAGTTCAAATACTTTTCTATGCTGTCTTCTCACATCAGTTTTTAAAGTTTTTAGATCAAGGGGGTTTCTAATCTTTGTGCAAAAGCAGAAGTGAAAATTATTAGCCAAAAAGGAGACAACAAAAAACCCCATATGTCTATGAAAACATTTTATGATAAAAGCAGCAGTGTGATCTTATTCATGTGTGCTGCTTTGCCTATAGTATGATTAGATATTGTAGTGGTAAAAGGCACACGACCTGCACACTCTGCCTGTACAAACATAAAAAATACAAACATTTTTATCCATAAGAGAAATTGATAAAAGTATTTTCACAAAAACATGCTAAGAGTACAATATGCTGTTTACCTGGTAAATTCCAGGACATTTAGCAGTTCATATCTCTCTTCCTGTCCCAGCTAAAGAATAAAAAAAAACCACAAAAGCTTAGAATTAATGCAAAAAAACCCAAAGGAAATGAGCCAAAAAGAAACAAACAACATCTCAATGGATACATACCATGATGCAGTTATACAGAAATTATCTACTATAGCAATAGTAAACACAACAAGTTATAATCTTATTCCAAAGTACTTACAGACTCTATGATTACTGAGTCAGGTGTCCTTCCAGTGAATACAAAACGAAGATGCCTGGCTGCTCTGACCAACGCTCCTTCATCTGCAATAAGTCAATTAGTGTTTTACAGATGTACCAGAAAACTGTTAGTATACCCCATGATTTACTGGACACAGTCCAAGCTTTTCTACTTTTGACTTTATTTTTCCTTTATGGAATTTTAAGATTAGATGGGGTGCTGGAAAGACCTCTCTGTTTCTCCTGTTAAAACTGTGATGAAATGAGTTTACAGTTCAGAGAAAATAAATCCCCAAAGAAACATGCCTCTCAGCTCAGTAGCAAGAAAAATCCTCTTCAAAGTTTTAAGTTGCAAACTAATGAATTATACGTTCCAGTAGACACAATGACACCGCTTCATCAAGAGGCAAGATTTCCTGACTTCCTTCTCCCTGTAAGCCTACTTATAGGCGGTTAGAAGTTTGGATGTTGACTAAATGTTGCTTAGAGAACAAACCTCCTAATTGCTAGGCAAGTGCCTTACTCAGTAGGGCAATGGACAAGGTACTTTCCTTTTTGTGGAAGTTCTATATTAGAAGAAAAGAGTGATAAGTCATTCCTGTAAATGATAACTTCAATGCGTACATTCAGGAAACATTTTGAGCAGCAACCCAGACTTCCATAGGCATCAGCTCTCTCCGAATGGCTCAAGATGTCAGAACTGAATTTGCTCATCACGTCCAGTAAAACACTGCCATGGCCCAGTTAGCTTTATTGATGGCCCTACCTCTGCCCTTGTTTTCCAGTTGTTGAAGGACAAAATTTCCAGAGAAATGGCCACCTAGGAGCTGGGGCAGACAGGGAAGAGGAAGGCTGGAGACTCCCTGTGCTACATGTAATTTCTCCCATCATAGCTTGTCATAGTACATTAGCTAGCAGAGGTAACAGCTTAGTATTATTAAATAAGTTAAAGTAATAACTTAAAAATAACGCTATTAATTAATTAGTTAATATAATCAATAATAATATTAATAAATAAATTAATAGTATTATTAAATATTAAAACAGCTGAGTATGTTTTAACCATTTTGCCTTGTTCATCATTTTGTGCTATAATCTTTCCTCACTCGCCAGCAGAACTTACCACAACGTTTATCCTGGTAAAAAACCTTCTTGTTCATTTCTGATTACAAACACAGCTTTTGCTCTAAATCAATACCATGGTTACCAAGTACAGATTAGGTTCACAAACAAGGACACCAATTTGTCTCCTGATTTGATTTCTATTTGCATTCAAGCAGTTTCTTCAGACTTCCACAGCAATCTGACAACACCTTAGGGATACTGGATGGTTAATCACCCTTTGCCCTTATACAATCCACAGGATATCCATACGTATTTTCTAACACAAATTAGAAAAGTCTAAATTCCTTTTTGACAAGACTGATTTTAGCTGACACCAATACTTTTTTTTGAGGGATATGTTTTATTTTTTAATTTCAGAAGATATCTCAAAAAAACAATAAATTCTGAATAAAATTCGCTTGTTGAGAATACTTTACCATATGTTCACTCAATTATTTGATTCTCACCTGGAGATGCTGCTTGATATATAATCTTATCACCTTCTCTTTCTGGAACTGCTGTATGACACACTGCCATCATTGTCAAAAACTCACATATTATAGGTGCAGTTGGCTAAAAAAAAAAGATGACAGAAAGTGATTAAATGAAATGTAATAATAGATATGGAAAAATAACAGTGAAGAAGTTGTTAATGAAAGTTTTTTCATCTCTTCTTTAAACTGTCAACAACAAAACAGACATTATCTGTGCACTAATTTCAGCATGCAGAATAACTTCTTGCTGCTGTACTTCAGTATAGGCTATACAGACAGAATTTAGTGGCATTTGCTTTCATAACAATCAAAAGCAGATAACCAGAAACACAGAGCAATTCAAACTAGCATTTACAGGGAAGGTAAGTCTGAATAGGACGAGGGAAAATGGCCTCAAGTTGCACCCAGGGACGTTTAGATTGGGTATTAGGAAAAAATTCTTCACGGAAAGGGTTGCCAAGCACTGGAACAGGCTGCCCAGGGAAGTGTTTGAGTCACCATCCCTGGAAGTACTTAAAAGACGTGTAGACGTGGCACTTCAGGGCATGGTTTAGTGGGACGTAGCAGTATTAGGTTTACATTTGGACTCGATGACCTTAAAAGTCTTTTCCAACCTTAATGATTCTATGTTTGTATGAATGCTGTATTGAAAGAATTTTATTATTCCCTGAAGTATCTTTGGCTGTTGCCTTTTTTATTAAGAATAATTATTTTTACATTACTTTTGTCTAATACTATATTTGCCAACACTTTTTAGGAACCTTTGGAAAGATCTATCAATGAAACCCAAAAATTGTGTGGAAAATGCTGCAAGGTCAGACAGACAGTTTTTAAAGGAAGTCATTTAGATTAATGTCTCAGGCACTTCAGAGTCTACAAAGCTGAAAGAATTTAAAATGATTTAGCCAAGAGAGGGGAAAAGAGTATATGTAAGCAAAATAGTTGATTGTTTTTGACTAATACATCTAATATTTGCAAAATGAATGAACTGACTTCTGAATGGCTGGTCAAAAGAAACCCCAGCATTCCCCCAAATAAGCTCAAAGCAGCTGCCACCTCAACTGAGTTTTTTCGTAGCATATTTATAGTATTTCAGACTAAGAGAGTCAACAATGAAGCTAACACTACAATTATTCTAAAAATACAATAATCTCTGAAAACGTAACTTGATTCCACAGTGCAGAAACACTAACAGGATGAGGTTTCTGCCCTCTTCCACTGAGGGCCCCCAGATCCTCTTAAGATGCGTTCAAAAGGCTGAATTAGATTCTTTTCCAAAGCACTTCAGAACACATTTAACACACAGTGGTGAAACCTCCCCTTGAATTTTTGCCTGAATTTTTACTTTAAGATGTACACAAGTGCATTTTTATAGCTTTTATATATATGTAAACTCATACACATACACACAAACACTCAATACTATAGATCTACCAGAAAACTTCCAAGATTCAAATCGCCTGCACACCAAGGATTCTCTAGACAAAAGCAGAAACAGGATGATGCCTCTTCCAAGTCTATGTTACTAGCACTGAAACTGCCCTGTGCAGGTAAGTACAGGAGCCCCCTCTGCTTTAAATATGCTTGAGAATTGCACACACATATCTAGTATTTAAGACTGCTCCATTTGGAGGGACAAAATGCTTCACTATCTGCTAGTTATCCTGAAATTATCCTCCCAGGAAGAAAAAATTTAAGGCAATGAAAGATTAATTTATTTACACTCTTCAAATACAGAAAAAATGGTTACACATGTAAGATTCTTGGTTACGACTAGGCAAAAACACCTCTTGTACAAATGACAAAGAGAAAATGGTAATGATGGTACTGTTTCTTAGTCAAATCATGAACTAAGCTACTAAGTTCTCGTGAAATATATTGTCTCTTTGGGACAAACACCAGACTCTACAATGCCTGTTTTATTTCATCATCTGAACTGATGCTCTAACTTCATGGAAGTATGTACAGAAAACCAACGTATATGGTTAATTCCTGACTCTTGTCTGAGCCTGGGCACAGAAATACTAAGTCATGTCAGGTTAGTAAGTTAACTTGACTGATCCTGAAAGCTTTGATGGATGTCGTGACTTCATATGGATAGGATGGCTAAGGTTAAAACACCCATAGAATGAAGAACATAAGACACACATATTTCAGGCTCATAACACCTAAATCACACCATCAAAAAATAAAAAAAGGCTCTCCAGAAGTGAACACAGGATGTTTTTTCCAGGTGGATGTAATGAACATGTATCAAAAACAAGCAATTATAAAAGTATTCATGAGGGCATGCTTATTTTGTGTAAATACATAATTCATTTTCCTTCAAAGGACATCATCTTTCAACTTACTGAAAACAATGGTTTGATTTCAGAAAACAATGGTAGTTGTTTCTATATAACTTACATGATTGCTTTGAAGATTCTCCAGTAATGATGAGTCACTAAATGTTTTTTCTTCTCCATTTTGTGAGCCCTGCCTAGAAATAATTAAGTGCAAAAGAGAACATCATTAGCATATTCTTAAAAGTTCATCTACAAATCATCCACACTACTGTGCTAAGGTCAAACACAAATTTCGGTTCACAGCTGTTACAATAAAGGCTGCAATCACATATTACAAGAAAATTAAGCTAAAGGGTACTTGTTTCGCATCGCCAGAGTTTATCTAACTTTAATAAACCTTGATTCATTTAAATACACTCAAATCCAGGGAAGTTTTTCTGCTGACTTCAGATAATGCATGACAAAATAAATCTACAATGCAAGACTGTGGCTTCTTGTCTTCTGATCTCCATAGAACGAGATTATTGGAGAGACTCAGAAGAAGATATCACATATTTTTGAGAAATCAGCAGCTTTGCAATAGGTTTGCAAATGTTTGCAGAAAAGAGAGTCCAGTATCTGAAAGGGGTAGGCAAACTGAGTTCAGACATGAGGGAAGCCTGCAATGGAGAGAGCTTGTTTTCTACTACTAATGACCAAAAAGGAATGTAGTAAACTGATGTATGAAAATGACACAGAAACAATGGTGAAGTAGGAAGGGAATGAAGAGATGCAATGTGGAGATGGTTCTGGATAAATAAAGTCTTACGCTAACATCTCTCAAATTGCAAAAGTCTTCTGGCTGAAGCTAAGAGTTCAAAAAAGGTAGATACTTCTAGGAAGACTTGTTACTGCAGCTGACTCTTGAGTATTAACGCAATGTAGTTGAGAATGAATCTCAGTAAAACAAAACAGTGCTGAAAAGCGAACCCAGTTGGAGGAAAGTATCTTTTAATTTACTTTAGATTTTGCCTCGGATCACATATTCTTAGAAAAGAGTGAAAACATTTGGTGATTTAAGTTGAAGGGTAAGCCACATACATTAATGGTAGTATAAAGGTTTTTTTATGAAAACCACAAGTGAGCTGTTCTAGTCCTGCACTATCATGAAGGAATATAAAACGGCAGCACCTCCTCTATATAACCACTCAAGAACTACTTTTTCTAAAACCCTATTATGAGAGTGAGAAAATCGAAGCATCCTCATTCACCAAGATTTTTTTTCAAATGCAATCCAGATGGATCTTGAAGCGCCGAATGTTAACAACTTCAGATACATTAAATTTGTTTACAGTCAAGGTTTAGGCCTTGTTTGCTTAAAGCTTCCTGACAGAAAGACTTCAGGATATTTTCTAGATTCTCAATGTTAAAAAAAGGGAAAATATTTACAGGTATGCGGTGTGTCAAAATGGAAAACAATTCTTTCTAATACAAAAAATAAAGATTTAAAAGATTTGGAGTTCAATACATTAGTCATTTTAGGATTAGAAATGTTACTATTGTAAAACAGATTATATTAATTACAATAGATTTACAAACAAAGAAAATTAAGTATCTTGTTTTGTAAGCATTTACGAGGCATTCATCACTTATAAAAGGGAAGTACTGGGGTTTTTTTTTAACTACTCTTCAGGCATGAGTTTATCCATGTCAGATGTGCTTATAAAGATTTTGATGTGTATTAGTCAAAACCAGTCTTATTTCCTAAATATCTTAGAAGGAAGCATGCTTAATTTCATGTAAGCGTTGCATTATTTTAATGAAAGCACTCACTTGTGCATAGTTAAGCACACTTGTACCCTTTATAAGAAACATCTTGCTATTACATCAAATGAGGATATTCAGGTCAGGTAAGATTTTGGGGTATGCATGTGCACCACATTTTATGTGTATGTGGGGGAATTTTTCTTTTTTAATCTAAAGAAAGAATTATTAATTCTAATCTAGCAAAGCAAGTTTTTCCTTCAAATATTTTAAACATAAGGAGAGAACATACTACAGTTTTGTGTGACATATCTTTCTGTGACTTTTGACAAGTACAATAGTGATAACTTAGACTATAAATGACATTTGCTCCAATCTATCTGAGCTTATTTTGCATGCTATTGCAAATATTTAGTTTAAGAAAGAATAAGAAAGAAGATCATGCAGATGGCAGCAGAAAGTAAGCCAGGACTTAATCCTTCCTGAGGTCCCTGTTAAGAGATTAATGTTGGCCCCAAGTTTATTTGGGTGCTTTAATCTCAGTTTCAGTTAAGAATTAGGTAGTACTAATATCCTAAAACTATCTGTAGGAAGTAAAATGTAACAATGTATTACATATTTTTCACTCTCAAATATGGACTTTTTAAACAAACGTATTAGAGATTATTACTAACCTATTACTAAGTACACTAGAAAAGTGCAAAGTTACCATAATACCAACTACCTTAATAGGTAAGAAAAATTTCTTTACTTAGGAAAAATTTCTTTACTGAAAGAGTGGTCAGGCACTGGAACAGGCTGCCCAGGGAGGTGGTGGAGTCACCATCCCTGGAGGTGTTAAAAAAATGTGTAGATGTGACACTTCAGGGCATGGTTTAGGAGACATGGTGGTGTTGGGCTGATTATTGGACTTATGATCCTAGAGGTCTTTTCCAACTTTAATAATTCTATGATTCCATGAATTCACAAAACTTTCCCTCCAATAAGCAGTTCTGAATTGTACAGGATTGTCAGTAGAATAACTGTACTATACCTCAGTGACCCTACTAGCAATTCTGTTCCAGAGTACACAACCTAATGCCGTAGAATTCTGAGGGCATAAATTTGTGTAAGACTTGGTCCACATCAATTTGAAGTTAAAATAACTTCTGAGTGAAATACCTCACATCTAGCTCTGTTTCTAATAATCTCACTCACTGTTTTTAAGCTTGAATCTTCAACAAACACCACATGCTGAACGATTTTTAAAGCTTACCAATCATCTGAAGGAACACTATAATCCTCAGGCTCAGGGCAATGGCTGCACAAGAAGTAAGGGAAGAACAGAAAGAGGGAGAGGAAAAGAATCATACAGGCTAAAAAAAATTGATCATGTATAAAAAAGAAGTAGTTAATGAAGTTAAACTGCTAAAAAGAAGTTTTAAGGGTATTTCAGCTGAGTATTTTGCTAGTGTCTAGCTAACAAGAAAATACTGTAAAAATATGTTTCTCTTGACGCTTCATAAAATATAAACGATCATTTTTTTCAACTAAAAGTTTGTCTACTTACTAACTTATACCAACAGATATAAAGTCATTTGCCCTCTTCACAAATCTTGCTTTATACTTCCGTATATATACTTTGTTGCAGTTTCTCATTAAACAAAAGGCAGTTTTTCAAATATCTGAAGCCATGCTAATGCAGCTTGTCTGGCTGAGTTCACAAAATGCTGATGAACAAAGCTAGCCATAGCACACAAAGAACCCAACCCTTCACAATTTAAAACACACTTAGAAAGAAGAGGCATGGGAGACAGAACAGTCACTTTTACCCTTTTCTGTGTTCCCAACTCCTTATTTGCACCAATACAGAAAGTTAGAGTGACTCTCTTCTCTGAGTAGCTATGAGAGATGCTGTAAAGGCTATTCACTGTAAAGAGAAACTCCTTCTTCTAAACAGTGATGCTAATCAGAAAATTGGTCTATGTCTTTTCAAAATGGGGTGGATGGGAGCTGGAAAGTATAGCAAGAAAAATCATAATTTTTTTCTATAAAATACATTCACACCTAGGCTTCATAAAGGAGGAATTTTAAAATTTGTGCTAGACCAACTTCAGATGAAGATATATAATGAACTGAATATCAAATACTGGTTTTAAGTGTCATTACCATTAACGTATTTTTTTATCTTTAAAAACTGCTATACAAAGAATTTGAAAATAGCTCAGAGCAGTTCCTCTGAAGTAATAAAATTAGCTCATGTGGTTGAAACTGAGACCAATATATATATCTACACACACATTTATATATGTATTTGAAATATCAGGGTTAGAACTGTATATTATTACAACTGTTAATTGAAAAAATCATCAGTATGGTTAATGCATTAAGGATCAAAGTTTTTTCAAAACAGAAAGCTGAGATTAGACTCCTGAAAATTAGGATTTTCAAAGGCATCCACACGATAAAACCACAAAAGACAAATCACCACCTTTAGCACAAGCCCAACACTTTTTCGTAGCCTCTGCCTGGTCTCTGCCCAGTTCTAGAGGTGTGTAATTATCTGCTACTGAGTGCTCTGAGATTGGCCCAGGCCCAGCATCTCACATGCTGGTAAGCCACACTGGCATTTACAGTGTAGGTGCTTCTGCTCTATTTATTGCTTTAATGATTTTTTTTCAAGTAAACAGTGTTAGAAGTTTGAGGCTTTTACAAACTCTGTTGAAGGAGCTGGCTGCACCTGCTGGCAAACAAACAGTAAAATGCTTTTTTTTGCATGTATTTGGAGCGATTTCTTAATAGCAACATTGATATTTGGAGTTATGCTGCTATACCAGCATTCATAAAAGCCACTTTTATGGTGGCTATAGTACTGTAGTTCAGGCTACAGTACTGTAATTCACGTTCTTGTTCATTCTGCATATTATTTAGTGCAAGAGCATGTGCCTACATATAAGATGAAGCATGGACAACGATACAAATTGCTGCAAGTATGATGGAAGACTTTTTTTAGTAACTACATTAAACAGACCGAGCAATAGAAAAAACATGCATACGGAAGCTGTGTCACAGCAGTAAGCCTTTGATATCTAAACTTTATTTTTGTTCCTTTTTGCAAAAAAGTGCCATGACTGAAGTGATGATACCTCTTATAAGTAACATTTCACAGTCACAAACAAACTCACTCCTAGTTGTATATATTTCCAGGCATAAGTTTATTTTAACTGTAGTATTAATGCACAGATACATCTGCACAGGCACAGGAAAAGAAAGGCACACAGAGAAAGGAAGGATATAAAAATGCCTACCCATAAGCAACTCCTGCTACAGTACACTTCTTAAATTGCATGACATTGCATGTCAGGGTACCCGTTTTGTCAGAAAATATGTATTTGACCTAAATGAATGATAAAATTAATTATACATTAACATTCAGCAGTTATTTACATATCTAGTACATTTCATGACTATCAACACACTAAATATTTTTACCAGTTCTGCAATCTTTATAGGAAAAAAACCAAAACCATTACATAAACATGGCATAGGCACAGTCTTGATGCCCATTTCCAAACACAGTGATCAACCGAGATATCGGGAAGCTTAAGTTTGCTTCAGTGCATGGTGGTATACTTAACTATTCCTCCCTCTACATATCATTGAAATGCGAGAAACCAGTGAAGACCAATGGCTCTGCTAGTAAAACATTCAATTTCTCACAGAAAGCAACACGGTAAAAGAAAATTATCTTTATGCATTTCTAAACCCCTCTTTCTGACACAGAAATATCTTCTTAAAGCCAAGACATTAGTAAAAAGACAACAGTTCAGAAATGCCAAGTTGCAGAAATAGAAGAAATATGTTCCTTCTACCTACTCTAGCTCTTATTTCCATAATACCATGAACCCTTCCTCTCCAGAAACTACTAGTTAAAGTATTTTAAAAATTGAAGCTGAAATACATGTATCTGTGATATATTTAGTTCAAACCAAATCTTAAGAAAAAAGTTAATATATGAAGAAATGAAATGGTCTGAGATGAAATAAAGGCTCTATCAGTCAAAGGTAAACTTCAATTTTAATTCATTAAAATTTCTCATTAAAAAAAATCACAGTATTCTTAATTAGGAATTAACTGCATTACAGAGGGAGGTAATAAGGCTACGTATTAGTAAAAATTACTTGGCATCTCCTGTTTAAAGATTCTGTTTCTGAGGGATTATGACTTAGCCAAATCAGCAGTTAAAAGAAATTTTCCATGCCAGATTTATGCCTCAAACTGTAATTCTTTTTTTTTTTGTGTGTGTGGGCAGAATGGGAAAGCAGGAATTGCAGCTAAGAAAACTCAATGTTTTTCTCCAACACCAAAGTTTTGCCTTTCTTAAAACCTGAAGACTCCTGGGGAAAATCTTCTTTTCATTATATGCAGCCCTTGTACTTCAGAGAAGACACGTGCTCTTTTGTTAGCAAAGACTCCTTTGGTCTCCCACAAAAATCTGCTCAAATTAAGAATCTGTCAAAAAAATTGAGATCTCAAGACCTCTGGCTAGATCTTGGTGGTGGAGGAGACTTTGCTGAGAAACATAAGAAATTAATACAAGAACTGTCAAAATCAAAAAGAGGCAATGTGTCTGGGAATGTGAATAGCAAGCTAACTGCAGAGAGGGAAAAAAACAGAGAGATTGTGTAAAAGGAGGCAGAAGTAAAGCTAAGATTCAACTGAGTCTCTTCCCCACTAGAGGAGCTTGTACTCCCCTTTAAGGCCAGGAAGAGAATAAAATATTCTGCTGTCTGCATTCTTCCACCCAGAAGGCAAAGGCCCTGTCCTCTATGTAGACCAATGTTAGAACATGTTAACCTGCAACAACTATTTTCCCAAAAGGCATATCTTTTAAGTATTAGCCCCTAAGACTTCTTTACTACAAGGCTAAAATGACATTATTATTTATTGTTCTTGGAAAGCGAAAAACAACTTTTACATTCCCCTGCAATAAACTAAAGAATTAGTTATGAGAACTTTTAGGTTAGGAAATGCAGGAATATGTATACTTGTGCATATAATACAGTTCAGTTAAATGAGCAATACTTTTTCCACAGAATCAGTTTACCATCACCAGTCAGTGTAACAGAAAGCATAATGTTTAGCATGTTTTTAAAGCAAGACTGCAAATACAATTGGCTGCAACAGCAAATACAATGTGTAGTGCTTCTGGAAGCATGCCCTGTGTTCCAACACACTTCCTACAAAATCACACTTCCATAAAATGAAGGACATACAATGAGTGATCTCTTGTGAAAAGCCTAACTGATTTTATAGTATTAAAAGAGAATTCTAAAGCAAAATGTAGAATTAAGTCTGAATTTCCAAGGCTTAATTCACCCGTGAGCCCCCACTCCATTCACCACTTTCAATCTTCAGTGGCAAAAGAAGAGGGAATGGATACAACTGTGATTCAGTCCTAGAGCATACCCACTGCCTCTTCTGAGCAAGGCAGAGTGTGTGAAAAAAATGACATACTAAAGATACACACTATCATAGTGTATTCACAGAGACTAAACTGTTGTGCCATGGACAGAATTCCTGATTTTGTAACTTTAATGATACACTTCAACCTTCTGTGATTACCACATACACATTGATACACAAAGCAGTGCTTGTTCATTTAATACTGGTTTCAAAAATTTAACTCCCACGTATTGCAAAGTGTTTTTAAAAACATCTGATAAAATGAAGAAAATAAAAAAAGGCAAAAAAAGACTAAGGCAAGAATATAAATTTTTTGAAATAAATTGTCGCATTTTTTTTATAATTTAAATTTTAAAACCCCATGAATAATTTCACACACAGAGTTAGAACCAGTTATTTTTTTCTACCTGTCCAAGTTCTTCATTGAGATTGGAAGTACGAGCCATTGCAGCAGTGTCCGTAGGTTCATAGTGCATGTCTATGTCCTACAGATAAAAAACCCCAGTGCATATATTTAAAGATTAGACTTCTGTAACTTATTATAAAAAATCGAGTACATAAATACAAAAAGTAGGTGTAGTAGAGCAGACTGAACATGAATACAAGTTACCTACTTATGATTATTTCAACACGGGAAGCCACAGACACAATCAGATCACTTCCAAGAGTCCCCAGAAGAAATTAATTTCCTCTTTAAACCAAAAATCTATATGATTCTTTGAGATTTTACTCTGATTATTTCCAGTTATCTGTATTACTGGAAAACAGTTGTACCCATGCATCTCTAATAGATATAGCAGCAAGGAGAAATACTACACTGTAGCACTTAGAGAGCAGTCAGGCGTAGCCATTTCTATTGTATGTGCTACCAGTCATTTCTAAATAGCAAGATAAATCTACCTTGAGATAAAAACATGAAGATAAATTTAACAGTAAAGAATAAATATAGGGTACACTGTAAGTGGTGGTGGGTTTTTTGGTTTTTTTTTTACTTCTTAAGAAAATTAATCACAGTTTATTTTTAAATACAGTAAAAGATTAAAACATTGTGAAGTATGGCAATGTAGCGCAACAGACTGCAGATGACCAACTGCTCTATACCAATACGATATGCACACAAAAAAATGTTTAAGATAAAAAACGTCCAGAGTCCCAGATTAAGATAAATTAATGACAACTAATCCCTCACGACTTCAAATGCTGGGGAGAGAGGAACAGAAGTTAAAACAGTTTTCAGATTTGTTGTACACAGAGTTGCTAATCTACATGTTCAAAATGGGTGAGCCTTTGTTGAACACTTATTTTTGAATACAGAACATAAAGGAAGAATTAAATTGCTTTCTCTTATGTGTCAACAATTTGTTCTATAGCACAAAAGAAATTAAGAAATCAAAACCAGCTGCCTGCTCACAAAAAGATTTTACTTTTAAAATAAAGGATACACTTCACCTGCTACTCCACACACGCTTCTATCTATATCTGCATGACATCATATTTCACACACAAATCTATTTCTGACATTTGATCAGATTAAAGAGTTGAGAATGGGATGATTAATTTACATTTGGGAAAAATGGAAAAATTGAAGGCATGCTACTAAAAGCACTTACATGGCTTTAAGAATACCTCACCCCTACACCAAACAGAGTAAACCCCTCTTTTTCCTCATTCATTCATTAAGAAAAAAAATCAAAGGATGCCAAAATGATCTTTCTATATCTTGTAAGAGATAATACTAACAGACACTGGCTTTGTAAAAAAAAAAACAAAACACATTAAACTATGGTGGTGGTGGGAAAACCAGCAAAATACTGAAAAAAAACAAAACATGGGCTATGCTTAGAAAGAATAATGAAAATGGACAAAACTCCACTGGACTGCATGAACTGGACTGGATGAAACTGATACCTGAATATTAATAATGAGAAAGTACAAAGCACATAAAAACATGTTCAAAAAGCAGTTTAGTGCAGGTATAAAAGCACTACATAAACCCATTCATTATTACCTTCTCAGATTCCAGTAATAGTAGATAAACAGCATACTTAAGTATTTACATTAAGAAAAAGTCTGAAAAAATGTATACATAGACAAGCAATTAATCCTTTCACCTACTTGTAAACCATCTGATTTTAGAAGTCAATGCATAGTGTAAAAATACTTACCCAATTTATGAAATATGCCTGGATAAATTTAACAACTTCAAGTGTAACCAACAAACTGATCGGAATAAGATTATTGAAGAGAATGATGAAAGTCAAGAAATTCAAGCCAAAGTTGCTTGCTCCACCATCTGCCAAAACCAAAGCAAATAAAAACATTTAAGACCATACTTAAAAGTATGTATATACAGTGTATTCAGAGTATTGCATTAACTGCTGATTTTCAAAATGTTCTGTGTCTAAGAAGAATCTTGAGCATTAATTATAATATCACTTGCCTATAAATATGACCTCCATAAGAGTTAAGGATTTCTATTACAAAGTGGAGTTCAAATTCAGAGATCTTTGCTGTCATCTCCAATTCCTGAAAAGCAAACTTACCAGCCATTCCCTCTTTTGCTACATTTTAAGATTATAATCTGGGAACATCTATATATAGCAACGAAATTCTAAACTCTGTATTTTAGAGTTTTGTATTTTTAAAGGGGGAAATGTGTAGTAGAATGAATTTTTTCCTCTATCCACCCTCACACCTTCCTATTCCCCACCCCAATCCAGCAAAATACTACAAAAAAGGTAAATTCACACCACATGAAAAGAAGACATGAAAGTAGAGTTTAATTAAAGTTCTAAAAGAACTGGAAATGTGAATATTAACATATATAACAAGCAGTTTTACACTATTTTTTCCTTTTAAAGTTTTAGATAACTGTAGTAGTAGCACCTCAGAGAGGATGAGAATGGGAAATAGCAGTCTGCTCTCCAGTACAGCTAAAGGGTAAAAGATGTAGCCTGCCTGTCTGTGTTCAAATATATCTCAAAGAAAAACAGCCTCAGACAGGTTTACACTAAGGAAATGTGGAGCTGGTTGTCACTCTAAGATCCAAGACAGCAGGTTTTGGATACTTTTCATTAATCCCAATTCCAGCATCAAATGAAATATGAGTCTGAAAGACCAAAGAGCTAACATTCACCATGACATTGATATTCTCAATAATGACTACCGAGAATAAATGAAGTTTGATACCTATTGCTACCTGTAAATAAAATAATATTCAGATACTTATTGTTAACATGACCACTTTTTATCATCCACAGGCACCAGACTCTTTTTTTTTTTTAATTAACTGAATCCTAATAGCACTCAGAAAGATGGGGCACTGCCAGGAATGTGTTTCACTACCACATAATCATTAAATAACTACACGGAAAGGGGAATAGATTGCTTCTTGAGCCTGAACGCAGCCTTAAAGGGCACACCTTACAAAACCCAACACAAGTTCATTTAATCATGGGGCATATATCAGAAAACAAACTGATCACTTGAAGGCTAATCAAGGGTAATCACTTGAAGAACACACAAAATATCAGTGGCCACTATTTCATGTTTCTTTTTTTCAGGAATAAAAACAAAAGCTTCTGAAATGCTTCACTACTGTACTAACCACATTCTAAAAACTTTTGAATTTCCCAGAAAAGAAAAAAAATTGCACTGAAAAGACGAATCAGGTGAAAAATAACAACTAAGGAAGCATTTCCAATGCTATCCTTTTATGTTACTGGAAATTGTCAATATTCTACTAACGATTTCACTTTTTTCTACCTCATGATGGAAATATAAAAATTTCTTCTGTTTTTTGAAAATCAACAAAAAAAAGCAGCTTCTTCCTCAGCATCCAAAAGAAGAGAAGCAGGGTTCTCAATAAACAACAGTTCATCATGAATGCAGACAACTATTTTGTTCAACAGGAACTTTAGGAGAGTCCCTTCAAATCAGTATTCTAAAATTTTTCTTTTAAAACTGACCAAACCACCCCGTAATTCCTACTCTGATTACTACATTCAGCAGCTTAGTATCCAAGACTCCATTGTTTCAGGAGCAGAAAGCCTAGTTCTCGTTCTACTATCTAAGTAAAGAAGGCTCTAGGCCCACTATAAGAAGTTCTGAAAACACGAATAATTGACTACAACGGATATATATCAAAAGTTCCTTTAAACCCAGTTCCCTCACTGAGGGTCAAATTATGTCAATATGTTGCACGCTGCCGTGAAGGCCCACATTGCCTTGCGTCCACCATGAGTACAGCTGCCCAGTATAATATGTTAGATGAGATCTTTAGTGCCTGTTTTATCTTCTTTAGGAGCAGTCTGCTAAGATCTAACGTTGGCAGGCAATTAATTACTTAGATCCCTGTATAGTAAAAATTATAAAGCCACAGCATCATTTCCTGGGATGAGGGAGTTTGAAAATTCACTGCAGCTTTGAATGTAATCCATTGGTAACAGCTGAAAATGGCTTTAGTCTGATGTCTAGAAAGCTGACTATTTATGCCAGTGGAATGCTGATACAGACCTTGTTGAGCTGCAGAGATGTAGAGGCTGAAAGGTGTAGAAGCTGAAAGGTGTAGAGGCAAACAGCAAAGCTCCCCTTCCTGAATTTAGCAAGAGCTCAGATGGCACAGTAGGGTAAATCTTATACTTGTGTGATATACCTACGCTAATGACTTTAGTCAATAACCAATAAAGAAAGACTGATAAAAAACACTAAAGGATGGTAATCATCCTCCGTTCCAAATATGAAAGACAACTGAACCCTAAAACATTAATATATTATTTTACATCTTACAATTTAGATCAAGATACCAGTCTCTTCCAGTATGCCTTCGATTCCATATAGCTGAACCAATAGAGCAGATCAAAGACATGGCAATAAGGATGCAGAACAGAATCAAAATCTGAATATTCGTAATTCGTTCCACATTAGACATTTTAAGGGGTGGACTTGTTGAGTTCTGCAAAAGACAAAAAACAACAGTGGCTATTAAATATTAGAAGAGGTACCCACAGTTCTCACTTTTCAACTCACATGTTACTGTATCCTTTTCCGAATATTCTCCCAAATACTTCATCATCATAAATGGCATAACTGTTTCACTCAAAAGAAAAAAAAAACCAGCATCTTATAAATCCAGGAATTAGAGCTTCACATTTGTTGCACAAGCAGTTTAGACAATCACACAGAACACTCATAACAGCGACAGCTAACAGTAGTTATTAAAAATGAATGTGCATACACCTTATGAGTGCTATGGAAGAGAACTGCTAATACAAACTATCGAACTTTTTCAAATGACGGTCTTACAAATTGGAAAAGCAATAAATGAGACATGCACGACCAGTCGGAAAGCATTCTTCTCAACAAACACATCTGAATTTTGATATCTCAAACAGCACAGGAAAAGTAATTTCATAGTCTGAGAATGGTTCTCTTCCCTCCTCATTTTGCAAATAGAGTTTCACTTTGTTTTCTGACAAGAATGCTTACTTTTGTACTTGAAATAAAGCTCCGCAAGAGGGCAGATTTAGGGCCAGTCAAAAATAAAAAAAGATGAACAGGCAAGCTATAATGATTCAACTTCCTAATAAATAGTTTTCAAAACACAAGTTACAGCGTAGAATCAATGAATATGCTTAGTAGTGGAAAAACTGCTGTGTGGCTAAGTGACTAATAATAAAAGAAATCGCTTTATTTTTATTGATTTTTCTTCATAAGAATGATGCTCTGTTACCGACATTTTAACTTCTACACTGAATCTAGCCATGTTTTCTGAAAGGATTTTCTGTGCTGTGTAACGGCATAATAAGTTAACAAAGCAGATAATTTAGAGAAAATCAAAGTGACAAACCTGCATTAGTTTTGTGTCATGTCCTGTATAGACCACTATCCCATGAACCCACTGAGTATTTCTCAACTGAGCTCCTCGTAGAAGAATCTGATCAGATCCCAATGGAACAGTACTAGAAGGAAGGAGTTTTATATTTTAGCATTAAAACAATCAATGTGTTATTCATTAATAAATGTAATCAGCAGTCGTTAAAACTAATTTCTCAAAATTTAGATGATTATTGTAAATAGGCTAGGAACCTAATTTCCATAGTTAACTTTTCGGGATGGTTGACAGAGAGAAAACTTGACAGTTAAAAGCAAGTCCAAAAATCTAAGTTTGCAAAAATATTACTTACCACTTAATTTTGGCTATGGATGCTAAAGATATGGTACTACTAAGCAAGCATACTGCAACTAACAAAGTCTAATTTTCTTGTGATTTATGATTATGAAGCTTTTTCTTAAGTATATGCGGAAAGTCAACTATTCTTACAAAACTGATTTTCCAAAACAGTTTTCAAATGTAATTATTTTCTGAACTCTCAACTTAATCCACTCTTCCAGTTAAATAAATATCCTTTATGTATGTGATTAACTATTTAAAATTCATAACAGCATTTCCTGCACCTTCCTGAAAATGCAAAACCAGGTAAATGTACTTGTGTTATTCTTTTAGAACTGCACCGAGTAAATAAGGAACCAAACCTCAAAAGACATTGGAAACATTTAACTGTCTTAAATTCAAACAAGTTTTTGGAATCGGTTCTTGAAGAAACTACAAAAAACTTAGTCTAGAAAAATATTTGCGTGCTTTTCCACAAGAATCAAAGAACTAACAGACATCACCACACTACAACTTAGTCCACTTACTGTCTAGGAAACTAGCACAGAGCCTACTGACTGTATAGGGAATCATTCCCCCCACCAACTAAGTAAGTTTTAGCAACTGAAGGGTTTACTGATATTAATGGAAAATAATTTTCAGGTGCAGGCACTTCATCAAAAGAAGGAATCAGAAAAGAAAACCAAAATATAAAACATACTGAGATTTACTTGCTTTCTAAATCTGAACTGTGCTGCTCTTGTATTTGAGATGTGTTCATAACATGTCAAAATTAAGAGAATAAACGTCCTTTCAAGTACAAAAGGAACTGCTGGGTTTTGAATTACACAAGAATCATCAAGAGAGAGTCCTGTTGCCATCCAAGATTGCTCTGTACTTATATTTATTTATTTGCATTCCTTGATCAGAATCATTCTAAGCCTTTTGGACCATCCATTAGCACAATATGTAGACATTTCAGTTAAGGAATGGATTACATGTCATTCCAAGTATAATCAGATATTTTTAGTCTAATAATGTTAACATGAATGTCACAGAAGATGAAAGAAAAATAACTTTCTCTGGTTATGTGCAAGTCACCCACAGATAAATGTGAAACCTTTTCAACTATTGACCTTCTCTGAGATGCCAAAAGACTTTCTGTCCCTTCTACTAATACAAGAGAGTCTAGGAAGCCATAAGTCAAAACCTTCCACTCATAATTCTTGTACTCCTTGAAGAGCCAAGTGAGTTCTAAGACTCTTCCTGCCACTTCCTGACCTTCCTTTTTGTTTTCCCCTCTTAAAAACTGTCAAGAATACACAGTGAAGTCCTTTCTATTACACAATCCATTGATTCTTTTTTCCATCAGGACACTGGCTCTCAAATGGATACCATTCTCCAACTTGGGACAGGAATTTATCCTCAAGGGTCTGTTACTAGGAAGATAATCAGATGAGCATTGGGACTGCAGCCAGTGGGAGTTGTCTCCAGCAGAACTGGTGCACAGACCAAGGAGGTGAAAACAGACAGCAAAACAGCCAGGGGCATAAAAGCCCAGATCTGCCAGGTGTCATGCTACTGATCCTCAACATTGTGATCTTAACCCACCTTCTAATGAGGTGATGGTGTGATGACTTCACAGAGCTCTCAAGTCTCTACTTCCTGGCATTAGCCTTCTCAAAACTGCTCCAACTCATCTGATTCTTCTTGCACGCTACATTACTAACAACCCCTCAGCAACATATTTGGGTTGTATTCAGTAAGGGATGTTCTCAGTGGGGAAATACCCTTTCAGCATACTTCCCTGCCAGGGCTGTCAAGGTTACATTAAGAGCTAATAATTTCTAAGATGCATCTGAAACCTTACATACCAAAATGTTTCTTAACAAGCATACTCAACTCTTCTCCAAAATTTTCTTAAGAATGTCTTCAGTAAAACATTTACTTTAGTCTGGATGACCAATATCTGCCCTTGTTTTTAACTTGCTCGCCCCTTTTCCCTGAGCCATTGTCTAATCATAATTTCAAATTTATCCAGGCTAAAGAAATTTTCTCCTTTCGCTAGCTAATTGTCTTCATTGACTAAAACCAAAGGACATGCTTCTGTGTATTCATGAATATAACAAAGAGCTACACACTTCGGTGGTAAGAGTTAACTCACTCAAAAGCTGACGATGCCACAAGAACTTTTTTGGCCTCTTTTGCTCCACATATTTAGCCAAGAGGCAAGATAACTGTAGTGGAGTTCTACCTCCTTGAATACTGAGCATTCAAAAGGAAAAAGAGAACCTTTGGTTTTTTGAGTTGCTCTCCCATGAAGGGAAAAAGAAAAGACTGAAAAGGTCAACCAGATAGAACATTTATGGCACTCCAATGAGTTATCTAAAGAAAGAAGAGGGAGATAGATTTTTAGTATCCTCTGCTGCTTTTGCCAAAATGTTAAGATGGTAGTGGATACAGTGGAAATCACAACTGCTGGATCCATGTAATCTGGTAGGAAGGCCTTAAAGATCTGGATAAATAAATACCAGTTAGATGAATCTGTGCTACCTCTACTATGGGCAGAAAGAGAACTCATCCCTCATTTTTCAGGTTGGAAATAAGGTCAGGATCCAAAGAGAGTTACTTACCTGCAATTCTTTTTCACTGAAGGTAAATATTATATTAGAGCCACACTTTTGGAACTATCCTACTGCACAGGAACTATATCCAAAATATTCCAGAACTGAATTTCTCAAATGACAAATTACTTGACCAGCAGATGGCGAGCTCCTACATATTCTTGAGGCATAACAGCCATCAGCACATTTAATGTTTCTTTTAAAAATCAAATTTTAATCTTAAATAATTAGATTAAAAAGAAAAGTATGTTTTTCCCTCTAGCCAGGGAGGAAGGATGAATGTGTGGATCTATTATAACTATTACCTTCAGAGAAGAATTACAGGTAAATGTTTTTCTCTTCTTAACGACAAGTACAGTGGAATTATAATAGATCCACACTCTTGCGAATGAGAACTCCCGGAATGCATCTGTAAGAAATCAGTAAATAAAAAATGGAATATAAAAAAAAAGTATTTAATAATTAGTTAGTACTATGTATATCAGTCTAAAACCACAAACATGAATAATATTGTATATGGAGAAATAAATGCCTACCAAATAAAAAAGAAATCCTGTAAATCTTTGGGAATGAAGGACTCAACAGTTCTGGATCTAGTAATGAATTTCATACTCCTAATACATCACATTCAGTTCAAGCCCACAGAATACTCCAAACAGCAATATTTGGTAAGCACTTAAGTATTTTAAGAATTTTTCAAGCAGTTTTACAAGCATATATTTTGTAATTGCACTGAGGCTGTCTATTTTTACAGAAACATACTTTCCGTAAGCTAAGGTATTAAATGTCTTTCAGCTACCAAATTAGAAGAATCTGAGGTATATAGTAATGGACTCAGTTCCACTCCAGACTTAGACAAATATAAGAGAACAATATAAAAAACAGACAAGAAACTGCTTCTATTCAGCTTCTATGATAGAAATGTTACAGGAAAGGAATGAGATGCTTAAGAAATTAGTTACTAAGTACCTATTCCAGAACTATTAGAATTTGATTAGCACTCCCTTCTATTATTAATAGCTATTGCTTTATGAAGGTCAACTAGTACAAAACCCCAAGTTGTAGACACTAGAATTACAGTTTAACCCCTCAAGTGTTTTTAAAGCATCAAGATTACAGCAGAAAAGATTTTTACCTCTCCAGTCTTAACAGAATAAAGAATTTACTATTTGTATTTTAACTGGAGTAATTTAACAACATATAGCTATTGACTGTTAAATTGAATCTACTGAGATGATCTTCCCCAGATGTACATACCCATGCCCATCCAGTCTGATGTTTCCAACAAAGTCATAGAGGTGTCGGTTTGGGCTCTCACATTCAATTCTGCCTGAAAGTCTCATCAAGCTTTCTATGTCCTTTATATCTGATGTTAGGGGCAAACCCTGTAAACAAAATTAGTTTGTCACGACAAGAAAAAAATCTCTTTCCAACACGTAAGTCTATGTATTATAAATCTGATAGTGCAAAACCGAAAACCAGTATCCCTATGGGAACAGAATCAGACTGCTGCACTTTGCTGCCACACCGCTGGATGATACAGACAGCGAAAAAGTCACCTTGGTATCTTAAAATATCATGATGAAGACAGGGTGATAACCAATCATATAAACTCAGCAAGACAGTTCCTGCATACAGACAGCATGCTCAGTCAAGAACTGCATTCCTTACCTGCCCCTCAAGGACAATACTGACACTATCAGCTTCTTTCTGCAGGGCTTCTCCCTCATCTATGCTATAAACCCAAAACCAATACCTAAACTAGAAATCTTTCTGCCTATTTTCCCAAAGAAAACCTCTAAAACAAAGTGCAAGGCACAGCTAAGGAGTAACCGTTTGTTCCTTCTACTTAATTAATTGAACAAAAACTTTTATTCAAACCATTAAAATTTCACAGTCTTCTAAATAGGCCATTAATTTAATATGTTTTATAAGCAGTCATAAACTAAAAGAATATTAGCAATATTCTCAAAAATGAAATTCCTACCTGTCGAATTTTTAAGTTTGTCTCACCATCTAAGTTAGATGTTTCAATGTAGCACATAGCTTGCGGTTCACTATTAAGAAAAAAAAATCCTTAATTTTACATGATAATGTCAAAATCCATGAAGTTTCTGTAATCTCTGAATAGCTATTTATGCAATTGTGGTTTTTTTCTTACCAAATTTTCAGAACTAGAATAATTTACAGCCAAATCTCTAAAACCAACAGTACTTTACATTTTCAGAAAAGCTTGCCAAAAACCTACCTTCTTAGATGAAACACTGCTAAAAATGCTGTCCATAGTAAGTTTTTTGTGTTTTTACAAGATGCAGGCACAAACGTGATCCATTCGTAGTGCCTACTACTGTAGCCAGCAGTATTTTAGACATGAAAGTTTTCTTTAAAGGGTTCTCTCATTAAGAAGTCTAGATTATGGATAACATAATACAGTTTTTGAAATGTATCTGTCCTCCATGCAATTTAAAAAGCTTTTTTATAAATTCAAATTTTTAAAGTTTATGCAGAACATTACTACCTGAAAAGTCCATCTATTTGACACATACTGATAAAAGGCTTACTGCATTTAATTTTTCCAATACATGTCTTTGATGTCTAACACAGCAGTGTTTTGTAAAATGCTTTTAGGTTTTAAAACATATTACAACCATTACAGAAGTGTTAACTAGGAAAACAGATACAGAAGGACAATATTATTTTTCTGCAAGTAGGTAGTAAATAGGAACAGGTCTAACAGGTCAGGATTTCTGAATTACTCCACTCAGCTCACATTTTCTGGACATGAGGACAAAACACCTATTACTTATATCTATGATAGAAACAAGTTTTGATCCTGTAAAGGACAAGAGGAGTCATAAAAATCCCTTACAGCTTCAAAGAATAAATGTTTACTCTCTACAGCATGTTAAAGCTTCTAATATGTTCCTTCTTTCTAGCATGAAATTTGAGCATCAGGTGTTTCTTAAAATTTGCTTTCTTAATGCAAGTGTGGCTACTGATAAGTGACTTAGTTTTAAAACGCTTGCAGGATAAAGTTCTGTAGGTGATTCTAGCATTAAAATATGATAAATAATTATAATAAATTCCTTTCAGGCTCGCATTTTCTTCTTGGCAAACTCTTCTAAAAATGTAAATAACTTCTGTTTAAATAATTTGGACGGAATCACCTGCATAAAACATTATTACAATTCTAACATTTTTATTAGTTAATAGTAAAAAACACACAATATTTTTGTGAAGCACTTTGAAAACAAACTAAGGCAGCAAAGACGTTTCAAGTGAGACACATGCTTAATTATAATTACTGTAGCAGATAGCAGTGACCTCCAAAGTAAATAAGTTACAGATAGATCAAGGCAGGCCCATTGATTTGTTAGGGAAAAACAAAAGTGCAGTAACAGTGCAGACCATAGCAGAAAGCTGACATGTCTAAGAAACATGCATTTTGTCACACTACACAATAACAGCGCTGCTTTTGCCACTGCATGCAGCAGAGATTGTGCAACATCCAAGTTTGTGCAGAGGGTCCTCTACCAGTCCTACCAACATTAAACTATATTCTTTGCTGAAAACAGTGGGTTGGTATAAACTGTGTGTTCTTAATTTGCTCTAAGGATTTAAACATAAATTTATCCTGGGGTTTTACTGTGTTTATTCAATGACAACTTGTGTGATAAAATTTCATGGGGACAGTGTAAAAACAAAGAGGATTGAAACATTTTAATTTCTTGGAATGTTTTGTGTATTTACACTTTGATGATCTGTACTTTCATCAGCTGAACCCTTTGCAATTTTATAAACATGTGGGTTTTGTCAAAGAAAAGTGAAGAGCAAAGCAAAGATTATCAACACGGCAGTGTTCTTCATATTTGGTATACGAGGACCCACGTACACGTATCCTGTGCAACTAGTTTTATTCTAACCTTGATGACAGACTGATGAGATCAGCTGGGAGATGTTCCCCATTGGTCACTTTCACTACTTCCCCTACTGCCACCTACACATCCCAGTTTGAAAATGATTAGAACAAAAAAATAAGTGACAGGAAAAAAAAACCAAACAAATGGACAAAGACAAAAAGACAGAGTTTGAAATTATTATACAAACAATACATGTTAATTAAAATGTCTGATGACAATTTTTTCAAAATCTATTTTAATCAGGTCAGAAAGAAAAAGGTAGAATATTTTCATTTTCACTCGAGTGGATTGTTTTACTGTAAGGCACCAATTCTAAGCTGCAGAACACAATGATATTGTACAGTAAAAATAAAAAGCTGTTATGCTTATTTCTCAACTGACAAAGTTTCTAGCCACTCCATACATTAATTAAAAAAAAGCCACAACAAAAGATTTTCCACCAACTTTTCTGAAAAGTCAGGTGACAAGAGTCTTTCTACGTAGACATGCTGAAAATGATTGTGTGTTTTGCTTCACCTGTGTAAATTCAATTTACATTCAATTAGCAAGAACCAAATGGAATTAAATCTCAGAGGTTTGTGTCCTTGCACTGTAAGAGATTATATTTTCCTAACGTGATCAGGGTCCTCTTGTTCTCCAGCAACTGCTATTGCAGGTAAAAAGAATGAAATATTATTAGTTTGAACTAAAACCAGGCCCACAGGCTTGCATTGCTATTGAAACCTAAAATGCAATTGGGTATCAATAAACATCTGGAAAGCAAAACTGACGAGACTGTCTTCCTGGAGCATGCACGGGCACGTGGAGATGGAAGGTGGAGAAGAAGAGCACATGCCGGTATGGAGGCAGAATTAGAGGTAATATAGTAGCACAGGCTTCTCTCCTGGAAGGAGGACTGCAACAGGACCCTAGTAATATAACTAAGAAGGAAGTTTTAGCTGGAAGAAATGTCTGAACTGAGCCCAGAAAAGCAATCATGATTCAAGGAGTCCGCTTTGCAAACTGGACACTAGATGAAAACCTGAGAGGAAAATTCAAGGTGAGTACTAGTCATAGTTGGGACAGCCTGTTCTGACAAGGGCAGTAAAGTCAGGTTAAATAAAGAGGTAACAGTCCTGACAAGTCCAGTAGCAGCTGACTATTATTTCAGTTTATCAACGTGTGAGGTACGATTCCTTCTGGAGGGACAAGGCTTGGGAAGAAGGCTTTGCAGGCAGTTGGTGTTTTTCTATGTGAACTACACCTGGAGAACACTGCAATGCAAGCGTCCTCCAAATCCAAAAGTGCAAAACAGTGAAGGCAAAGACTCCAGTTTAGGAGCTTACTCAGGAAGATTATAAAGAAGCTGCTCTGAGTGGATTTAATCTGTTTTGCTTGCAAAACACTAGGGTTAGCATGACAGAAGCTATTATCAGGCCAACAGAACAACTGTTTTTGCTGCATGGTGCATTGTCTATGAAGATCTTGGCAGAGAGACACCAATAAAATTTATAAAAGCTTCTTGAAGTATAGAAGTAAAAGGTTTAAAGAGGATACTCAATACAAAACCACCTGAAGTTATGAGAAACAGTACTGAAGACAGACTGTGGGAAAAATTTATGGTATTATCTGGCAAGTACTTCACACTTGATAATAATTTAACAGAAGCGTTTTAGAAACAGCGACACTTGATTTTGAGATACAATGGAAGATGGAATAAACAATGTCTACACCACAGTCTGTCACAGAAATGTGTAAGATCCTAACCTTATTAATTGTATGTATGAGTGGATTCATGAACTTCAGTAGGATCATAGAGGTTTTATACCTAATCCATAATGATACAAATTACCATAATGCTTCCACTTGTGCCAGGAAAAAATATGGAAATTGCGCTGTAAACCTACAGTGGTAAATCAAAATACAATCGATCATATTTAAACAATCTTAATTAAAAAAATTCTTGGACTATGTTGTCTATTGACCTGATCAAACAGATGTTGAAAAATGTGCATCTTCCACATAAATGTGGATTTCTTAAATAAAACTGTCCAAGGAAATGATGATAAACAATCTCTGATTGTCCATGTGAAAAGAGTCACGGCATTACATGCTATAAATTCTGTCTTTCTTTCAGTGCTGAAATTATTCATATATGTTAGAGAATAAAGTGAATGTTCAGCTCATAAACACAATGCTAATTTGATGGCTCACATCTCTTGTTCATTTTTTTTCCTGATTCAACTATCAAACTGGCGATTATATCCATTAAAACCATTTCTGTTCCCTGTAATATATCAATTTTAACTTATTTGTAGGATGCAATTTGTTAGGTACATATCAAAAAGCCAACCTGGTTAAATACGGCACTTGACCGATTTTTAAACAGAGAATCAGCCTTTTTTGTATTATATCCAACAACAGAAAAATATAATGTTTTTCTTAGGGGTAAATTGAATGCCAATGTAATTTTAAAACTGTAATTGTCACAGTTAAAAGAAACATTGCCCGAAATGATAAATGCCTGAATGAACAAAAGACTACATTTCAGAGCAGCAGCATTTTTGTTTATTCCTTATTTCCTTGGAGCAATCACAAATAAATAAATAAATAAATAAATAAATGCAGGGTAGAGAAACCAGCCTCTACACTATAAGCATCAGTGGGCATCTCTACCTTGATGAGAGCAGTACAGTGTCAGCAGGTATATACTCTTTGCCTTTTATTATAACTATATCTCCAACATCTACCTGAAAGAAAACTGGGAATTGGTTAATGGTCTCAAACAAAATATGTTATCCCTTTGTTTTAAGCACAGTAAATATTTACCTGCTGAATTTGCTACAAAGACTGTTAGAAACTCACACAGAGTAGGTATTAGGTACTCAAAGGTCACTGGAATTCTTTCGAAATCTGTTCTTTAATAGGCCTACTCCTGACTTTTATGTAGTTCTTTACTTTTGCTAGTTATTGTAAAATATTTTATTGGAAGACTGAGGTTAAGTTGAAGAAGAAATTAATCTCCCCTAAGATCACGTTTCTGTTGCATCACGTATAAACCAATTTCATCTGAACCTTGCCTCCAAATTACTGTGGGTGAAATTTTATTCAAGCTTTCAGTTATGGAAACCAATAAAACTAAGGGACTAGATAGACAGCATAACAATGTTATGTTATTTTAGGCCTTGAAAGTTAGCTTTAGCAGTCCCTTCCTAACTACTGCGTAACAGTCTTTAAAGTTCTCATGGTTTCAGGCAAAGTTCAGCAAATACACAAAGTTACTAGATTCGAGAAAGAAGTTTCTGTCTTGGCACACCAAATAATACTAAGGAACTGTAAAATTTGCCATATACAAATATTCCCACGTCAGTCATATTATTCAAGTTATTTTTCACTGAACTGGCCATCATTTAACGGCAGTTTTGCCTGACTCATGCCATCAAAACTGACTTGATTTAAAAGTACATTTTAAGGGACAAGTATTAACAAATAAAAAATAAAATACAAAAAAATTATACATTTCCCATCATATCAATTCTTACCAATGGCAATTACTTGGAGAAATTATGCAAATACTAAATCTGCATTATGGTCTAAAAGCCACCAATGTAAACACACACCTTTTCCCAGTGGACAATCTCCCAGGCACCATTTCGTAGTACTGGAAAAAAGAAAGAATTTTCCATTTGTACAATCTAACTGCAGTATACAGGTATGTGTTAGATTCCTTATGAAAAGCCATATAGATACAGCTCATTTACACAATATTGTACAGCATGCTTTGTTTCTATAAATTAAGGTCAAGCATTTCAATTACACAGAACTTATTCTGTGTAACACTTTTTGTAGCATAGAATCTTACTACAAAGTCAATCAGAACATTTTACAGGGTTTGAGAATCAACTAAATCTGATATAAATTGTATGATAATGTGGTGTTTAAAAGAAAAAAAAAAGTAATTGGAATAAAAAGTTCCAAAGTAAAGAAGTTGTTAATTCAATTCAAGATTTTTTTCTCAGTTCAAATATTGATGAGGTTCATACAGGAAAGATTAATAAAAGGTCACCGACAGGTTTCTTAGGATTCATCTGTTTTTAATGTTTTTGATATGTCAGAGAACTTTAGGATAATTGCAGTCATCTCCTCCATAAATATACTGGAAATCCCCCAAATCAACCCATGCCATTTAGCATAGGATTTAGTATAGATTTTCCCTGGTAGTAGCAATTAGTATTGCAAGCACGCTCCAGTACTGTAGTTTTAAGTACTGCTACTATGATACAAAAAACATGCCTTGTTTGCCAGTTAATTGCCACAATTGTGTTTTCAGAGATTAATAAAGGTGACTTTTTTTTTTATTAGCACCAGTTATAAAGCCATTGAAGGTTGGTGTAAAAAAGAAAATGAAATGAAGACATACTGCCATGTATCAATACTCAGATAGCTCCAAGACATTCTCTTTCACTGTGTCTCCCAGTTTTCAGACTGTCAAGATTTTTATCTAAGTACCTGATCAGGACCCAATTCTTATGCAACCATGTATTAGTTTCAAAAAAGTAGATAAAAAGCTGGGAATACATACAGCTTTTACACCTAAGTCTTCGCTGAGGTTCTCTCCAGACTACCCCCTCTTTCTGTATATCTCAATGATTTTTGTAAGTCGTTATCTAACATGCTTAATAATTCTTTAGGAAGAGGTAAATTCTCTTACACTTCCTTCCCCCAGATTTATTAGCACTGATATGGTCAGGGCAATGGTAAATGCAGCAGTCTCCCTTTCAGCCAGTAAGCAAGATATTTTAATGACTGTCTCACCAATCAGTTGATCGTTACACAAAATCTATTTTGACAAACCATTTTACTTCGCTAGGAAAACTACAGATCCAGAGCAAGGACTGGTTGTAATACTGTCCTAAGGAACTCAAGACATTTGATAATTGCACCACCAACTACCTACTTCCATGCCCTTGTGTCAGCAATACTGTCTGTGGGGCCAGGGGCCATGGTATCTACCAAATGAAAGAACAGATGAAGATTGAAAATATACCTTGCAGCAATCCAGATGACTAAATTTCACAAAGAGCTATAGTAGAATAACTGCCAGTGGAGTTCTGCAGGTCTGAAAGTCTGAAATGTAAATAAGCTGCCAGAGGTGGCCGGGGGCTTCTGAAGAAGTGCTGGCCGCAGAAGCACTTGCACTGCTGAAATACATCCTAAGGCTGTTTCACATGCAGCCAAGCTAACCTAATATAGCGTTGCCACTGCAAAGGGAACGTCCTGTTCTGCCCTAACCTCATGCAAAGGTGCGTGCCCTCACCGCTTAATGCCTGCTGCCTCTGGTGGTTGTCAGACCCTTTGATGAGCCAGTTTAATCCACTAAATGGAAGGAAAATATCAGCTTTTCTTTCTGAATTTGTTTCCTCATGGTTTAGCTGGTTAAAATCAGCTCACAAATGGATGAGTCAGACTGATTAAAACATGCCGAGACACCTGAAATCTCAAGAGTACTCTAACACTAGCTTGATCCAATAAGCTTTAAGCACAATTAACATACACTGACATTCAATTAAATCAATTTTCTTGTAAGAACAAAAAAAAGAAGTGGTGTTGCTATGCACCTTTTATATAATGATTAGTGACTTGTGCTATAAAGTCTTCTGCAGCCTGGCTTTCATATTTCTATCACCCATTTTTCAGCTGTCTCTAACAACTAACTTTCAAAAGCATGGTCCATCTGCCCTACAGAATACTTCACCACACTGTAGAAATACACATTTCATCATGCCAGAGTGTCTGACAGTGTCCTGCTGTGTATGTATGCAGCTTGAGGTAACAAAAATCATCCCTAATGCAGCATAATAAATCAAAATCCTGTGCAAAAGTTTTTTTTTTTATAGTAATGGGAATTTAGGAAGTTAACTGTACAGATGTTTTTTAATGAACACACAGATGAGGGGAAATCCATATACAGAATGTATCCATGCACATGTGTGCTGATTTTGGCCAGGGTAGAGTTAATTTTCTTCAAGGCAGCTAGCATGGGGCTGTGTTTTGGATTTGTGCTGAAAACAGTGTTGAAAACACATGTATGTTTTCGTTACTGCTGAGCAGGGCTTACACAGAGTCAAGGCCATTTCTGCTCCTCACACCACCCCACCAGTGAGTGGGCTGGGGGTGCACGAGAAGCTGGGAGGGGACACAGCTGGGACAGCTGTACCCAACTCACCAAAGGGATATTCCACACCATAGGATGTCATGCTCAGTATATAAAGCTGGGGGAAGAAGGAAGGAAGCGAAGGGACATTTGGAGTGATGGCACTTGTCTTCCCAAGTAACCGTTACATGTGATGGAGCCCTGCTTTCCTGGAGATGGCTGAACACCTGCCTGCCCATGGGAAGCAGCGAATGAATTCCTTGTTTTGCTTTGCTTGTGTGCACGGCTTTTGCTTTACCTGTTAAACTGTCTTTACCTCAACCCACGAGTTTTCTTTTACTCTTTCAATTCTCTCCCCAGTCCAACTGCAGGGGGGGTTGGGAGGGGAGTGTGGGTGAGCAGCTGTGTGGGGCTTAGTTGCCATCTGGGGTTAAACCATGGCAACATGTCATTTCATTAACATTTTCTTATGTTTAAGACAACCAAAGGTGGAGCTGGGTATGTAACGTACTATGCACATCACTACTTTTCAGATTGTTTTCATGTATTTAGCAGTTCTCTCAAACTAAGGGAGTATCACACTGATTAACTTGTTAATCATTGCTTTGGCAACAGACTGTATTTGATGATACATTTAAGTATTGTTTTGAAAGTACACTAGGATCAATGTTGTACTTATGTGAATTCTACACTAGCTTAAGAAACTTGTTTCTCAGAGCCAGTGATATTTTATGTATCCCCGTTACACTTTCAACTTCCAAGATGCTCTTTTGTATACATGGAACATTCAGGAATTTTAGGAACAGTCACCAAAAGAGCCTAATGAGAGGTAACCACGAAGCAGCAGGAAAGACAGTAAAACAAGTCTTTTATTAATTTAAAATTTTGTACACTCTGGACAAAAAAGAAAACTGAAAAGACACTTCAAGATTCACTGCCACCTGAAATCGGTGTTTGTAATTTTAAAAGCTATGAATGCTTGATGAAAGAATTTTGGATATCTACTTTAAGCTTTCCTTTGATTTTTATGTGGAGATAAGAGGTTATCTGTTTCTTCAGGCTACTTCTCTGGAGATTTCTATTCCCAGTGCCTTCAGTCAATAGATTTGTCTCCCTGTCATAATCTCTCCATACCTCCTGTTGAGCTACATGCTCAGTAGTTTCATAACTTATGTTCCCTCCTCCATCCCCCACAAATTTTACAGTAAACTAAGATTTATGTACAATTTGGGTAGGCTTTAAAATTTATATTTTTGAATTAGACACATTTCCAGTGGTTAGTAGTGCTAAACAATTCTGATGAATTTTTTTTTTTAAAAAGATTCCATGTAAGATTCTCCTTGTTATGGTATTTTTCACACTTTCCGCAATCAAATATACTTGACGCTCATCCCTCCTCCTGTTTATAAAAACAGGACCAGCTGCCTAACTCAGAATAGGTACTAAGAAAAGCTGAAGAGCAAAGCTGGAACTTAAACTTGGACTTCCTACCAGATAAACATGTTTAGGACATATTAGCTAACACCTCCCTCACTTTCTGATCTAAAATGATCCTTTGGTTTAATACTACTTTTTTCTTTATTAAAATCTTAAAAAAATTTACATTCCAAAGTTTTAGTTTGGGTACACTGGCTAAATATCTCATTATCTCTAATCAAACCATGACATTGATTTCATATTAAAAAACCAAAACCAAACCAAAAAACTCCACTCATCTTTATTCAGAGTTTTGAAGCAGCATAGAAAGATAGTTCCATTTTATGACTTTTCCCTCCAATTGCAAAGTTTTCAAAAATCAAATTATTCAAGATTGGCTGATTGAAAAAGAATTATGATTTGTGTTCTTAGAAATGCACAGACTTTTCATCATAATCTAGGCCCACTAAATATAGTGGTGATTATGGTCTGTTAACAGTTACAGCATCACCTGTGTTAAATGAGTAAATGTTAAGTTTCATAGGAACCTCATAAACTTAATCTAGAACATATTTCATTTTGTGGGGCTAATATGACTGCAAATTATTTCAGCCGTTCAGATTCCAAATTTTGAAGTAATCCGCAGAAGCAATTTCCCACTCGATTACCTGTCAGCAGTTCAGATTACATTATTACCGTTCACAAAAAATTCAAAAACCACCCCCCAAACCACAATTAATAGGCTTTAAAAAATTTCCTACCTTGAGTTTGCTTCTTGTTCACTGCATTATCAGCTTTGTGCCTTTTCTAAATTAAAAATGCACAGCGGTTAAAAGACTTCTTGACATGATAGAGCTTTCACATTTAAGATAAAACACACATGTATTATCTCCTCCCCCACTCATCAATTAAATAAACTGATTTTAAAAACATTTTAAACAGGACTATGGATTACTTGCATAGTTATGATCATCAGGAAAGTCATACCCAGTTCCAGGCTGTGTTGTACTAAAATGTCCTCTCATGTGGGCAACTGCTATCTAAACAAGTTCCTTATAAGAGGAAGGGGTGTATTTGTACAACATAACTTTGCCCTTTCCCAGAACTCTGAGATGGTTCTACCAGACCAAAGATCATGAAATCTTTCTTCATACAAGTGTCTCATACAGATCTAAAGTCAAGCAATGGCTGTGTAAACATATGACTTTACTTCCACACAAGTGCCTGCAGACTTCAGCAACAGTAACAGACACACAAAAAATCACCACCCCCCCACCATCCTCCACCCTAAACAGGCCATGATGTCCCTTCATTTTAATACAGCTGTGAGAAACCTTTTGAAAGAAATCTTTCGATACAGCTACTAACCACCAGTATTTTCAACATATAATCAAACCCATCTTAGCTATAAAAAGCTTAGGAGACTTCTAATTTGAACACAGTAATGAACTCAGTTCTTCCTAAGCAGGAACATGATTTGGAAAATTAATTTAAATAGAATTAACTGTTTAAGGTAAGCTTTTTGAGTAAAGCTACAGAATTCATGCCTTTGAAATACAAAGAAAATCAGAAGCAATCTTGTAAACTGAA
Source organism: Phalacrocorax carbo (assembly GCF_963921805.1). Taxonomy (NCBI): domain Eukaryota; kingdom Metazoa; phylum Chordata; class Aves; order Suliformes; family Phalacrocoracidae; genus Phalacrocorax; species Phalacrocorax carbo. The sequence continues at coordinate 27,522,531 of NC_087516.1, forward strand.
AGAAAAATAAGTCAAGCTACTTAGATTTATTTCTAATAAAATGCTGGTATAACTCTGTGCTAGCAGCTCTTAAAAGGCCACCTTATCACTTTGCAAAGACTAGGGTATTATTTTTTACTAAATTTTCACAGATTATCAGCAGGTTATCCTTTCAAAAAAATGGCTGATTTTACAGACAAATAACTTTTGATCAATAGGAAAGCATAATAACTTGACCAAAGCAGGTGTTTATTTGCCCACAGAGAGAGTCTCTTCCAGCTTGAAAAGTAACAGTTTAATGTCAGTAGCTTTCTGAGCTATGAAAGTCATTGGAAACAGCTGATAATCTAGCACCGCATGTCACAAATTTTATTGCCACTTCTGAAGCATATATGGAAAACACATGCTGTTCATGAATAATGTCTTCTGCTAACTTCTTCTGCTCCTTGGGATTTCACTCCAGAAAAGGAAGCATTTGGTTCTTGAGCTAAAAGTATTATTTTGGTAAGTATATTTATTGATATCAATATATAGGGTTCCCATCCAAAAGCTAATTAATCTTGCTTTAATACTAGATAAAGATAACCATTCATGGAGATCTTAGTTTCTTTATACAGTGAGACATCTAAGACATAATGAAAATTAAAGGTTAAAGGAAACCACACTGACTATTTTACTACGCAGCAAATCATCAGCTTTCCCAGGAAAAAAAGTACAGCTACCAGTAAGCCAAATGTTCCTGCACTATATAACCAGCAGGCAACATTAAATTCCATACCTGCTTGACTACAAAAACAAAGCAAATTGTTTTATCTGGACTACAGTCTGTGAAACTCAGTTGTGCAAATGAGAAATTAGTGATGTTACCATCAGATATACATCTATATATACATACACACATACACATATAGAGAGCCTTTAAATTAGCACATAAATTCTCCCAATCAGCTCCTTCATCTCATTCAGTTTCAACTAAGTACGGCAGGAATTAACTACATACTGAGACAATGTAAACCTAACAAGGAAAAATAGTATTTGGGTTGCCTTTTGGTATCTCTGTGGCATTTGGTAATGAGAACCATACTGGTTTAGTTGATATATGCAAAACACACTAAACCTGTTCCCAGCCTTCCTCCCCATGCCAAACTGTACGCTTCAAGGTGCAAAGAGCAAATGGTAGAAACAAATGACATAGAAGCAAAGCGAGTGGATGGGAAAATTTTAAAAAGGACACTTTGTACAGTAGAAGCAGCCTCAGTTTTATATTTGTCTAGACACTGACAGATGGTATAAGTCTGTAAGCATTAACAGCAGAACAGATAAAAATACCTAAAAGAACATGAATTGATTTTATGTATTTTTTTAAAAAGGATTATGTTTATGTAAAGAGAAAGCAACAAAGACATTTAAGGAGAAGCTGACTATTGGGTAGCAAATACTAGAAATGCAAGATAGAACAAAAACATTTAACGGAAACATCATTGTCTCTTGCAGGACCCCCCAACGCTGTGGCCCAGGAGCTTCATGCAACCCAGGGGAACAATATATATCTTGCCTACCATCTATTCACAGAGGTAACTGAAGAGAAGACCGAGTTGACTGTATCAGCAGGAAGGGCAGCACATGACCAGCCACCCTCCATTTCAGGGCTTCTTTACAGCTCACCACTCCCTTCCTCTTGATCATGTTTCTGCACATACGTTGTAGTTCCACTCAAACACAGTAAGTCTGATGCTCCCAGGAAATCTACTATTTGCATGCAAGGAAAGACTATACTACCTGCAACCTGTTCCAAAAATCAAGAGAACAGCCCACAACACAAAAAACTAAAAAAAAAAAATCAGGAATGCTGCCATATTATGATGTATCTAACTTCTTGTCCTCCTGTCAGGGACTAGAAACTTGTCTCAACATTGTGGGCAGGCAAGTTTCACTACTAAAGCCTGATCACTACGGCAGCTGAACAGAACAGTTTCATCACTAAGGTCGACCCGGCAGGAATGTTATCTCGGAGTACGTGTCCTCTGTGCATACACCTGGGCCCAAGGCTGATGGGCAACATATGGGGGGGGCTCAGACCCTCTAGAACTTTCAAGAACCCTCTAGTAACAGTACTGGGCATGTGTCCCACCGCTGAATGGGAGGCAGGGGTATGCAGGACAGTTACTGACTATGCAAGAGAGCAACCTTATAAAAGGCAAAACCAGCAGAGATGTTCTGGAACATCCTCCCCTCCACCAGCTTCAAAGATGCATCGGATGCCCGGACTCCCCCCACGCCTGGACTGGACAGACTGTCGCAGATCCGTGGTGATAGGTATCACAACAGTCCCACTCTCTCCCTCCCTCTCGTTCCTTTTTTCATCTTTTTTTCCTCTTTCTTTGCTTTTCTCTCCTGTACCTATTTCTGGCCAAATAAAGTGACTTGGCACTTGACTCCATTTTGAGTCTTAATTCTGTTTCCAAGAACGTAAAAGGAGCCCAGTCACGATAACACATTGGAGTTAATCAGAAGTTAAGCCCAGCCGCCCCCAACCTCCCAGAATTATCTGAGGTCGGTTGGAAAACAAGGGGGTTTAACCTCTGACAAACTGTTCAACCCAACAGTGGATCATGACACCTCCACATAACATATCTGCAGAACTAAAACAGAACAAGAAGGGATGAAGAAATTCTTAGCATCTACAGTGACTTGGTAAATCAAGAGGCAGTCAAGACATCAACTAAAAGACTCAACTATGTTATGCAAATTAAGAAAGAAGTTCTACCATACACTTCCAGTGAAGAGCAGGCAGGAAGGTACTCGGAAAACCCCAAAATCTTTTGTATGAAGTAAGCAGAGCTTGAAATTCCTTTCCCTACCCACAAAGCAGAAGCCGTCAGAATGGACACTTCCAAGCCATGACAATATCCCAGCTCTCTTAAAGTTCTCATTCAATGCAAGAAGTAACCAAAACAACCACTACCACAAACACTAACTGGAGAGAGCCAAGGAAAGCTTGGAATAGGTGGGGCCACCTGGTTAACAAGGACAAACATTCCATGTCTGCCTGGCTATCAGGCATCAGCAGATCCCACTTAGCACCAAGAGAGGAAAGACTAACAGTAAATTGCACTGGGCTCAAGCAACAGGAAAAACTGAAAAAGGCACATTCCCCTTGCTGTCTACAAACCGTGCAAAGTCACAACAATGAAACCAAGGATTATATGCACGTGACTTCAGAAATAAAGAGATTCATCAGATGCATGGATCTGGATTTGGACCTGGATTTGACAACTGGGGAAAAATCCATTTTTAAAACTTTAAAGGTAGCACTCTAGTGACCTGTACTCATTCATCTAAAATGTATTAAACCAAATAAGATTACTGTTCTAAACACACTAAAAGTGTCACATTATAATTCCAGCAGCAAGTCAAAAGACACTTTTTAGAAAGGTCTAGGAATTATTTAGTCATGAAACAAAAATCCATCCAGTTTCAGGTACAAAGGACAAGTGAAGATGCTTGAGACTGTGCAGCCTCCTAGATCCTCAACTGAGTTCCTGAGGGCTTATCTATTCTTTTAAAGGCACCTCAAATAAAAACGCAAAACCAAAAAGGGTCCCAGTTAGACTTTTTATTCCTACATTCTTCATTGTGACTAAAGCCAGAAGTTATCACAATTTTTCTATAAAATGTTAGTCTAGCATCTCATTCACAGACTGAACTTAAAGCCCGCTCACAAGTACAATTAGAGGGTTTGTAAAGCACTCTGCTCTTGCCCATGCAGGAAGAAAAAAATTTCTAACCAAATAAATATGTAACGATTATTTGGTTTTAAAATAGATTCCACCTGAGATGAATTCATTACCTTCCAATCTCCTTTTAGCAGAGCCCTTTTTTGAGAAAATCAGCAATATTCTGGACTTGACTGGGTTGTGTGGAGTCTTTGGTCCCAGTTCACACTTTAAAAATATGCTTTTACTTCATTATTGAAAACTGTTTGACTAGAAACAATCTATATAATAAACACAGCAGTCACTGTTTTGCCACTTGATTGTCACTTGTATATATAGTAAACACATTTTTAAATCATAACATCATATTCTAAAGATTTCATCTTCTGAAGTAGCTCTATAAGTTTTCAAAAGCATCCAAAAGACAAGAATGGTTCAACACAGAATTATTCAACAAAATTTTTGTAATATCATTTATGAAAAATTTGAAAGCTATTTACAAAATATTGCTATTAAATACTTACAATATCCTCTATTATCTCCTTCACTGCAGCTACAGCTAAAATAAACAAGAGTGGGACCAATGTTGTGTAACGGCCTGTTGGTGACACATCTGGTATTTGCTATTAAAAAAAGAAAAAAATATGTTTGCATTGCTGGTTGAAAACATTTTTAACACAAGAAGCAGTACTTTCTGTGCAAATACAGGCAAAGCAACTGGATTCACTTTTTAGACATGGTGCTGATTATTTCCGAGATGGTTACTGTCTTCAATTGAAAAGCAGCTGATACAATAAAACAACATTTGCATTTTAAATAGCATCTGCATAATATTCACCTTCCTTTTCTGTGTTTCAAATTAAATTAAAATACATATTTATAGAATACAACTAATTTTTTCACTTTAGATTTTTGTTAGAATGGACACAAGTCCAAGGTATTTTTACTTCCTTACAGTTTTAATCTCTAAGAAATATTTTGTATCATACTGGTTATTAATTGACAAATTTCAAATAACTGCTTTCTGCCAGACTATTGTAAGAAACACATTTTTGCTAAGCAGGTATGGGCAGAGATAAGGCATGCGAATGTGTACGTAAGGTAAATGCTGAGAAGATGCAGGTACATATGTGATATACGTGGATGGTTATCCATAATTACCTTTATATTGACTAGAGTTCTTAATGGCAACATTGACAGGTGAGAGGATTGCTGCATTAACACACTTGTAATAGGCAACGTAGCCCATATGCCTATAACGAGATCTTTGCAAGAACAGAGTACACTAATAAGTGGTGCCTCAATGTAGCTCGAGGACACCCTCAATTTATCATAAAACATTTTGAAAAACAGCCAACATTATTTATGAATTATATACATTTCTTTTTACTACCACCACACTGTGCTTCCGAAAGAAAACAGGATGTTACATGTACATATGCTATGTTTCTTGGAGCAAGACCAATACGGATCTATTTTCCAGGTTACTCTAGACCACATTTTTCAAGCAATTAAATGGAAACCAGGCAGAAAGTTAGTGTTGGGCAAGTGCCTATGTGTTGGCTACAAGGGAAAGGGATCTATCACTTCTCCAGCTATTCTTACCCTTTCACTCCTCCCTATATGTATGCCCAAACTCCCCCATTCCAATTACACATTATTTTCCAGGCAAAATATGAAAGCAAAAGGGCCACCAGCCTGTATTCTGGTTCCACCACCCCATATTTGTTACTCCTGCCAGTGCAGTCTTACCAATAGCCTGACAGGAGATGGTGGGCTTGTACGTCCTAACACTCCACTTCCTTAACACTCCACACACCTACCTGCAGCCTCTCACCCAGTCATGCCAAGCCTCAAGCAGCTTCTGAAACCTCATATTCTGTGTCAACAGCTTGACATGCGCAGTGGCACCACCAGAAACTCTGCTGGACCACTGGATTAGCCTGAGATACCAGATAGGGTCAAAAGGATGTTTATTTAGAAGCCGCAGGTTTGCAGGCAGACAACTCAACGAAATCCTAACCTTCAGATTTTTTCAACCCCCCAGAAAACAGCGTAAGCTGCCTGTGCAGATGTATCCTAAGAAACTGCTCCAAGCACTTACAGCACAAGAAAAAAAACCTGAGTAAGTACAGAGCGATTAACTTTCACTTGATGAAACACCTGAAGTGAGGGAGGAAAAAGTATACATATGTGCAGAATTTTTGTTTGGTATGTCAATTCCTGACACAATGATCTCCACAACAGACAAATCAACACATTCTAAAAAATGCACTAGAAATTATGCAGAAAACGTGTTTTTATCAAATATGATTGGAATACAGAACCAGCCAATGGTAATTATCACTGCATCTGCCCACAGTTCAATTTTCATTCATCATCAGCTATTTTATTTGTAGAATGCTATAGAAAAAAAACCCATGATCTGCTTTAGCAACTTGAACTACCAACAAATTAAAATATTCTGATATATCTGCAAAACATTATGTACTTCTCAGTAAGCTTGGTCAGGGATAGCCCTTTACAAACATACTGAATGAAGCTGCAGTGGTGGTATAGAATGTGTGCTTTCTTCCTGACCAGCACAGTTAACCAGCTGGGATATGGGAAATAGCTGTGGTAATACTGAACTCCACTGCTGGTTCAACCCTTGTCAGCTTCACTTTAAGAATAAATAATCACTTCCCTTCAGCTGCAATTCCTGCTCCTCAGAACAGACTACAGGATTAAAGTTCGTAAAGTTTAGGTTTAGGTTTTTAGGCAGAACCCTCCATTACAAGAAATGCCAATTACAGGTAACATTTTTCTGTGCACACCAGATATTTTCTAAATGGGATTTTCCTGTCACAACAGTCTTTTTCACCTGACAGTATTTCAACTATACTGGACCTGTTTTACAGAAAACTCTTTGTGTGTATTGTGTTATCTCCAAAGAGTAAAAAAAAAACCAACCCACAAACCCAAACATTTATTAAAGGTGCGTCTACACGATACAGCTATTCTGAGAGGCTAACTAGCTCAGAAAGAACAGTACACCAACTTCAGGATCTCTGCAAAACACTGTCTATGGTATAAATGTTCTTTCAACAAGTTTCAAACATTAGCATCTTACTGTGGATCTTACCTGAAGTAATGCAATAAAAAGAAAAAATGCATTAGCGGCTCTTCTGAACTGGGAATAAAGGAACCTTGGCAGGAATGTGATTATGTTGTACTTTGCAGTGCTAAGAGAAAAAGACAAAAACATTCACTATTGTTACAGTACAAAAAAATTCTTCAGATGTGTTCCTTCCCTCTCAGTTACGCAAGCTTTCAAATAAAACAGAACCTTTTGTGATTTCTGTCCTAGCAAACAGATTCGTTTTGTCTAAAAGAGAAACTGAAAGACTTCTACAGAGTCCTCCAGGTGTCCACGAACTGGCTAACCCAGGGAAGTGCCCGCTGCCCACAGAAACTGTCACAAGGTTTCATGTTGAGGCAAGAAGTTCCCTTGTCACGTCTGCCTGCTCTGTGGGAAGCAGTCAAGCCCTGCTGTCACTCAGTTACAGGCAACGAGGAGAGGCAAAAAAGAAAGGCAGCAGCCAGGTGGTCACACCACCATTGAGGGAACAGGCAGGGCAGGCCCCAGGCCCAGAGCTCTGGGGCCCAGGGGAGTACCCTGCCCCACAAGCCACAGCGTACGCTGGGCAGGTAACTCTGCGCAACAGCTCCAGTTCAGACAGAATTCTTGGGGAAAAAGCTATAGCAAGCATAACAAGGAGGGTGCAAGGACTGAGACCTGTGGGGCTTCCATGCTGTGTACGAGTTTACACGATTCAGTGCAAAAAACCTAACAATGGGATCAACTAAATTGAAATGGTGCATTTTAGACAGAATTAAAATAATAAAAATCTATTAAAAAATAAAACCCTATACCCTTTGCTGATTGGAAAGTTCACTTTATTTTAAAATGATAAATATTGGATATTAAGTGTGGTTTTGCTAGGCTGGAAGAACAGAACAGATCTTATCCCAGCGTAATCATCTCTGCTAAGCCATCACGACAAAATGTTTGAGCTCCCAGCTCTTTGTCAGCCTTACATTTAAGAACAGACTGCTACCATCTAAGGTCTTAGAACAGTAATAGTGAAAATTACCATTCCAAAAACTTACAAGCAAAAGACCTGTAAGAATATTTTAACCTCTTTTTAAGTTAGTAATATTTGCTTCGACTTTGCGTAAAAGTCAGTTTCAAGGGGGAATAAATGTACCCTGCAAAAAGCGCTCAACACTGTGAAGAAACAAAGCAAAAGACAGAAAAGACAAGTTGCATACACAATCAAAAAGCATTATGAAGTTTCTCAAGTCCATGGAAAAAACCTCATCACATTATTCTCAACATCTATAAAATTTCTGCATATTATCAAATGTGCCCTCAGAAAACACACCTACTTGCAACGGGGATATCTTTGCTATTCATTTAGTTTGAATTTTAACAACAGAACTGAGGATGTTATCAGATCTAAACATAAATTACTTATGAGTATTCCGTGTATTACTTAACATCCAATAAAAACAAACAAAAACCCAGAGCATAAACTATCAGCAGAGTCCAAAAACCTGACCTTGAAATTCAAAACCAGTTTCATACGCAACCACAGCATCTTTGTAGCTGGCTGACTGAAAAAGACAAGAGTTTCCAAAGCACAAACAATGCCATGATCAAGTGAAGTACATCTGCATTGGCATCCAGCTACCAGAAATACATTCAAAGATGAACTGAACCTCAAGTGAACTGAAAGCTGAAGAAAAAATCCATACAATAGGGACATGCTGATGGTGCAGCTGTAAAGCATCCATTCCTTCCTCATTCCGTTCTTAAAAATTTGGAAGGTCAGGTTTGTAACTGAAACGGCTCTGCTGCTCTCCTCATTTCACCTCACCTCCCTCTCCAGAGTCTGAGGCTATAACTAGTGGTCAGAGGAAATGGCAGAAGTATAACAAACAGAATCTTTTCTTCATTTTTGCTATGCAAAATGCAATGTTCTGAAATGAAATATGTGGTTAAAAAACACTAGTTAATACCTGACATGGTTATTGCAGAATTTGGTCAGCTGGGGCTGATTGATGAATATAGTTCTCAGTTCCTCTTGATCAGCTAGAGAAGTTTTCTCTGAAACATCTTCTGTCTTCTCATAGCCTGTAAAAGCACAGCATGGTTCTCCATATAAATAGATTTATATACACATATACACAAGATTCAAGGCACTTAATGACAAAAAAACCACATCTATTGTGAATGTGAACTCAATGCATTTCTCACAGCAATGATCATTTAAAAAAACACAAAAAAGTATACAGTCAAGATGTTTTGTAAAGCTATGATAATGAATGACTGTAAAATCTACTGAATTAATGAGTACACTTAAATATCTTGTGCTGCTTCATGGCGGTATCAAATGAACTATTATCTGTTGATGCATTTTAACACAGAAGTGAGCATACAAACAAAAAAAAAGGGAGGACACACCAAGAAAAAAAAACCAAAAACCGAGAACCCCCAGAAGGTCAATCTCATCTCTCCCAGCTGAGTCATCTGGAGTTAAAAATCTGCAAAACTGCAGAAATTACTTCCAATAGTGAGGTAGATAAATGTTTAAAAAGGAAGACACCAAGAGAACTACATTAACACTAACATAAGAAAAAGGCAAGAAGTTAATGAATATACCAGTAACAGCAGTAATTCTAGGCAACATGTAATTAAAAATAGTTACCTGATAAATAAACATTAAAAATTCAGATCTCTATATTGTATACAGATCATTCAACAGTTTTGCATGTAGAACATAACGTTGGTCCCTGCCAAATTTAACAGAGAATAAACTATTTAAAGGGACATTTACCATAACCTTTATACAATTCATTCCATACTACTTTACCTATTTTCCTGCACCACATCTGCCCAGTATACACATAACACACTTCCCACTTTGTGTTTCTTTTAAACTAGTGTTACACACACATACCTGTAGTAGTGTAACAATTTAAAGTCTGCAAAAGAACACATAAACAGGTAAATTTCTTATTAAAACTTTGTGAAAATTTAACCAATAATCTCAATGGTAGAAAAACAGCTCACCAAGAGGATGACCAAACAATGAAAATAAATTTTAAAAGTGTCTAGTATAGCTATCTTAATCAAAATGACTAATTCTATTTATTTCCACAAATCACCTGTTCTGAGAAATACTCATAGAATATTAATTGTCACAGTTAGAACCAAGCAAATGTAGGAAACTAATGTAAGCTACCCTACAGTGAGATCAATTATATTCTTCCAGTCCTCAGGAACACCCCCTCCCCCCCAGACCATCATGACCTTGCAAAGGTAACCGAGAGTGGCCTATCAGTAAGACTTGCCAGCTCCCACTGCACTCATGAATGCATCTGGTCAGATCCCATGGACTCATGTATTCCCATTTTAAGTGTCCCCCCAACATGGTCCTCCTCCACCAAGCTAAGTCTTTCTTGCTTCAGACTTTCCAGCTGGTATCAGGAATCCGTGGGTCCTGAAGGCTGATCTTATCAGTAGAGACCAAAGTGGAGAAGGCACTATGTACTGCATCCTCTCCTGTGTCCTTTGTCTCTAGGTTCCCTGCCCCATTCAGCAGGCAGGCTCACATTTCCCATAGTCATCATCTTCCTGCTGTTACATCTGAAGGAGAACAAGAAGGGCTTCTACAAGCCCTTCACCAGATTAAACCCCAGGTGGGCTTTGGCTTTGCTAGCTAACACTGTCCATTTATACTCCTCTACAGCTACCTGTCCCTGCTTTCACTCTGTACGTTCCTTTTTTACACTTGAGCTTTGTCAGGGGCTCCTTGCTAATTCATGCAGTCCTGGTGCCACCTTCGCTTGATTTCTTGCTCATTGTCATGGACCAATCTTGAGCTGGAAGGCCGTGATTCTTGGAAGCCAAGGCCACTAAGCATTTGTTGGTTAATGGGATACCACTCATTCACGTGCTACGAATTTTCTTCATGACACTAGCCAGATTATTCCCAGAAAAGCAACATCAGTATATTCTTCATTTTACATGTGCTTAATCTGAAATGGTATTACTAGACTTAGTGACACTCACAGCACCTGCCTCCACTAGTCAGTGAAAGCTGAGTTTTGTGTATATTCTTCTGTAAACTATGAGGAACCTTGTACCAACCTGCATCACACTGTCATCTGTATAAGGGGATACAAGTGTATTCTCCTCTCTCAAGACTTTTCGTTAATATTTTGTCAACCACTCAGCCATTACATTGATGACAAACAGGCCTGAGCAATCTATTCAGGCTGGAGCTTGTAAAGTAAACACAGGTATGGCATACACCAATCACCGAAAAGTTTTAAAACTATACCAATAATCTGGTGTGAATAGCTGCTTGTTAAATAAGCACTTTTCATTCTGTATGCCAAATCAGAAAGATACATAGAATAAAAACTATGTTAGAATGCAATTGAATACATCAGAATGCACATGCATTTCGCAGATAATTAAGGTTGTACATGAAAAGCAGCTTATTTCTAGCATGTTCTATAAATCCTTACAAACAAGTTACACAAAATCTAAGTCACCCTCCAGTCCCTTGGCCCACTCCCTAGCCTCTTACCTATTATATCCAGAACATGTATTTCAGACACTACCTTGGCAAGGTCAAGTCTCCACATACTGTGCAAAGACTCAGCAGAAACTTATAATTTCATGCCATTGGCCATGCAGAATTCACAGATTCCATCACTACACAGGAAATTCCCACTACTACCTTCATCCACTGCAATTTCTCTATTTCTTTCCTTCCAACTCCCCCAGTGAAAGTCAGACATCCACACTTCTGTTCAAGCTTCACTATGTATCTCAGGAAGGCACTTCAGAGGAAGGGCAGCCAGCCTAACAGGCTGGGCCCCCATGAACAAGCCTCCACACGATACTCCTCAGCTCAAGGAACCACACAGGCACATGTCGCAGACTAAGCGTGCTATTTCCTACTCTTGTTATTACATCTCCTTGGAGTGACAATCATCATACAACTGGCTATGCACAACCTCCAGCACACAACTCTACAGAGTATATCCCTATAACGCAACTGGATATAGTACATCTTTAAGACTACTATTTTCAGTCAAGCCACAGGTGCAGATCCAATCACATTTTTATACCTGACTGAGCCCAAATCCATCACGTGGCAAGTGTACCTTCATTCTGGGCATTGGACATTTACTTTCTAGTCGCTTGATGAAGGAGCAAACATGAAATACAGCTCCTGCAAGAGCACCTGGGTGGAAAAGTTGGAGACTACTGTGTCAAAAGTACCAACCTGAGGAAATAAGGAAAGAGTTGGCACATCTGTAGAATGTACTACTTTAATTTTAAAGCATTCATTTAAAAACTTATAGAATCATGGAATCATTAAGGTTGGGAAAAGACCTCTAGGATCATCAAGTCCAACCATCAACCCAACGCTACCATGATTCCTAAACCATGCCCTGAAGTGCCATGTCTACACGTCTTTTAAACACCTCCCGGGATCCGACTCTACCACCTCCCTGGGCAGCCTGTTCCAATACCTGACCACTCTTTCAGTAAAGAAATTTTCCCTAGTATCCAATCTAAACCTCCCCTGATGCAGCTTGAAGCTGTTTCCTCTCATTCTATCGCTAGTGACTTGGGAGAAAAGACCAACACCCACCTCACTACAACTTCCTTTCATGTAGTTGTAGAGAGTGATAACGTCTCCCCCCCAGACTCCTCTTCTGCAGACTGAACAACCCCAGTTCTCTCAGCCGCTCCTCATAAGACTTGTTCGCCAGACCCTTCACCAGCTTCGTTGCCCTTCTCTGGACACACTCTAGCAACTTGATGTCCCCCTTGTACTGAGGGGCCCAAAGCTGAACACAATATTCAAGATGTGGCCTCACCAGTGCTGAGTACAGGGGCACAATCACTTCCCTACTCCTGCCAGTACAAGCCTTGAATACTGACAATGGTAGAGTTTAATGCCTGCTAACACTTGCTTTAACACTATATATTACCTGTTTGTTAAGATGACTGCCAAACTATAGACATTTATTTTCATATATCAGTATTAAAGCATTTGTTCTTCTTTAATCAAAATGACAGCAAAAAGGTGCTGAGAAGCTTCATAAACATTCACCGCGCCACTTCCTACTACCTTCAATTCACCTTTTTCAATCTTCACTTAAAAAGCAATCTTAGAAGTTAAGTTCTGAGCCTCACACATATCCCTCTATACTCTGCAGCTTCAGTACAACCAGCTTTCCTGCCCTAGGTGCATTATACTACACTGAAAGCTTTTGAAGTTACACACGCCATCATCTCCTTGCCTAAACTTCAGAATATATTCACTAGAGCGCACAGACTAGACCAATACTGAGAAAGCTCAGTATCAACAGATACAATTTTTCTTTCCTCTTTGTATATACATACACAAAACATTCACTAGAATTGCAACTAAAAATTATCTATCACATTCCCAGGGTTTGTTTGTATTCTGCATCTTTAGAAAACGATCATAAAACGTTACCAATTTCTTCCATGTCTCACCCACGCTCATTTAGCATAAACAGATTCAATCATCAAAAGCTTTATTTAATTACAGTCAGTTTTTTCAAATATAACCTGCAAGGAAGTCTTCACTGTGTTTTATTTACACAAGGAGAATAAAGAACTTCACAACAACTGGTTGGTACTCAAACCTCTGAAAGCAATGCCGGGAACTAAAATTAAAAAGGGATATGCTTTACAACAAGGAAGGATGTTAACGTTATGGTAGTTCATACATTAATTTGAAATGCCTACCAATCTACAGTCAAGAGGACAGAAATAAGGCTGCAGATTTGTCCCATTATTACAATCCCAGATGGAATCTGGCACCTTACAGGAAACCACGTCCAAGACTTGTATCATTTCAAGTATTCACTTTCCAAATATGAAGTAGGACATCTATCAAACTACAATCACAAACTGGACCCTAACTGCATTACATCACCCCCCCAATCTTTAAGAGCTACCTTTCTATGAAATTTTAAAAACCTAAGCTGTAAGCTAAGGCTTACTGCTGACTAACCTCACATTTCAGTGCTGCAGGTCTACGTAAAAGCTCACCACTTTGCAAAAAAGCTACTAAGTGCTATATTTCTTCCTCCAGAATTAAGAAGCCACTGGCATCAAACCAAATTATAAGAACTCAGCCTATTAATCAAATAAGCAGAGACCAACCTGTCATAAAAATATTGTCTACAACTGCAAGAAAAAAATAAAGCATACCCATACTTAAGATGGAAGGGAAATTTCACCAGACCATCTCTTGGTGAAAGCAGCTACACTTCTGATAAAGGTGTACTTGAAAAGGATGCATATAACACACAGCAAGAATTAAGGAGTTGGTTGCCCTTCTGTAATCCATTAGAAGGTTCCAAGAGAACAGAAAAGCATTGACCCAAACATTCAGAAAGTTGACAGAGAAGAAGATATAAAAACCTGAAGTACAGAATCCAGACAGGAAGAATAAAAACCAACAAATATACACAGAGAACAGCAAAGCACCTGCCATTACACAATTCTGATTATGAAAAATCAGTGTGAAGAATAAAACTAAGACCTTCAGATGAAGCAATCGTTCTAATCTCTTAAAAAATAAAGTGCAGTTATTGCTGTGTTACAGCTATTAAACTCGTATTCACCCAACTTGCTTCTTGTTTGTCCATTGCACTATTCTATCAGAAAAGCGTTGTTCCAGTGCTTAAAATTAAAAGTAGCATCACTCTTTTTGGCCTAAAGGCCAAAGGTCACAGCAAATTCTGAAGTACCTCTTGGTAATAATTTTGAAGTCTTATATTTAGCAAGAGTAAAACAGCAGTTACGGCATTTCAGACAGGAACTGTAATACTGTACTAGCAAGACCTGCCATTCAGAAAGAAGAGCGACTATATTCCAAGACTTCGCTTCCTCTGCTGTGGCTTGCAAAACTGCTGATATTTAACCAGAGTTGAGCTAATATTTAACCACAGCTGAATTATCAAACAGATTCTATGACATACATTCTTACATGCTCCCACTGACAGAAAAGCATCTGACTTGAGAAAAGTTTTAAGTCAGCACTTTAAAAAGAGTAGTAGGAAATGCCAACACATCATACTACTCTGACAATTTATTATGCAGAAATGGCAAGTTTCAAAACTAATTTCCTCTTAATATTCAGAACCATACTTTCTGATATTTTATTATTTTATGTCACTACAGGGCCAAAAACAATAAAAAATGTGCTTTAGTATCAAAGGAATGCAATTATTACCCTAATCAAAAAGTTTATTTACAAAGCTCTTGTATAAACTAGAATGACTGTACATAATTTTGTTCAGCACTCTCAAAGTTATTTGCTAGCGCAACACAGAATCCAGAAATTATTGATGGATAAGCATAAAACACCACAAATTTCATTCAAAGTCACTCAATAAATAACCAAGGTTTTGGTTCAGGTTTTCCTTCAATCCGTTCAAAACTAAAGGATGGAAGTAAATTATATGCAAGAGTGGGAAAAGGCAAGAAGAAACTAGAAACAGAACTGCTGTGAATCCTGAAAATAGGGAGACTGGGTAGTTACTGTGCAAGGTACAAGCTGTACCTGGAAAAAAAAACCATAGCAAAATATGTGTTTTGCATAGAATACATTTTCAGGTTTGGCAGCAAAAATAACACCTTCAACAACAACAAAGCCTAAATAAATAAATAACCAATGAAACAAACAAACAAAAAAAAAGGGCCAAACAACCAACTTGAGCTTTCTCCAACCTGAGAACCCAATGAAGACCATATATTGCTTCCAAGAATAAATTTGGAAGAAGCAACTCTGTTCCAACACACAATATTTGCAGGGACTCTTCCTAAACCAGTTTTGATAATAAAGTTTCTAAATTAGTAAAACAACAACAAAAAATTCTAAGGAGTAAACATTGTCCAATTATTTTCCATATACCCAAATTTTCCTTAAGGTAGGATAGTTTAACAGTTTCAGCTTTCATTTCTCAAACCAGTCTTTTTTTTTTTTTTTTTTTTACAAGAAATGGACAAAGGTAAATACAGATAGACTGTAACATGGAAAGAAAGAGAGGGAAAGAAAACCCTCACTCAAATCACCAGGATTTTAATTCACTTCCCTTAATTAACTAAAATCAAATTTTAAAAAATAAAAATTTTTTTTATTCTCAAAGTACAGCATTCAAATGCTTTGAAAGCTGGTGCTGTAGCCAAGACCCTCTTACATGAGTGAGTCTGCCAGCCCATATTCCCAAAAAAGGCAGCACAGTTCGAAGAGGGTATCATTACGAAAAAGAAGGTGCCTACAGAGTTATTTGTCATAATGCTGCAACAGACCTTCGATGACAGAACTGGCACTGGGAACCTGATCCATCAGTCTGTCCTTCTGAGGAGTCAGAGCACAGAAGGGAGTTGCAATGACCTGCTTGAACCTGCTGGCACCACTGAGATGGCCAAGCCTGCACTAGAACTAACCCAAGTTTCCCTCCCCCCCGCCCCCCACTGTGAAGCACTGGGATCTCAACATAGTCTGCAAAACAGACTTGGCAACAAACAAACCAGACACAAGTGGGTACAATGACTACTACATCTGGTGAAGTGCTATACATTCCTATAGTCCATGAGTAGAAACACCTAAGGATATATTAAGCATTACAAAAAGCAGATGGTCCGCTGAAGATAATTTGATGACTACTACAGAATTTAAAAACACCTTCCCACTTCATATGAGGGTCATCTCATCTTGCACAAGTTCAGCTCCACCTAATTTTCATACAGGTATTTACCCCCACTAATGTGAAGAACTAGTTATTACCTACTGTTGTTGGTAGACAACACTATGGCCCCTCAAATTTCTACACCCTCTCCATGGCCTAGTGTAACTATGGTTATATGGTTATATAGTTATATATAACAGTATAACACTGAACTACACCAACACACAGAGGAAAAGTGTTAATGCTTCAATCTTCAGAGAACCCTAATGAGAACTGCCAACCACAGCTCCACTGTCCCAGAGTCTCTAAAAAGAAATAAAATGCTTTGAATGATCCCATTTCATATTATTTAATGGATGCAGACATTAACTGTGCAGCTATATATAGCTAAAATAAGGATAGTTAATTACTGTATTTAATAAAGCTAGGCGTAGGCTACACTATTCAAAGATTCCCCACGTGTTTTGCAACTGCAGAATACATGACACTGATGTTATTTCCACAACACCAAATGTCTGAAGCCCAAGTACAATTCTGAATCAAGGTTACTGGCAGTGAAAACACATGTAGCAATTTCCTAAATTCCTTAGCAGGGCCAGATCTTCCATGCCTTGAGTGAGACTTTATTGATACACATACCACTTTGGAACAGCAGTGTTTCCTAGGCTTACAGGAAACTGCAGGTGCCGTTCTTTGCGACAGAGATAATAGGCATAATAATCTATTTTTTACAAATAGTTATAAGCATGCCGGGTTATCTTTGATCAGCCGTGAAGAGCACAAGAACCTGCAGAGGTCTGGAAGAATGCCACGAAAATAGTATTCCCTTTATAACCAAATTATTTTCTCTATGCAGGTAACGTCTTACAGATGTTAAAACAACTACAATTTTTATTTTGCAGTAATTTATAGACTATAGTGTCAATTCTACTGTGCAACTGTCAACCGGCTCTTGGTAATGATACATGTGTGCATCGTTCTGACAGTTCGTAGTTTATTTTATCTAACCACAACAGCTGATTTTCTCTAATAACAGTATTACTATCTCTTCATGTCAGAGTGTGCTTAGTTCTGAGATGATGTCAAGACAGTCCACCCGATAGGGTAGCTCATGATCCATGGAAAAGGTCTTTGAAGCAGAAATTAGGTGCTGCAGTGTGAGGAGACAAAAATGAGGTTTTAACCCCAAAGATATACAAGAATTTTAGAAAAATGGAAGTAATATTAAGCTTGTCTATCAGATCCCCACAAGTCTTAGGCTACTCTAAGGAAAGGTCCATGCCATAACAGCACTTATGGAAGCTGCGCTTTGTGATTACAGTATTACCAGAGAATTCCAGAGAACACAGGGGGACCCTGCCAATAACAAGAATTTCCTACTCTGCACTGTGGGTGAGACTTTGGCGGAGGTCTCTGAAGGCAGCCTTATCACAGTGCTTATCTGTGAGCCTCGTGTGATGGCCAGAGCTAGGGTTTTACAGTTCCTTTAAGTCACTGTAAAATGCTAGGGATGAGACCCACATTGCAGAGTTCTGGAGTTCACTTTTTCAGAAAGTAGTAACATTTACTTACAAAGAACTGTTTAGAAACGCCAGCCATACAGCCCAAACATGCGGACTAACTAGAACTTGGAAGCCATTTATGTGGAAAAAAAAAAAAAAAAAGGAAGCAAGAGATTCATTGACATTGGTTTCATTGTGAGTGAACTGACTAGAAAGTGAACTGAATAGTAAGCATCACATTGATCTAAGAGTAAGAAATAGTAACAGTTTTAAAAATTATTTTCCTTTGAGTAACACTGTATATGGTATAGTATGAGTCAATAACTCCACTGCTATCATGTAATTTTCCAAAAGTTCCTTAAAAGAGGTTTCATACCTATTTTCAGTCCTATAGAAAGTAATTTTGAGAAGCCTCTTAAACCCTATATTCAACTGTTTTACCAACCTTGAACACTATTCAAATAAGCCAGACTTTTCCCCCCCACCCCCCTTTTACTGCATCTGCACATCTTAGACATTTACATTTAGGTTCTAGGGAGCACTACATTTTTTATTTAGTAACTGTTCAGATTCATGTAATTAGATCATTTTAAAGGGAGCATCAATTTTCCCAATTTATTTGTGCTAAGCTTGCAGTGAAAACCAACTGTCTGGAAAAGAACTGAAATTAAGCACTGAAAATTTGGACATTTAACCTGTACCTTTATATGGATCTACTAATCACTGTGGGTATAGCAGCATGGCTGCTATGGTTGGAAATGCATTTCAAAAGTGTCAGTGGAAGGTTGTGTGTTCTTCCTTTCTTCTTAGAAAGATACATTCTTCTGTTTCTTGGCCAGCTAACATTTCCTAGGTGGAGGCAGAGCCAGACCTCCTAGAAACCTACTTTTGGGGGAGGAAGGCATGTAACATGGGAGAAATTGAAAAGAACATCAAGATAGCAGCCTACTTCCAATCTATCTTTCTTCATGCTGTTCCTAGCACACACACACACATTAAAATCCTTTGTTTGGACGAAGGAAGAAAGACAACAGGGAGAAAGTTTCTACCTCCCTACATACCCCAACAATAATCAACCTGATAGGCTTTAAGCACGAAAAACTTTCAGACAAAGGGCTAAAACCTGCAGACCTGTGTCATTACAGTGACACTGCTATCATTACCTACAGCAAACAAAAATCATAGGCTGTCCCACTGCACTGCTGCTTTGGTATCTGTGATTTCCAATCTTACTTTTACGTGCAATAAATATTATATTAATTTCACCGCAGTGATTCTTTTTACAAGGCAATTGTTGACACGTTGTTACCTGAAGACAAGCAATCCTAACCCTTAGCTAGGCATGAAACACCAGCATGGTCTGAAGCTTTCGGGCACGTTCCCTGTATCAGAAACGGTTAGTTCCGATGACGGGCGCACACCTACGCACGACATACGGAGGGTATGCCGCCGTACTCCTAGGAGGAAGACCCCAGGGCACGACCGCCGCTGCCCCCCCGCCCGGGGCCGCCGGGCCGTGCAGCCAGACACACCGGGGAAAAGGAGACAGCCTCTCGCCCTGAAACGCTGCCACCGCCGGCGCGCGCACCGCTGCCCGGGGGCTCGCCGCCCGCCGGCAGACACCGCGGAGCCATCAATGCGAGGCGGCCCGACGAACGCCGCCCCGCCACCGCCGCTCCCGCCCCAGCCCGGGGATCGGCGCCCGGCCGCGGCGAGCGCCCACCGCCCGGGCGCTGCGGGGAGCCCCGACCCGCGCTCAGGTGTGCGGTGACGGGAGAAAGGACGATGCAAGGGCCGCCTCCCCCACCGCCCCGCCGGCGTCGGGAGGCGGCGGGCACGGCGCGACCGGAGGCCGCGGTGAGGGGCGTCGCGGCGGGCGGCGTAGCAGCAGCCGGTCCGACCCCCGGCTCTCAGTGCCTCGTCTCCCCGCCGCCCCCTCCCGGTCAGGCGGAAGGTCGCAGAGCACCGGCCGGGGAGAGGCGGGCACCGGGCGGCACTTACCCTCTGCGCGGGAACGGATCTCGGACACCGTTTTCTGCACGGCCGGCATCGCCGGCGGCGGAGGGGCGGTGGCGCGGCCGCCTCCGCCCGCACCCCTTGCACCTGCCGCCCGCCGGAGCTGCGCCCGCGCCGCAGCGAGGCCCGGGGCGAGGGCGGCGGGTCCCGGCAGCGGCGGGTCCCGGCAGCGGCGGCGGCTCCTCCGGCAGCCCGAGGCGGCAGGCTCCCGCCCCGGCCGCGCCTCCCTCCGCGCGCGCCGCCGCCCCTAACTGACAGCCGGGGCGCCGGCGCTCCGCGCTCGCCTGCCCCCTCCGGAACCTACCAACTCCGCCTCCCCCCCCGCCTCCCCGCCTCCTCGTCCCGCCGCCATCTCCCTCCTTGGCGGGCTCGGGCTTGCCGGGCCGCTGCGCCTAACCGGGTACCGGCACTGCGGGCGGCTTGGGTGCCGCTTCTGGAGCGAGGGAAGGGATCCCGATATGTCGTTCCCCCCTCCGTGACGCGAGGGGAATGGAACGCGCCGAGCCCCGGGCCGCTGCCCGGGCGGGCGGGGGAGCCCCGGGGAAGGCCGGCCGGTGTTCCCGTTCCTGGCAGCCGGGGCGGCGGGGCTCAGCCTCGGCGGGGCGGGAAGCGGCGGGGGACCGGGCAGGGGGGGCGGGCTGGGCTGTGGAGGGCGGCGACCCCTGGGGCGGCGCAGCCCGGCGGCCGGGGTTGCGGGGGGCGGCGGGCAGCAGGGCGGGCGGGGGAGCCCGCGGAGCCCGGCCGTGTTTATCTGCAGGGCGGGCTCCTTCCGTCCTTTGATGTCTTAGGCAGCCCGGCGAGGTGTAGAGGGAGGGAAGGGCGCGGTGGGGGGCGGGAGGCGTGCATCCGGAGAGGAGTTTGAAACGTTGCTGTAAAGCCCCCCGCCGAGGCGGGGGCAGGCTCGGTGCCGCTCTCTGTTTGACAGGCAGCCTTCAAACTCTCGCCCGGCTTTTTATTTTTAATCTCTCATAAATCAGAGTGCCGCAGTTTGACAGCCCTGAGTCAGTGTGAATCCAAGCGCTCCTCCTGTGTGGGCTGGTGGAAAGGAGGTCCCAGCTGCAGATGCCTCGGGCTGAAGCAGCAGCCGTAATTTTACTTCTAGACTGTTAACGTGACACTTCGGGCAACTGCAACAGGCTGAGAAATGTGTCTCTGGCATGTTTTCCCTATGTCTGAGTAAAAATAGCCACAGTAAAAACGGGATGGAGAAGAGAATAAGAAAGGTGATGGGATTTGGAGCTGTAGGTCTTCTTGGCTTAATTATGCTTTGCATCCATTTCAGTCGGGCATAAAGCATCCTGGCTGCCTAGAGGGCTATGGAAGTTATGAAATAGAATAAAGCCACTGTTGCCCAACGAATCTGGAGAGGATTTGAGGCTGACATTTCTGCTAAAGGCCAGCATTGCATCCTCCAGAAAGTATGTAATACGCTCAGATTATAGACAGGGGATTGCTGCTGATTTCTTTACTGAACATCTATACATGCTATGAGAAAATGTGTATCGTCTTTCTTAACAGCAACAGTATCAGTCTTTTGATTGATAAAACTCTATAAATTTAATCTGTATAAATCGGTCAGGCAGCACTTCATTTACAGAGAAAAGTGAACGAAGAATTTGTTTTTCTTACATGCCAAACTCAGATACCAGGAAAGAGAAATACTTTGCTTCACAGAAGACTGCACTGAGAAATAAATGCAGCTTTTTTTCCCAGGCCAGAAAACCTGCTGGAGGCTCCTCTTCAAAAGTGAATGCTCTTCTGCATCATCCTATGCAGCAATCTGTGTGGGTTGTCTGTGTTTTTGTCGTCGTGTTGGTTTTTTTCTTTTTTTTTTCTGAATCAAAAACAAAGACTATAGAAAGATCTCTATTCATACTTTTTTACTGGAAAAACAAAATGCCTGCATGCATTGCTCATCCAGTTTTAAGAAATAGTGTAGGTCAAAGTTAGCCGTGGGCACACGCTTGGCTGATGCAAGTTACTTTCTGTAAGAAACAGCTTTTCGTTTTGTGTTGGGATTCCACTCAAGCCTGACTGAAGCAGTCATTTAGGAGGCTCAACATATATATAACCCTCCCAGCATAAATAGGATCCTTCTGTGAAAAAGGATCCTGTGTGGGTTTTTTTTTTTTTTGCAATTCATAGCAGCTACACTATTGTTAAAAGGCTGCAACCAGACTGTGAAACTCACTATAAATTTATGCACATGCCAGTCAACATGTATTTTCTCCCAAATCACTGCAATGCTGGTGGCAAATAGGATTGTCACTTAAATCCACTTTCAAATCCCATTTTATGTATAACCATATTTTTGGCTGTAAGATCCCTGGCAAGTGGCACTTATTACCTTTCAGCAACTAGAAATTTACCCACTTGAGTACAGAAGATACTAAAACAATGCTGCCAAGTGCTTATTCACATCTGTCAGTAGTTATTTTACAAACAAGGCCACTATCCTATTGCAAAATAGCACAGCGACAAAATTAGTAGCTTTATTAATGGTGTACTTTTGAGTTACTGTGAATGCTTAATATCCCTTTTTTTTTTTGAGAAAAAACCTTTTTTTTATTTTTGGTATGAATAATATTTGAAAAAAATAATAAATGAGGCTCTGTTAAATTGTACTGTTACTTATGAAATTTCCCAGTTTTTATTCAACAAAGCCTCAATGCTAAGATAAACACATTTAACCATTTAATTACACAACACAGTTCATCCAGATGTCACCCAAATATAGGAAACTGAACCGCTACATTTTGTAACAGTCTCCATCCACTTGCAATATTATGCCAGGAGAAGCCCGGTAACCTCTATCCTTTCTCCCTTCCCCCCACAAGATCTGTTGGCGCAACCAACTGGCCCTTGTATTTCTTCGGAAAACAAGTATATGAGCTCCGTCCCTTCACCTCTTCTGTAGTAAATATAGCCTATGTCACTCAGGCAGTTTCTGTCTCCACACACCACCATTCTTATTTCGATAGAAACAGGTCAGAAAAGACTTCTGCAGCTTTTTAAGCTGAGCATCTGCTCAATTTACACACTCGAGAGTATGCTCTGTATTTAAGTCATCCAGTATTTGTTTCTGGATTGCCACTTGTTTGGAATGTGCACGACAAGGCTGCAAAATGGAAGCAAGCCAGTCAGCTTTCCAGCAAAGGTGTAAATTAAACAGTATGCCTATATTGTGCGTTAAAGATTAGATGACATTCTAGATTTTCCTCTTTGATTTCAATGTGTATTTTGAAATATTTTGAAGGTCTGGTGTAACTGATAGCAATTTATTACCATTAATTTATTAACAGACAGTACTTTGGGCATAAGAGAGGTCAGAAACCTCATTTTTAAAAAATATGCAGAAAAATTGCATATCTGCAGAGAAGAACAAGTTATTTCAGATGGAGAAAAAGCCTTGCAATGACAGGTGAAATGTTGAGCTAGTAAAAGAAAATTGTGAAAGGCCTTGATTACAAGTCTATTTGTATGTCAAAAATATCACATATACTACTTCATAGTTTTACGGATTAGACTGAGCTACAATGAGGTAGTCTTATCTCACCGGTTCATCTCTAATGGCCTTCAGTGGTACAGACTACTTAACCCAACTGAAATCTGTTCTTGCAAATGGTATAAGCACTTACTTTATTAGAACTTTAAAGGCAGAAATTTACATTATTTACAATATACAAGCTGTCCACTGTAGTAGCCTCCCAGAGTAAGAAATATTCTCTTTAAAATGACTGCATGTATCAACAGGGAAAATGAGGTCTGCAGGCTTGATGTTTTCCCAAACTTTAGATATATAAAAATTTAACCTAGGGTCTTCCTGTAATGCTATTAAGTATATGAAGTGGTGCAATTTTCCTTTGTGATATACTATCAGAAAACAGGGGGCCAGGTTTCATACAATAGTGGAAGGGAAAATTAACACTGTAACTGCTGCTTCTTTTCCAGAGTTGTCTGGAAAGGATTTCTGGCCTATGTCTTTTTCTGCTTCGTGAGATATTGCAGCAACTAGAGGCTGTGCAATTAATCTCAAACTCTCATAATGTTTCAGCCAATACCTTTGTGGTTTAATATATAAAATAGTCCCATAACATGGAAAGTTTCTAATGAGATTTTATAAATAGCTACATCTAAAATTCAAAAATGTACAGGGAAGCAACCATTTCAGCTTAGGTGAGCCTGTAATTTGCCTATCAGCTAGAAGACTGTATGGTGTTGCTGAAGCATAAACCAGTGGTGTGCTCCAAGGAGCAAAAGCACATTCTTGCTTTCTTTACCTTCTTTAACCCTCTGAAAGGATAACACCTGCAGGCTTTGTGTACTGATTTTTAAATCCATTGTGCGTATGTCTAAGCATAAGCTTGTGCTCTCTGGTTTGTAAGCAGATCAGATAAAGTGCTTTGAAATTCTGCATGAAGCCATTAAAATGGTGACAAGATGTTAACTCATTGCTATTTTCAAAACTTTGAAATCTCTCATGTTAGGTTTGCTTAGTCTTCTCAGACAAATATGTCTCCAAAGCAAGTTTATTTAAATTATTTGACATTTCAAGTACTCCCAGTGAAATTCCTGACAGTTCTCTGTGCGGTTTAACAGAAAGCAACAGATCTTTTGTTTGCCCAAATGTGTCAACAAATACATCAACTATCATCTACTCTGTCACCCAGCAAAGTCTATCCAGTGTTCACATGTACTTATCAATATCTCACTGCAAGATATGAAGAATTATTTGTTTTCTGCTTGCTGTTGTTTATGTAATGATGCTTTGCCCTTAACTTCTCTGTATCCTATCCCTCTGGCTTAAAAATAGATCACCTGTAGAAACAGGCTGTGAGGTTTTCATTATAGACTTTGTCTGATCTGTACAAGCCAGTGTAAATGTATATTATGTATAATCCTTTATGATTATGAAAGACAAAACTTCTCCTTCCCTGAGGCAAGACATGTTAATAAAAGAAACCTCAAACACCTGAAGTGGATGTTTAGACATATAGAACATACCACAAAACACCTCAGATAATTCAACCTGTAGGCTGATTTATAGCAACCCGTGAAGGCATTCCTGTTAGTTTCTCACTCAGCTGCTGTAGCAGTGTATGAGTGCATAAACAAAGCATAGGAAAGCAAAACATCCCAGACAAACAGAAACAAAACAGATCCAGAGTGTAACAAATAGAGGCTACATCTCTAATACCCTTTTCTTTGTAGACCCAGCTCTACACCTAAGCCTAAGTGTCCTTTACTCCAATTTCCTTTATACACTGTTAGATTCACATTCAAGGCACTGGAGAAAAAAGACTTAGGGGTACGTAGTTCCATAGCATAGACCCAAACTCACCCTTGCTTGCAATGGAAATCTGCAAGGATGAGTTCTCTGGTGAGCATCCTGTATCAGGCAGCATCAAACAGCCCACATCAGGCACACTAGGTCCCGAAAAGACATGGTCTCACATGCTAAAAGGAACTGTGGTAGTTGGAAGCAGCCAACCTACAGATGTCCTTGATGGTGTGATGCAGTTATGGTCAGTTCTTGGTCTATTTTGTGGCTTGGCCTTGGAAAGACAGTACAGATACTATTAAATGTGCCACCAGGAACATTCCTTCTGGTCAACAAAAGTGAATGTATCAGTACTTCTTTAAATCCACCTCGTTATCCTTTACTGAGAAGAAGGTGGGCATCATGGGCATCATGTCATTTTTTTTCACATGTGGAGGGAAGGGAAGTTATTTATCTTTGCCCAAAACAGGCGTTCCCATAACTAAATTTGCATGTAAGAATGATGGGATGAATGTAAACAGAGAGAGGCTATGTGAGAAGACATCCCTGGGGACCTCTGCTGTCTTGATTGTGCTGTATACTTTTATAGGAGTTGTCACATGACTTCCAAATTTTCAACTTTGGAGCATTCTTTTATCTTTTGAATGGATTTTAGGGTAACTTTATGACATAGCAAGAGATGCATATTTGGGGACTGCATGT
Source organism: Phalacrocorax carbo (assembly GCF_963921805.1). Classification (NCBI taxonomy): domain Eukaryota; kingdom Metazoa; phylum Chordata; class Aves; order Suliformes; family Phalacrocoracidae; genus Phalacrocorax; species Phalacrocorax carbo. The sequence goes on from NC_087516.1 coordinate 27,548,531, forward strand.
TTATTTGTACTATTACTTTAAAGAAGTGTGAAAAAGTGAGATACCTATATTCTCTTCCTGAGTGTGCCAAGGGATCTGTTTTGTAACCTTGGATAAGCACTTTCTGGCTGCTTTAGTTAAACTTCTTTGTGATTTGAGCTGTTTGCAGGAAAATTTCTCTCCTGATGTTCATTTGGGCAGTGCCAGCCCCACTACAGTGGGGTCCTGGCCTCAGTAGCAGTGCTAACAGCAGTGCTCAGCATTTTACAGGAGGTGTTCAATACCATGCAAGACTGCACTGAAATGACCATCGTCTTGGGCTTTCATGGTCTTAAGTAGTGGATAGTGGATATAGATCCACAGTAGAGACAGTGTCTTACAGGATTGCCAGTACCTATCTGCTGTACCCATAGGACCTTGTTCGCTGCAACAGGATAAACAGGAAGAGCAAAGTTATATAGAAGCAGACAGCTAAAGGAGAACATGAAAGTCCAGCTCTGTGTGTGACACTCTTGACAGTCACTCACAGCTGTAGAAAACATGAGGAGGAAGAACATCATGCCTGAAATAAAAACTCTGCCAGAAAACAAGGCAAAGGTTTGATCTCTTGCCAGACTACTTGGCGCTCACAGTGGGTTCAAGACTATCGTAGCATTCTGCAGACATCCCTTGAGGTTTGTGAAGCTGCGACAAACGCACAAGCATCCATTGCTCGGCAGAGAGAAACCAAAACAGTCGTGTTAGTAGTTTCAGTATAGTCTTGTGGTGGGGAGATTTGTCACATAAAGAAAATGGCACAGGAGCAAGCAGTGTTGGCACATGAAGAAAATGGATCAGGAAGAGTGTGGCCAGCCAGATGGCCTCTTCGTGGCTAATAACACGCTTATGCAAATACTAGATTAAAACCACAGAAGAGAAACAAAATGCAGATGTTTATATTAGACTGGTTTCTTCTGTGAGAGCAAACTATGTAAGAAAATCCTGAAAGGGTAATGGCAGGTGGCATACACAGGTCTTAATTATACAGCACGACAATTTAATGCTGCTGCTCGGTGATTACATTCACTTTAAAAAATTGGTGCAAATTTAAGTTATATGGCTTTACATTGATAGCAATAGTATAATTTGCTGCTGCTTTCCTCCATTTTATGCTGGCTTTAACACTTTTGATTTTAAAGGTGTTATGACACTGTAAACATGGAATAACTGGATGGTGAACAAGGCCCCTGAAGTTGAAATTTAAAACAGCTGCAGATACTTCTCCGATAACGTTGTTAAAATACTCATATCCAATTAGATACATGTTTCTGGGACAACAAGTAAGGAGAATAAGGAGAACCTCTGCAAAATAAATGCTTTCAGTTTTCCAGGCAGTCAGTTACAAAAAGCACTTAGAACAGATTTAAATATCTACCAATACAGCTACCACCAGGGGCTATAGTAGTAGGAATATTGAAATGTTAGTCAAGAGAAGGAACTCATAAACCAAAAATGCGTCACCAATCTGAAATCCACCCAAACTGGAACAAATTCTGTTAAACAAAGCAATATAGAGCATGAGTGAGCTCCCTGATCTGAAGAGAGCAAGCAGGTGTCACTCTGTCCTGCAGTGTAGCAGATTTGAGCTTGGAAACAGATCTCCATGCCTTCTTGTCTGTCCCTGATTTCACTGCACCCAAATATCAGGAAGTCTTACAAGAGAGAGAAAATAGTGTGTGGTGCGGGACTCCTATGTCAAATGTTAACTCATCATTTAGTTGGGAAACTGCAGAGCCTTTGCAGAGATGGAGGTGATCTACCTGATTGTCAGAGGAATGCTTTATGACGTTGCTCAGAAGAAGTTGAAAGTAAAGTTAACTGAAACCGGGCGAGCCATGAGTCTGAAAATCTGAGCTTGCAGATTCTCAGTGCAGTCAGCATTTGACAGCCAAATCTCTGAAGGTCATGCAGTTTGCCAGATATATTCTGTCCCAGGACTACAGGGAGAGAGCAGGATTCCCTTCTGTAATAGCTCTTCTCAGTGTCTTCTCCAGTATCAGGAGGGCCATTACTAGATTAACATTCAACCAAGAAAAAAAGTTAAACTTCCTGTGCTTTTCAGTGTCATTTCTGGAGACGGTTGTGTGCCAAGGAGGATGAAGTGTGATTGCAGCATTGAGGACTGGAGTCAGGAAATAATCGTGGGTAGGGAAGACAGGAGAAAAGGTAACATTGTACATATCAAAGGAAGACAAGCCTGCCCTGGGAGTTAAAACAATGGGTAAAGTAGCTACCAAACTCCACCTCTTCCACGACTCAAGAAGCTCATGGTTTCTACAGACTCAGGGACAAATGTCTGGTGTTTGACACAGGGGTGGGTGCTTTTCCTAGTCCTTGGTTTAGAGTCTCACCTCTTGACCCGGTCGGGTAATAACTAAATGTCTAACAACTCTGGCAACAGGTAAGATTTGAAACTCTCGGCTGTCAGGATACTCATAGAGTTTACTGCATGCTTCAGCAAGTGGTTCCAGGAGGATGCTAGTCCAACTGTAAAAGAATGACGTTGACAACAAGATATCAGATGGTTTAGATTTAAATCTGATAGTTTTAATGAAAAGTGAAAATAACCTGCACAATGGATTTTTTTGTCTTTGGTTCTAGAGGGTGTTTGTTTCACTGTAAAGATTACAAAGCCAGTTTGTCACAAGTTAGAAGTCGCAGCATTCAGGCTGCCTATTGAACCTTACAGATTCAATGAAACACTGCCCTGTTTAGACTTTGATCACAAACATCTTTTCCCAAGTCCCCAAAAAAGTTCCGTTTTCATACCGCCTTTGTGAAAACTGTATTTTGACATATTCCACATCCTTCAGTAAAAAGAAAAGCTCAGAACAAAATCCTAGATACATTGAACATGACCATCATTTTTGCTGTTGACCTTAGGAGTGCAAGGGTACTGCCCAGATTTTTTTGGTGGTTTTGAAACCATCGTGTTACTATCTAGTCAGTAAAATACAAACCAAAAACATGCTTCTGACTAAAAAGCAGATTTCCAAATAATGTCATGATATAAATCAGTATTTTTCTGGAATGATCTTACCAATTGCATTATCCATCTTCTTTCTGTCCTCTCTAGAGCAAGGTAGTGTGGGGCAGTTAAAAAAAAAGGATAAAGGGCAGAAGGCCATTGCCATGTAATCTTTAAAAGAATGTTATTACTAAATGAAGAGTGTAGTTATGTATAGCCTATGTTTAATGTACATGACATGGTATTTTATATTCTAATACAGTAAAGTCCGTCTTCAGCATTCATTTCACTCTGCAGTATCACAGTGAAGACAGCTATAAGACTACCTAGGTAGAAAGGCAGCCATAACACATTTAGAAAAGAAGATTCTGACATATTTGGTTTCAGGAGCTTTTGAACAGCCACTGTAAGGAACTAAAACATCCCACTTAGGGTTTAACAGTACCCATTTGTTTGCACACGCTGGATCTAATGTATACCTGGTTGCCCAGAGGTAATATTTACCATTATAGAACAACATTGTTTTGATCTATCTATCTGATAGACTGATCTGTCGTGTTGATGTATTTGTAAGCATTTACAGTGTGTATTCTCTTTTATGTACGTGATAAATACAGACAAATCTGGGGAATGAGGTCCTCGCTCGTGTACGCAAAACCTTGCAACACTGGGCCCTTATGAAATACTCTAACCTTGTGCATTTACAAAACAGTTTTCTTAAAAAAGTGTACTCAGCTAATGCTTTGCATGACCTTTAAACAAAATAATGTCCTTGTGCTGGGTTCATTGCAAAATGAAAACGTGCAGCATGGTAGGAGTCTCTGAAAAGCTTTAAGAGGTTCTAATATAGATCGAGTGAATATAACATGACAGATGCCCATACTTCTGTGTTAGGGAGGTGAGAATTCATGTTTTATTTTTGAGATGTTTGACACGCCAAAAAATATCTGTCAGTCTGGGCAATCAACAGTGTAACAAATGATTTAGCTCATTCTCCTCTACTCCCTTTTTATTTATGTATCTTCACACTATAACAATTACGTACTATTCTATTTTTGTTTTTCAAAACAAAACTTGTTACATGCTTAGTCTGTTAAATCTCTGTATGCATGTCCTCTATTACTTGTTTATATCTTAATAGGCCAGATATACTCAGATAAAGGCAGTGGAATTAAATCAAATGAAATGAGCACCGAGTGGCAAGTGTAGCATTAGAAAGGTGTGTAAGGAGTGAGGTATATATATGCCATTAGTCCAAAGTAATGCCTGCCATCTAACTGGATGACTTGGCAGAAACAAGATGATCACAGCACTTACTTACTGAGCACTTAGGACAAGCGTCTGTACTTAATGTACCTATTACCAGGTGTAGCAGGTTATCTGCTCTAAATCTGAATTTAGCTGAGTGTGTCAGTTTAACATACAAGACCTTAGAGGTAAAGATGGGCTTAATATTTCGTACAGATGGCATCACTCAAGGGTGGAAGCTTAGCAGAGTTCTTGGCATTGAAGCTGAAAATGCCAAGCATTATCTGTGCCTAAGCTTATGATAACTCTTCCCCAGAACTCAGAAATAGTAGCTTTTATAACACTGTTGGGAATATATAAGATGCTTTTTGATCCTCTGCATACATCCAGCTAAACTCCTGACCAAATTTCTAGTATCACACAGGACCTATTTTCTTCTGTAGTATGCATGTGTAGTTTTTCAGCAGGACCTCTAAAAGTTCTCATGGACATTAAATGGTTTGAGTGGGTCTGCGGAGTCTTTTTACCATGAGCAAGGAAGTGGGAAACTTTTTCAATCATCAGCAAGGAGGTGTTTCTTTTACTTTCTCTTTTGGTTTTTTTTTTTTTTTTTTTTTTTTTTTTTTATGAGCAAGGAAGTCTTTTTGTTGCTGCTGTTGTTTCTGTGTTTTGTTCTTTTTTTACCCATGAGCTAGGAAATTATTTTTGCCATGAGGTAGGAAGTGAATCTTTTTTGACAGGAAGCCGTTACAAACTTCTGCAAGAAGAATTTCCTCATCCTCTGCAGTGTGTTTCCACGTAAGTTCTGAAAAGGTCACAAAAGTTATGAAGTGTATATTGTGTGCATTATGCCTTCAGGACATGCCTTGCGTTAAAATGTCAATGATACTTTCCCATAATCTACATTGCGTGGCTTCTGTGTTGCAGAGATCACTGAGACTATAGCCACAGTACGCCAGTGCAACATCTCTCTGAGTCAGAGCCTAATGGCATTACAAGGTCTGCAACAGCTGCTGCGGAGATATATCTGTGACTCATCTGAAATCCTACTATGAATAAAGCACTAATCCAGCATCATAGCCTATTCTGCTGGCCAAAGAAAAATGCTAAATATAAATAAATCTGTAACAGAATGCAAATATAGTGGAAGGTTGGTAAGACTTCGGAGAAGTCAAAAAGCTCTATTATCCCAGAAAAGGAAAATTGAAGGGGAAATGAAAAAAAAGCATCTTCTCTAAGTGTTCCATTTCCATTTATCTTTTAGTTCTCTAGAGGCGCCAACGTCTATTTAGACACCATGAGACTAATCTAATGCTTATCTGGGAGAAAAGGATCATAAAATGTAGATCAGCAAGCGAAATCACTTACTATTACATCAGATGTTTGGAAATTAAAGTAGATTATTCAGATTTTGAAATATAGAACAGTATTCACCATGGGTGAAGTTTAACTTGTTCATCTAATGTCAGCTGCAAAAGCTCCATCAGCTTCAGCAATGCCGGTTTTCATTTTGTACTTCTTACCAAGGTGATTTGATGCATGCTAGGATATAAAGGTTAGCTTCCTCTAAGCCCCCCAAAAATACTGCTTTGTACATTCTTTTAATTGTCAAACATTAGCTTCTGAAAAAGAAGCTATTCCTACTCAGAGAAATACTTGCTGTAGACTTAGGTCTGGAGACATCACTTTGTCTCTTTTCCCTGCAGTGCTCTGGAATAAACTGAATTCAGTGTTACTGAATGTAAAGATCAGAATTAATAGAACTGCATGCAGTTTGTGCCATGTCTCAATTTTAATAAGCTTAGTTGTGGCTTTAAAACCCACTGAGACAGTAATCTATTTATATTTCAGCAATACCAGGCACAGCTGCAGTGTGCTTAGGACCCAGAGAACCAAGTGGTCTTGAACCAAATGGAGCTCTATGCAGAACTGATTTAAGGGGAAAGTATAGTTTACCAAAGATAAATGCAAGAAAAACAGGAAAAAAATTATTTCTTGCTAAAATGGATGCTTTTCTGGGAAAGGGGAGGGAGAAAAGTAAAGGCGCTGCAGACTCCGTTATGGAAGAGCAGCACGCATCCCACTGACAGCATCCCCTTTTTGTTGTTTTCTTCACTAAGCTAGAAAGCAGACATGAATTTAGCTCCAGATAATGCCTCTCATTTCCTGCAGTGATTTCCACAATTGTCTCTTTACCAGTAAAATATAGCTGATAATAGCTTTTGGTAACATTTATCAAATTCTTAGTTTTGAACAAATGAATAGTATTGCTCGCTTTTCATTCTTTAGTAGAGGGGCAAATATAGAAAACTAACTACAACTAGTTCTAAAAATAACAATTTATAAAATTATGTATTATTTTACAGTCATACTAAGCATTTCCTGTGTATTTATAGAGAATAATTTTAGTTGTGGAGATGAGTTGATTCTAATGATTTGCAATGTTGAATCATTACTCAACATGCAGTGATCAAACATGAACGGCAACGGACTTGTAAATCAAAGCACTGACTCAGCATTCTTCACATAATCTTTCCTTTTCTTTCCCAAAGAAAATGTGAAAATGTAAAGAAACTGATCCCTTTCTCCCATAGGGAAGGAGCAGAGAGGAACAGAAACCTGCTGAAATTCCTGTGGGCTCCCTCCCCGGCTCTCAGTTCTCTCTGTGAGTTGGCCAGTAGCTTCACTACCAGCTCTTTCCCTCTTACTTCCATCCTCTTCCTCATGGTAACTGCCTGTTGCCACCTGGAAAGAAAACTGCAGCCTCTGCTACAGTTGCCATGTTAGGGTGTCAAATATATGCAGGCAGTATGAAACAGGCGCCCATGGAAAGCAAAGATAGATGCAGGCCCAGTCTAAAGGGGAAGCTGAAGAGTCATGCAAATGCACTGCATGGTACCAGCGTATCAGCTGTGTCGGTCAGTGCAAAGCTCCGCTGCTTCAAGGAACGCTTCCTTGCTTGCACAAGGCTGACATGAAGGCTGCAAAGGCAGGATCCCTTTTTTTGATGCATGAAGAGTCAAGACAAAACCAAGGAGACCCATACACTAATTGGGTTCTTGTTGGTTGCACACAAGTGTTATCTTTACTCGGCTTTCTGATTAAATCATTCTGGGGATGGGAATGCTGTCATTGAAAAAGCACCTGTTATAAACTGCATCTGACAGGTAATAAAATTCCCTGCCTTTGCACACACAGCTGAGAGTAAAAAAGTGGTTGTGAACTTATCCTTACAATCTCTGCCCTAAACAACAACTTTAGCATGCTTTTTTTTTTCTGTAAAATGAGAGTTTGATTTTAGTCCTGTGCATGAAAATCCTGTTACTATGGAAGACAAATGGCTGATCGTAATGCTGCACCATTTTTGAAAATAACACAAACTGCAAGAGAAAAAGAAAAGAAATCTTAGCTGGTAACAATCATCTCATTATGCATGTTCCATACATAATGATGGCACAGAAGGAAAAAAGCAATTGTGAGTGGTCATTTATGAAACTGAAGTGGGACATTCATTCATAGCATAAAGGGGAGTTCTGGGAACCCCATGAGATTCTGGTAATCACTTTTACAAGAATTAGTATAGGAAACTCATTCATCCTCCATTCCGCAACACTTATAAATTATTTAATTAATCCTGTCCATGAAGATAAATGCTATGTGCTATAGGAGCACATGCTATGGTATTTATTTAGTTCAATGTTTGACATGGTTCAAACTCTTTTTTTCCAGAATGCTGAATATTATTGTTTTAGTTCCTGTATTTTACTTCTTATCACTGAGTTTATAAGAACTACTCCCATCTGTGTTTCTACTTGACAAGTTCTCCAAAATGAATCAATTAAAAAAATGTTTGATGTTTAAAAAATCTATTGTAGACATTCTGTCTCAGATATTAACAATATGTGTCAGCCACCAAACAAACACAGCTTATCTGGACTCTTTTCATGCCTTGGAACACTTTCATTAGGTTTTAAACTTTGTTTTTAATCTAGGTCTTTTGTTGACAGTGATGTAAAGTTCAGCTGACGATGTGTTTATGAACTGATAAAAATCAATGCATTTGATGAACAGTCTGGCGAAGTACTGAATGAATCCTCATTATCCATTTGGGTGAAGAAAGCTTTGCTGATTTCAAGGTGCTTGCTGGAGTACCATGCAGTGCCTTATGGCACAGGTTACTTCTACCTTGTGCTTTGACTCAGGGCTGCAGTCCTCAAAGCTCAATGCATTTAGCATTCTTTTTAAAACAGTCCATGTATTCTAAGACGACCCATTTCCATTCTTATTTCACCATGAAATTCTTCGTATATCAGTGGAAAGCCACTATTTATATAGTTAAAGTGAAGACGTCACTGCTCTGGTGAGCAAAAGGGATGCAGTGAAGGGCTTACGATACACAGTGAATTAGGACATGCCCTTTACCTGATGCAATTTTTCCTTTTGCAGTCCTTTATCTCTGCAGCAGACGGCTGAGTGGCCAAAGAGCAACTTTATTATGTTGGGAGCTCCTCCGTTTCACTACAGCATTGCAATCACACCACCCGTGTGCAGCTGCAGGGGGCCAAGCAAACGCATTTGTCAGCTGCGTGCTAGGCTCAAGAGTTAGCATGTTGACAAAAAGCCCGGTAGTTTTCCTAGGCACTTGCATTCTAGGAAAAAAGCTGGCCTTTTCCCCACCTCCCTCCTGCCGAAACATCTCTCGTTCTCAGTGTGTGCTTAATCGGTCATCAACCTCTTGGAAAAAGTTGAGGATTGTTTGATCTGACACAAACCCTGTCTCTGGGACAGCAAAGCGAGTTGGCTGAAAGAGTCCCTGTCAAAAATATTTTTCTGATGACATCGCAATGTGAATGCACCTGATTATTCTAAAACTACATGGGACAGCATGTGTACCAGGACGGTGCTTGATAATGCTGCCACAGATCTAACCTTATAAAAATACTCAGTATCTAACTGACAATCCACATGAAAGCAAATTAAAATGAGTGAAAAAATAGGATACGTGCAAGAATCGGTGTTTGTGATGAGAGATGACTATTGTATTAGCAGAAGATTAACACAATTTCTCCACAGCCCTTGTGTTTGGGGCACCTGCGTGAGGAGTTTAGCTGCCATCCCCAGTGGGGTTTCGCCCTGCCCTGCCAGGCCTCCCCGGCCCTACTTCCAGACATCTTCCTGAAAGCTTTTCCGCCTCAGTATGAAAAAAAGGGCAAAGTCTGAATCTTCAAAACAGGGCATAAAATGGCTTTTGTGTGTATGCATGTGTGCCTGTGTGTGTGGGGACACACACATTAGATATACACCTGTATTTCTTTATGAAACCAAAGAAGGAAATAATTTTAGGTGTTTTCGGGTGCCCAGGTCCCAGGTATGTTAAACATTAGAGGCAAAACGCAAAAAGAAATGCAGCTTCAAATAAAGTACTGTTTATCAGAGATATATTTTGTAAGAATTACAAAGTAACCATTCTCTCAGCTGGATATACAGCTGTGGTGCTATAATTATATGTTATTCTCTGGAAATTCTTATTTCTGTGGCGAAAAGGAAAGGAATGGTGGAAGCTTTAATACAGCGATAGTTTTTCCCCTAGTGTTTCCAAGTAGGCCTTGAGTTCTCCTCCTGGGTTTTACATCATTGTAATTCCACTTGACCTGAATCTTCCTTGAATACTTTGATTTTATGACACCTTTAATTTTATGGGGCAATGGACTTATTTTCATCCTTTTTCACAGACTTTTCTTGTCTGTGTTTGTTGTTTTCACAAAGTGAGACAGAGACTAGAAAGAAAAAAGAAGTAACCACAAAGGCCTACTATTTGCCTAATGTTTTGTTTAGCCTAGCAACTCTCCACCGTGAAACATGCTGGCGGTCAGTCTTGGACCTGGCTGGAAAAAGTCTGAGTTACCAGTTAGGTGACACATTAACAAAACTACTTTAAGAATGCAAGAGTGCAAGAGTGCATAGGATCCAGCTTCACTAACCGTATAATTTAGGAAATTTGGGTCAAACTTTATTTTCTGTAGAAGGACCAAAATATTCTTAGGCTTTTACCTACTTGATTGTTATTTCCGTACCAGAACACCAACATCTGCTGAATGTGTGCTTTTTACAGAAATGCATTGCCTCAGTTACCTTTCTTTGTCTTTTCCTCCCGTCCCTGAATGGTATTGGATGCATCCCCTATATTAAACATTTTTAACAAGATGATAATCATGCATTTTCTAACCTTGCAAAATTTTTATTTATCTGTGTCTTGTCTTTTTATCTGTTGTTGTTTGGTGGTTAAGTTTAATTAACTTACCTTATGGAATACTTCTCAAATTATTTCTGCTATCAGGGATAATAATTCATCTAGATAAGCTTTCTTTTGTAAATTAGAAGGTAGTAAAGACATTTGCTTCTCAATTAATAGTAGAAGATACATTGGTTTCTTCCTTTGTCACTCCAGGCCACATATTCCAAGACAATGAGAAGTCCTATCTTCTTTCTTTAAGAAAACATTTTTTTTTCATCCCTTCACATCTGAATGTCCTAGAACACAGGAGAAAAGCTGGTCAAATGAGTCAGTTGTTTTGCCTGGGCTATTGATTCTGCTTCCTTTTTGGAGGATACATTTAAAGTTTATATACTGTTGTATATTTTTCCCCTCATTTCCTGGAGCCATTTTGTATGGGAGCTTTTTTTGCTCTGAAAAAATATTTTGTTTTCCATCGGTTTCTTCTTTTTGAAATATAGTTACACACTATACCAAATGAGGAAGAAAAGAAAAACAAAGAGACAATGGTAAGTGAAAAATGAAAGTCTCAGTCTAGAAATTCAGGGTTCCCCTGAACTTCAAGAGTGGTGATTTTGCCTTATCTCCTGGCTTTGCCTATGTTGCTCTTTTATGACCTGAGAAGCTACGATAGCATGCGTCTGTCTCTCAGACATCATGGTAGTAGCCATAACACTGAAATTCAGTTGTTCTTTAAGCATTTTTTAAAACCAGCTACTAAATGACCTTAGAAATGCAATGCGCAGAAAAGACTGGGAATCTGATTATGTCAAGATCAGCTGACCAAACTCTGCCCTCAGCAGTTGCAGTTTGAAATATTTGCTGCTTCCCCTCGCCTCCTCCACTCCTCTGCCCCTGATTTCCCTCTCTTGCTGTTATCTTAGCATTTCCAAACCTTTAAGCATCTGACCTAAACAATTATGGATAGAGATGGTAAAAATGAAATCTGAGATTTTCTCCTCCCCTCCCTTTTTAAAAATAAATTCTTTTGCACTCCTGTTCTTTAAAGTTTCGAGCAGATAATTATTTCATTGTCTTGAATTTTGAAAGGGAATAGGGTATAATTTAAATTCTATTGTACATTGTTCTATCAAGAGATATTCCATTTTATAGTTTAATTGGGTGATTGGCCATGTAAAATAAGAAAAGAAAAAATGTCGTTAGATAAGTTTTAAAACTGGTTTTGTAATTGCTTATATGTCAGGAGAGGAGAGTTATATTAGACCTACTCTTCTATTTTTGGCTGTCTACTTTCTAAAAATACAGCTAACTCTCCTGACAATATGACAAAGAATTGCAGTTACATTTTAATGCCACCCTTGAAAATATGTGGGTTGATTTTTTTTTTTCTCCTTCTGTTAGGAAACGTCTTGCTACAAAGCACTGCTTTCACAGGTAAGCATGTATGATCCAGAAGGTATTCTGTAGGTATTGCTGATGCCCAGCAGAACAGGAAGAAAGCAGAAGCAGACATCGTGCATTGCACGGGCTCCTCTGGGATTAGAAAAGAAATATTTCTGTCAACTGCCAACATTGTCACAGCAGCAGATTCTTAGTGCTTGATTATGGAAGTGTTGAGCGTTCTTCATTCTCTAGGGTTTATTTTGTTTTCTGGGAGAGTGGTGCGATTTGGCTTTGGTGTCCAAACTTCACCAGGCTCTGGGTATTGTGTGCAACACCGGACATGTCTCTGCTGTGGAGATAATTTGCATAAGTTTGTTCTCTTGGGTTAAACCATCACAGAGGTGACTGTCTACATAGAAAATGAAATTTGAGCCTTTGTATCCACCTTCCTGATGGTGTGACTACTACTAATGTTACAAGCTCTGGGGACCAACCCATGACTCACCTCACTGCAACCTGTTTCTCTGATACATCCTGCATAGGCAACAAAGGGAAAACTAGCTTAAATTTTTTTTAGCTGTACTCTCACTCTCGCACTTTCTTTAAGTCTTTTTCTCTTCAGTATCCTACATTCAGCAGCATAGTTAGGGATATTTTTTTTTCTTTTTTCATTCAGAACAATTTTAGTAGTTCGGGTTCCTTTGAGTTGTTACTTATATCCAAAAGATTAGTTCTTGATGGGGTAATAAATCTCTGTCACAATGATAACTAGAAAAACTGGAAGAATTTTTGCTTTTGTGCCCCTCACTATTTTTTGGAAGAGCCTTTTCCCTTGCTGTTTTTCTTCCGTTTTTGCTACAGGATCTAATAAGAACAGATCCCATGATATGCTAGGAGCTCTCAGTCAGTAAGAAACTGAGGATTATACAGGATTGCTGACCCAGCAATAATGTCTATCACATTCAAGTCAACAGTTAACTTGCAAGACAGTAGAGTGATCTGTGTAATTTTTCCACTTTAGTCAATAAGCACAGCTGCTAGAAGTTCAGTCTTCTATATTGGTGTAATTTTCTAGGTTAGCTGTTTCATTCCGACTACCCAGTCATTCTTTCTTGGCATCACACTCATACTTTGTCCGTCTCCCCTTCTCCAAAGAGACTTGGATTTCAATATTAAATTAGTGTTAAGTAAGGAATAATTTGAAATGTCTAGGAAATTAAATTTTAAACACTGATCCAAGCTATTCCCTCTATGTCAGATATTACCCACATTACTTGAAGCAATTCTGTGTCATCACGCATCATGAACCACCACAGATTACTGGGTTGAATGCATGGTCACTGAAGACAGGATGGTGTGAAAGAGAATAGTGTCCTTTAGTGTTTTTTTAATCTGCCAGCTCCCCAGCAAACATGACACAGGGACTGTACTCCACTCTGCAGAAATACACAGACTGATATGGGTCTGTGGTCAACCTTGTGTTACTGTCTGCGATGTTCTAGCTACCTCTTTCCTCACTATCCACAATCAGTGTGCAACTTCAGGCCTAATATTGTTCACTTTCATGTATTTATTTACCTTGTACATACTATGAAATCTACACCCACTGACATGATTTCTGGAGAAAAGACCAAATATGAAATAAAGCTTCCCAGAACAGGTAGTGTTAGAGGCTGACAAGAGGGACAGAATCTAGCAAGATCTGTGTTACTGCAAGGACTGGAAAAACTTGTGTTATAGAAATATCATAGCCATACTACGCTGCATTTCATTAGTCAGATATGGTGTTTTTTTGCCTTCTTAGGGTATTGCTGATGGTTCTGCACCATATCATGTAAATATGGGGGTGCTTTTCCAGAGCTGCTGCTCGCTATGCATCAACAAGGTGACAGTAAAGTTAAGATTTAGGGTAGCCTTATGTTCCTCCTCCTGTTATTTCCTTGGGAGGAGGATTTACGATTGCAGTGCTATGGCTGTGGGAGTGTTGTACGGAGAAGGATTGATCCAGACAAAGGGCAGGGAAAAGCACTGCCATTAACCTGACCCAGATATAGAGTGCAGCCTTTCATGCAACTTGGCAGAAACACCTGAGCAAAAGAGGTGGCGTGCTTTCCTTAACTTTAGACTACTTACCTATTTTAGCTATTTAAGATAGTTATTTTTAATTTGTATTTGGCAGCACAAAGGTACAGCGAGGTTTTACCAGAGGAAAACAGAGAGCCCTGAGTAGCAAGTGCAAAGAAATTGTACCAGCCAGTAAGTGTCACTGTGAAGGAACGTGCCACCTTGCTAAGGTAATGTGCAATAATATCCACCACTCCAGTTTGATAAGATCTTTATTTCCAGGTTAATTGTCTGGTTTCAGACTAAAGGTCATCCCGGGCTGCCAAAGATTTTAGACCTTTAAACATAGATGTATCCTGAGTGTGCTCTGCCGTTTAGTTTATAAGTAAGAATTCAACTTTTGCATCAGGTCATTTCCATACCTCTAATCACACTGAGGCAACCTGTGCTTGCAGGGGTCCATGATAAGACCAGGATCTGGGAATTTTTGTAGCTGCAGGGTGTAAACTGTTTCAGATGTCTAAATAAATTAATCAATGACAGAAGGCTGACTACTTTACATTATAATGCTTTTTCTTGTTTCCTACTTTTACTAGGTCAACAGAAGGAACCAAGAACTACTATGAGATGTAAACATTTCCAAGATTTTCTAAAGAGCCAGGACAGCTTCACATTTGCTGTATACTCTGGAAATCTGATCTTGGTCAAATATTCTGTTAGTTTGCAGCAGATGAAACAATGGCATTAGTGTGAACTGATTTTGCTTGTCACCAATTCAGCTTTTGCCATTTCTAGCTATACTTGTTTAAAGTAGAGGCTGTCCAGGGCAGGCTCCTTTTGCTCCCCAGGTGGTTAGAAACATGCGCTGCAAGATATCTTAGAGAAAGCTTTACCTCCTCACTTTCAGTTACACCTGTCTTTTAAGAAGGTAGTCATAAACTTTGTTTTTTTCTGATTCAGACTTCCAGCTCAAGTGATTGGGAGCAGTTTACTTTGACAATGTTGCGAGGAGCAGAACTTATCCTCAGACTGCATCCTAAAGACGCAGGCTTCAGCCTCAGGCACAAGCATCCTGGCACAGCTCAGAAGCAAAAGGGCATGCTGGCAATTCTGCAAAACAGCAGCCCTAAACTCTGGGGGTTGTGAACTTCCTGATGGACAAAATATAAGAGTACTGTGGTGTATTCAGTAAAAGCCTTATACCAAACAGTGGCAAGGAGAAGCGCGTTAAATGGTAATGTTACACAAATGTTAGCGAAAGTGGCAAATGGTGTGCACTGCTTTGGATGTGGGGTAAATATTGAAGAAGCTTTTATTTCCTCTCTCAAATTTTATTTATATATATTTTTTTAATTTATTTAATTATTTATTTATATATGTGTGTTTATATGTGTGTATATATGCATATACGCCCAAAAAGAAGGGAAGAGGAAAACAAAATGCTGTGATGTAAGTCAGGCCAAGCAGCGTGGTGATAAAGGTTCCCTAGATGACTCCCAAGAGGTGAAACAAAAGAGTAAACACCTCAAGTGTATGTACACGAATGCACGCAGTCTGGGTAACAAACAGGAGGAACTGGAGCTCCGTGCCCAGTCAGAAGAGTATGACATCATAGGAGTAACTGAAACATAGTGGGACACCTCAAACGACTGGGGCATCGCAATGGATGGTTACAAGCTCTTTCGTAAAGACAGGCAAGGTAGAAGAGGTGGAGGAGTTGCACTCTACATCAAGGAACACCTTGAATGTATCGAAGTCAACTACGGTGATTGCGACTGCTCTGTCGAATGCCTCTGGTTTGAAGTCAAAGGGGTCATCTCCAAGCAGGACCTCACAGTGAGCATCTGCTATCGACCTCCTAACCATGGTGATGAAGCCAATGAAGTGATATTTGGGGCACTAAAGCAAGCTTCTGGCCAACAGAACCTGGTCCTGATGGGTGACTTCAACTATCCAGACATCTCCTGGAAGAACAATACGGCAGCTTGCATGTCATCCACCAAGTTCCTGGAATGCGTAGAGGACTGCTTCCTCATACAAATGCTAGACATGCCAACCAGGAAGGAGGCGCTGCTGGACCTGCTATTCACAAACCGAGAAAGCCAGCTTTGTAACATCTCGGTTAGTGATAGCCTTGGCTGCAGTGACCACATTATTGTGGAGTTCGGGATCCTGCTGAGTGTGCTGAAGGTCAGCTCTAAGACAAGGGTTCTGGATTTTAGAAGAGCAAACTTCAGTGCACTCAGGGCTTAATTAGGAGGGATTCGGTGGGAGGCTTCCATGGAATACAAAGGAGCTAGTGAGAGCTGGGAATTCTTCAAGAACTCTCTATTGGAAGCACAAAGCCAATTTATCCCCTACAAAGGAAAAGGAAGTAAGCGGAGCAAAAAGCCCCCATGGCTCAACCATGACCTCCTGGGTCTACTCAAATCTACTCAAAAAGGGACGCACACCAGAAATGGAGAAGTGGAGGATTATCCGCCGAGAACTACAAGGGCATAGCCAGAGAGTGCAGAGACGCAGTCAGAAAAGCAAAAGCCCAATTTGAATTGAAACTGGCTGTAGACATAAAAAATAACAAGAAAGGGTTCTTCAGACATGTCAACCACAAGCAGAAACAGAAGGAAAACATAGGTCCACTGTTAAATGGAAAAGGAGAATCAATCACCAATGATGCAGAAAAGGCAGAGGTCCTCAACACCTTCTTCACCTCGGTCTTTACCAACACTGTCGGGTCCCAGGCTTTGGGAATGAAATAGCCAATTGAACCAAACACCGACCCACCATCGGTGAAGTAAGAGTTAGTACATGTAGTACAGCAGCTTGACCCCCACAAATCAATGGGCCCTGACGCCATCCACCCAAGGGTGATGAGAGAGCTGGCTGACATCATTGCAAGGCTGCTCTCCATAATCGTTGAGAAGTCATGGAGAATGGGGGATGTCCCAGAGGACTGGAGGAAGGCAAATGTTACCCCTATCTACAAGAAGGGCTCGAGGGAGGATCTGGGTAACTATAGGCACATCAGCCTTACTTCAATCCCCGGGAAAGTTATGGAACGAATCCTCCTGGGGGCCATCACAAGTCAATTGAAGCACGTGATTGGGAAAAGCCAACATGGCTTCACTAAAGGCAGATCGTGCTTGACAAACCTGGTGGCCTTCTGTGACAAAGTGACTTGCCTGGTTGACATGGGGCAAGTGGTGGACATTGTGTACCTAGACTTCTCCAAGGCTTTTGATATGGTCCCCCATAGTCTCCTCCTGGAGAAATTTATGTCTTATGGCCTAGACAAGTGCAGTGGGTGGGGAACTGGCTGACAGGCCGCACCCAAAGGGTGGTGGTAAATAGCTCTTTCTCAAACTGGCAACCTGTCACTAGTGGAGTCCCCCAGGGATCGATATTGGGCCCAATGTTATTCAACATCTTTATAAGTGATCTGGATAACGGCATCAAGTGTAGCCTGATGGAATTTGCTGATGACACCAAATTGAGTGGGGAAGTAGACACTCCAGAAGGGAGAGCTGCTCTGCAGGGAGATCTGGATAGGCTGGAAGAGTGGGCCAACAAGAACCTTATGAAGCTCAATAAGGACAAGTGTAAGGTCATGCACCTGGGAAAACATAATCCGGGAGTGCAGCACAGACTGGGATCCACCTGGCTGGAGAGCAGCTCTGTGGAAAAGGACCTGGGGGTCCTGGTGGACAGAAAGCTCAACATGAGCAAACAGTGTGCTGCTGCAGCCAAGAAGGCCAACGGGATGCTGGGTTGCATCAAACAGGGCATCACCAGCAGAGATAAAGAAGTCATTATCCCACTCTACTCAGCACTTGCCAGGCCACACCTGGAGTACTGTGTACAGTTCTGGTCCCCGCTCTACAAAAAGGATGTGGACAGGCTGGAAGGGGTCCAGAGAAGGGCCACCAAGATGATCAGAGGACTGGGAAGCCTGTCATACGAGGATAGGCTGGGAGAGCTGGGTTTGTTCAGCCTTAGAGGGGATCTCATCAATGTGTACCAAAACTTAAGGGGTAGCTACAAAGAAGATGGATACTCCCATTTTACAGAGAGTCACATGGAGAGGACAAGGGGGAATGGACACAAATTGCTCTTGGGGAGATTCCGATTGGACACCAGAGGGAAATTTTTCACAGTGAGGACAGTCAACCATTGGAATAATCTCCCCAGGGAAGTGGTTGACTCAGCCATGTTGGACACCTTCAAGAGTTGTCTGGACAGGGTGCTGGGCCCTCTTGTTTAGACTCTGCTCTTCCTAGAAAGGTTGGACTAGATGACCCCTGAGGTCCCTTCCAACCTGTGATTCTGTGATTCTGTGATTCTGTGATTCTGTGATTCTGTGATTCATTATGTTATTAATTTTCCATAGATGAACAGAAAAAATCTGGTCTCTGACTTTCAAAGAAAATCTATGGTGTAGGCCACATATTAATATGGATACTGCTAAGTCAGTACTGACAAAGATAATTTATCACATTATACAGAAAGAAGTTTTGAATTTTCAGAGCATGGACTGCATTCACAGAGACTGCACAACCTCTTCTATTTCCAGTCTCAAGTGAACAGTTTTCCTCCTGTTTGCAATTGAGAACATCCCCTTGATAACCACAAGATATAATTAGGTGTAATAACATTAGAAAAGAATGCATGTGTTTTTTTAAAACCTAAAAAAAAATTACCCCGTGTACTTCCGCACATACATGCATATTTAATTTCCTTCTCTGTTTTCCTCTGCTGTACCCCCTTATGCTTAATGGCTAAAATTAAAAGGAATGAATACCTGACTAACTAGCTCTCTGCAGCTTGGAAATCTCTGTCGTAAAGAACTTCATGAAGAAAAAGATCTTTTGACTTTGCTTGTTAATCAGTGTACTGACTGTGCTTAGGAAACATTTAATGACTGTTTTTGAAAGATTAACATAAGCAGTTTCATTGTTGACTTAAGTCATTAATTACATGCTGCTCACTTAAATTTCAGTGGGTTCATTTGGGCTGCTAACCATATTTGTCATTTACATGGCTAATTCAAACGAGAGCTTTGTGTGTTACATTACATGGTAAACCACTTCTCTGCTTTGGCTAAGCACACAGTGACACACTTCAGAGAGGACTGTCTTTTCCTGTGGGTTTTTAGCATCTGGAAAACACTCGTGCATATCACGCAAAGAAAGAAGCGTTGCACTGCTTTCCCAATTCACTTATCCATTCCTTTCCAAGAGATTTTTAGGTCATATATTGCTATTTAAAAGTGAAACCTCTCTCTCACCCATGGCTCAAACAAATGAGCTGTTTGCAGGGAACCTGCTGGAAGTTGCAGTGGAGGAAGAAATCTTCCTATAAAACTACAAAACAAAGGCAGTCCCAGAATAGCAATGAGGCCCAGGAAGCCCTTTCTTAATTACCGGAATTGCTTGACTTCCTACATTAGTTTATGGCAAGACCTGCGTATGCCACGTGCCATCTTGCACCCAAGAGATGCTATCTGTGTAGTTAAAAAGAGTCCTTCCTTGACCAGGGACAGGGATGGCTAAGCTTTACCCCCAAATAATAAAGTAAGGCAGAAGTTTTTAAAATAGCTATATTTCACTCATTAACAATCCATCATAAGGAAAGATCTGCAGAATCTTAACATCAGCTTATCATGGCTCTGTGGTTTCTGCTGGGAAAAAAATGCATCACGTAAAGGGAATAAAGTGCTTTTCTCTGGTTATCATTCCACTCCAGGCTTTTGTGTTGCAGATTGTCTGGCAGACTCTCACAATTGTTTCCTCCTGCAGCTTCTGGAAATGATCTTCTCTCCACTAAAGAGAAATATGTCCACAGCAGAGATGGGTTTTATTTGCACTATTCCTTTGTATTTTTCCATTTTACCATTAACTGATTTTTAGTTCTCAATCTGTTTCTTGTGTATGAACATAATTTCTGTCAAGGCTTGTTACAGTGCTCCAGGCAATTGTTGATATGCCCTAAAAATCTGTGTCCTATTAATGTATTCATATTGTTGTAAAATCTTTGATAAGTACACTAGAACTAAGTCACCCCACGGACTGCATTGATCAGCTGACAGTGCATTTCAGTACTGCAAATCTGGCTGCACACAAGGAGCTGAAGCAGCGCATAGAGCAGGTCCTGAAGAGGTGGATCTGATGCAAAGGTATGTACACAGCTGATACCAATACTCTGTAAATGGACTTTCCTGTTTGATTTATTAGAATTTATCGGTTCAGGCTATCATGAAATCTACTATTTGGTGTGGGTTATGGAAGAAAAACATCCAAGACAACTCCTTTTGACTTTGAGTCTGATCCTCTATCTGATGAAAGGGAACAGCAGGCATTTGGATATGAGCTAGCTGGCTAGTCCATGCTCAGACAGTGATTCTCCCCCTCCCCCAGTCCCCCTCCTTGGTAGCTGAAGCAGTGGCAGCTCCTTCTCCTGAGGCTGCTCTCCCAGCACCGCGCTGCAGGGCAGCCAGATGGCTCCTTCCTCTTGCCTGGATAATGTGCCACCTCGGAGGCACACCGAGTCCCCACCTGCACAAGGCCTGAGGGTTGGATGCTGGCCTGTAAATTGCAGGAAATTTGACTATGATTCAAATGGATACCACTAAAAATAAGCTTCCCCCCCCTGCCCCAGCCAATGTGACTGCAAAGCACATTTCCTTGAGAGCTGGGGAAGAGCACATTGAGCCTGATGTCTGATGAAGCAGTTAGTCTCTGCCTGGCATGCTTTATTTGGTGAAAAACGTCACATGTGGAAGGTAGCATTGCTGGCTGCTTTCCTCATGACACCTGAATTACCTTGGAATGAACGGGTTTGGAAATGAGCATTTCCTGCCTCTTCATTGCTTCCAACCCCACCACAGAACATGTTTATTTTCTCAGTTACTTTATTCAGTGATTTCAGTTGCTTCCTGTGTATGCAGCATTATGTCTGTTCTTGTGATTCATTGCATTGCTTACGGGTGTTTAGAGTCTGGAAGCCTCCTGTAAAACGTGATTTGTAAATACATCTTCCATGAGAGATGGGGAGGAAGAGAGGACTCTAGCACTTCACTGCCTGCTCCACTGATAAAATATGAAGGCAGGAAATTAAAAGTTCTGTCCAAAGAAATCTGTTCTCTATTGAAAGAGCTTAAAATGTAGGCTTACAATTAAGAGGAATGGTAAATTATATATACACATGCATTTAAAAATAAGGTTACAAACTCTTTGGTTTTAAATCATAGATGCCAAACGAATTCCCCCTTACTTTTGAGAGGGAGCAAGAGCTGGAGGAACTGATGATGTCTTAACATTAGGAAGCTTGCTCAGGCTCTTCCCCTCAGCTCTTCTGCCAGTTCTAGACTATCAGCCCATGTTTTTCTCTGCTTGAAGCATGTAAGCAGAATTTGGCAGCTAAATGCTGTGAGCAATGAAATGGAGCAGTCCCATGTGAGATGTGGTGGGAAATACAGTGTCAGTTTTTAGTCTAGCTTTCTATAACTTTGATGTCACTGACTTTGCAACTTATCTGCATGTCTTTTCCTGCATATTTCCTAGATTTAACCACTCCAGGAACTGAGGAGGCCAATGCTGCCATAGAAGAGTCATGCTGACTGTCACATGGGAGGGTCAATCAACAGTATTGAACATTTTAGTTCCAATACACAAATCTCTTGACTATATCACTGGGTGAGATAACAGCTTGTCACTCTGTTCGCAGAGCAGCCATATGATGAGAACAGGATGAGACTCTGCTAGCAGTGGAAGGACGGGGAATCTGGTGATCTGTGGCTCCATCAGGGTCTGAAATGGAGAACACTGTCTGGTGCAAGCCCTCTCTTCCCCTTTTCCCTCACCCTCCCTCAAGTGCAGATTCCTTCTGTCTCATCCCCATACTCTCTCCTCCTTCTCTGCTTTGAGACACCGATTTCCTTCAAAATGGTTAGAATGATCCTCTTTTTCTAGCTGGGAATAGTGTCCCTGAAACCAAAATGGAGATCTGAACCTTGCTTTACTTAAGCACTCCTACTCCACTGCAGCTTTCATCAGCCAGCTCTTTTTTTCCAATGTCACACAAATCCAACCACTTCATTGCTGCGGCACCTTGCAATGACTCGGAAAAACAACAGCAAGCAGAGTCCTGTTTATTTAATTGAACTCTTTGGTAATGTGGAAAAAGCAGTGCTTTCCCCTCCTCCATCAGTTCTGTTCTCTGACACAGCAGACTATTTTTTTTCCCTGCAACGCTTCCAATAAAACTCAGCCTGAGGCAGAGAACCTGGCATAGAAAATTTTAGTCCAAATAGTTAGGCAGAGATATAAACAACCAAAGTAGGATGTTTCAAGGGAAATTGTCAGGTGACTGATAATAGGTAGCATTACCAGCTTTGTCTATCACCACATATATCCAGGCTTTCTGTGCGCACTGTGTTCTGTGGAGCAAGCTCAGAAGAAAGGAAGATTTGAACAAGGGGTTTTGAGCCTTTCTCCATAATTTGCCTAGAGCTGTTCAGATGTTTTCCATTTTACCAGCATCCGTGAAAGGATGTAGCATAATGAATGCATGAATAATATTAAACAATTAGCCAGGTGACATTTTTTTATTTTATATTACCTCTAGTAAATGAAAAAATGAAAAATTTTTAAAAAACCAACAACCCAGACAACTGGAGGCTTGCCAATATGATGCCCACTTACAAAAAGGGCCAGAAGGAGTATCTGGGGAACTACAGGCCTGTCAGCCTGAACTCGGTACCAGGGAAGGTTATGGAGCAGTTCATCCTCAGTGAGCTCACCAGGCAAGTGCAGGACAACCAGGGGATCAGGCCCAGCCAGCATGGCTTCATGAAAGGCAGGTCCTGCCTGACAAGCCTGATCTCCTTCTATGACCAGGTAAACTGCCTAGTGGATGAGGGAAAGGCTGTGGATGTTATCTACTTGGACTTCAGTAAAGCCTTTGACACTGTCTCCCACAGTATTCTTCTAGAGAAGCTGGCAGCTCATGGCTTGGACGGGTGTACTCTTCGCTGGGTAAAAAACTGTCTGGATGGCCGAGCCCAGAGAGTTGTGGTGAACGGAGCTAAATCCAGTTGGAGGCCAGTCACAAGTGGTGTTCCCCAGGGCTCAGCCTTGTTTAATATCTTTATCAATGATCTGGATGACGGGATCGAGTGCACCCTCAGTAAGTTTGCAGATGACACCAAGATGGGTGGGATTCTTGATCTGTTTGAGGGTAGGAAGGCTCTGCAGAGGGACCTGGACAGGCTGGATTGATAGGCTGAGGCCAGTTATATGAGCTTTAACAAGGCCAAGTGCCGGGTCTTGCACTTTGGTCACAACAACCCCATGCAACACTACAGGCTTGGGGAAGAGTGGCTGGAGAGCTGCCCGGCAGAGAAGGACCTGGGGGTGTTGGTTGACAGCTGGCTGAACATGAGCCAGCAGTGTGCCCAGGTGGCCAAGAAGGCCAATGGCATCCTGGCTTGTATCAGGAACAGTGTGGCCAGCAGAAGTAGGGAGGTGATCATGCTATTACACTCAGCACTGGTGAGGCCACGCCCTGAATATTGTGTTCAGTTTTGGGCCTCTCAATACAAGGACATTGGGTTGCTGGAGCATGTCCAGAGAAGGTCAATGAAGCTGGTGAGGGTCTAGAGCACAAGTCTTATGAGGAGCGGCTGAGGGAGCTGGGGTTGTTCAGTGTGGAGAAGAGGAGTCTCGGGGGGAGACCTTATCGCTCTCTACAACTACAAGAAAGGAAGTTGTAGTGAGGTGGGTGTTGTCTTTTCTCCCAGGTTACTAGTGATAGAATGAGAGGAAATGGCCTCAAGTTGCATCAAGGGAGGTTTATATTGGATATTAGGAAGAATTTCTTTACTGAAAGAGTGGTCAGGTATTGGAACAGGCTGCCCAGGGAGGTGGTAGAGTCGGATCCCTGGAGGTGTTAAAAAAATGTGTAGATGTGGCACTTCACGGCATGGTTTAGGACGCATGGTGGTGTTGGGTTAACACTTGGACTCAATCTTAGAGGTGTCTTCCAACCTTAATAATGATTCTATGAAATATGTAATACTCATACATTAGTAAGTGATTAAGTATTATGCTGGGTCTCAGGCCATAAGTAATTATGTGCCATTTTAAAGACAGCCAAAGGAGCAATGTGAAATGCTTAAATGGAAAAGGAAGAAAGTAGACAAAGACAGACAATTCTCAAGACAAGAAAAAACTCATTCTCATGATCTCCAGTAGCTTACAATTAGAAGATACTGATGTAGCACAATGCACTTAAAATTACAGCTACAACAATACCTGATAGAAAAAAATAATTGTCCTTTTAGCTCAAACCAAGTAGAAAATTCTCATGTTTTTACTGAAATAAAAATTCTTCCGACTGTCTTATAGAGGTCTTTCAGGGGTTAATCACATAAATAGCTCCTTGTTTTGGCCAAGCATTAAGTAAAAGTGGCCTTCTCTACAGACCAAGTGGCAAACAGCCTCTTCCACCTTCTAGTCAAAGAAATACAATTTGTAATCTACTCCATCCTACCAGCTCAGCCTCTCTCCCTTGTTAGAGGGGAGCTTTACCCCAGAAAACTCCTTTCCCTCCCCCAGAATACTCACAGTTAGGAAAATGGTGCTTTTTTCTGACTTGAGCTGAAGCAGAACTGCCATCTTACCTTCCACCAGCCATCTGAGTCCTTGCCATGTTAGACTAAGTAGACTAAGTGTACTACTACTAGTAGTATAGTAGACAAGTAAGTAGTGCATCACTCCAAGAGTGAGTGCTTTTTACCCTTCCCTGTTTGACAGTGGTGGAGAGGGATCACTGTTCCATCACAGAACCCACATCCAATTAAAAACAACATCAATAAGAAATATAGTTTGGCTTGTTTTCCACCACCTGCTCCACAGACTCATCTCTATTCATCTGGTGGGTTGCATGTTCATAAGAACATCCTGCAAAATGTTTGGGACTATCTAGAGAAAATCTGGGACTCCAGCATCCTTTTCCAGTGATGTAAGGCTGGCTATCCCAAAACCAGCTCTCAGAGAGGCCAGGTGGCAATAGAAGCCTCAGGAACTTACCATTTTCATGCATCAGCTGGACTGATGCTGGAGTCCTAATGGTAGAATAAGAGGAAGGCTTCACTGCCTCGCGGAGACTGTCGAAGATGGTCCTTTGCAGCTGTGTCTATTCACCTTTTCTGGGATGCCTAGCCTCTGATGGTGGTACCTTACACACCTGTACAAAGGGGGTGAAAGGTCCCAAACCACTTTCAGCTAACACAGAACAAGCTTAGCTGAAAGAGTCTCAGCTAAACTTCAAGGTGGAGTATTTTTAACCTTGACTGTGGGAGGCTCTGTGTAATTGATCTGCACAGTAGAATGAGTCCTGAGAACATTTCAATACAGACAAAATATTTAGCTGGAAATCTAATGTTATTGTTTCAGTACTGCTGGTTGGAGGAAGATTGGCATTTGTCTTGCTGTTCTTGCTATATGTGTCCCTTCCCACCAATGAACTGCTTAAAGTAATTTTTCAAGCCATACCAACCCAGACTCCTGGAAACTAACCCTTGATGGATGGTGTAATTTGAATGATGGATTCCTGTATCTCCTTCTAGAGTAGATGCACCTTAGCTGTTCCTCCTTCAGATATTTTACAACCAGCATTAATAAAAGAAAGCAAGCAAAGACCTTGAAAACTATTCACATTTTTCCTATTGCTATGGAAACGAATTTTTTTTTCCACACATCAGTACATGCTATTATGCTTTATTATAAAACTCTGGTAAGACTTATTTCTTATAATGAAGAGCTTTATGTAACTCACATAACCTCTCTTGAATTGTTGGAGAAGTGGTAAGTCTAGACTATGAAGTAATGCTTTACAGTACAATTTTAATTTGAGATATTTTGCATGCCAGCCTCTGTGGTCACAATGACATGGGCTTCTCTGCCTGCCTGAGAAACTTGGGTGGGTTATTCGAAGGCACCAGAAAAACATCTACAAGTGATGTCTCCAGGGAGACACTGAAGGTACAAGACAGACATCTGGAAGACATCTCACTATATTCAGTGAAGAAAATGCTACAGGTATGTCCTTAGATGCAGACATCCCTCTGGAGATCCCATTACATGCTCTTCATCTCACTTCTATGATCTACCATGTAGACCTCTTTTATGCTGTGCTGGGGAGGATCTCTTAATTTGTTTGTAAGATACTCTGCCTCTCCTCTTCTTACTATCTGTACATAGACCAGCTGTGGAAGTAAAACACCTTTTTCCTTAGAATGTTAAGTAGGCATTGTGTCCTGTCACATCTGCCATGAACAGTCAGATATTTTGGAAAAGCTGAAAATTAATTAATCTGTACCTTTTCCATGCTGTGTTGAGTTTGTTGAAGTCCTACAGAGAACATCGTTTTGAAAAATACTTGCCATGTGATGTAGCTTTGGCTGTGTCTTGTGCCATCCCATAAGCTGGTCAAGCCCAGATGTTGGTAGTGGATGGGCTGCAGGGTGGACTGTGAGGAGAGGCTGGGGGCTGCTCCGTGCTGGACACAGCTGGTTCCAGCCAATGGCCCCACCACAGGACACAGCTGAGCCCACTACCCAAGCTGGTGGTGCCTTGATGAAAACATATTTGAGAAATGGCTTATTTTCTGTCAGGACAGAAAAATACAAACTGAATGATAGAGCCTACTTTTTCAATGTACGATAATCAGGGGAAGAGACACAAGCTACAACCTCTGTAAACCCCAGCCGAGATTCCCAGAAGAGGTTAGGAATATGCTTTGGGGACCTTCCTTGGGTGCCCAAGCCTGACTACTGGCTGGATGCTCAGCTGAATCCTGCTCACTCACCTGCCCAGGGGGAGTTTCCAACCTCATGCTCAGCACTTCCCGGGAGCCTGAGAGCAGAAGGAGCAGCTGGAGAGGTCACTCATGCCCTACCTCCCCCTGAGTCAGCTATGTTCTCCCAGGACTTCTGTCATCTAGCTTTCATTGTAAATGGCAAAGAGTAAGGGAAGGTTCAGGATCAGAGCGAACGGTCCTGACAAATAGCTCTTGCAGCTGCTGTCAATCCTGCTCTCTCTTGGGGTTCATAAACTAGAAACTGCCGTTGCAGGCTGGCTGCTGAGAAGGAACTATTTCCCACTTCTGGCTCTGGATTTGTCTAATCTCTCTGCTACTATTGCCAGTCCTGCTGAGTCAGTTCCCTTTTCTGCTGGACCAACGTCTGTATCTCCTGGCTTTGCAATTCCTGCACTATCAATTTATCAATTTTCAAGCACCTTTGAGAAAACAACAGAGAGTGGGGTCAAAATCAGAGACAACACTTTCATTCCTGGAGGTCTTTGGCAAAGCTGTATTAGATGAGAAAAAATAACAAGCACACCATTGCTTCCTGGACTTCATGCAGAAACTGAGAAACTGCCATGCAATCCATCCATCTACTGTCAATTGATGAAGGTGCAAGTTAATGGCTAGGGTTTTTTTTCTTTTTTCTTTTTTTTTTTTCTTAAACAGTGACTATATTTGTTGGAGTGGTGTTTACTGATCACATCACCTATCACTGAAGTCTTTCTTCACAGACACTATGGCCTCTTGGGATCCATACAGGAGCATGAAGCAAGGAGGTTGCATTCCTCTTTCTGCCATGGAAAACTCGAGGTCTCTAAAACCTTGTCTTCCACAAGGCTCAGCCTGCTCGCAGAAGAAATGCTTTACTGACCTGTCTCTGTCACCCTCACTTCTATCTTGGGAGTAAACTATCTTGGAAACTAGCTACCTACAATCCTACTTGGGAGTGGGCTGTCTCTGGGTTTTAAGATACTGGGAAGAAGCCGTGACTATGTGTGACTGTTATCTGGGTTTGTATGAGTGTTGGGGCCATGATTCTGGGTTGGAGACAGCATTAGAAGGGAGAAATAAGGGGGGATATTTGCCTATATCCAGACAATCATAGGAATGAACACCTGAGTTCATACTTGGGGTGGAATTGCCAAACTCTGTCCAGTTCTGAGGCAGGGTGGGAAAGAGGGGGATTTAGTGCTATGGGGGTATTAGTGTGGTCAGGAGATCTACTGGGGATGGCTCAATCCAGGCCAGTATTCATCGTCATCAGGCTAAAAGTACAGATGGGAAATTTAATGGAAATTAAAGTTACAGTAAGGGTTTCAGAGAATTGTCTGTTTGATGTAAATTTCTGTTTAAATTATCTTTCTTTTTTTTTTTAATAAGGACAAGACCAGGCCATTAAAACCCATGAATAATTTCTAATAATACTCGGTGGCTAATTTTAACATATTAAAAATCTGTCATGCTATTGAAGTGGAAAACTTTGAACACTAACCATTTTGCTTTGTCAAAATATTGTAATTTCACTGTCTTTGATTTAAATGTAGTTCCTTAAATCTCAGCTACACATGAGAAGTGAGTCATGAATTTAAATGGCACAGATTAAAGTCTAACCAAAAATATTAATCATTTTCACAGGAGATATTGATCTTGTCTGTCCTTTATATTGTAGCTATATGTAATACAACATAGCTGTTACTGTCAGTAGGTTATGGTCACATGAAAGGGGAGAAATTCCAGTAAAAATACTGCATTTCTTGTTGAATGCCCATGTACCTGCAGAGCATGTATTCTTTTAAAAATATCTGTGATTGCAGCTACCATGTTTTCTGTTCTTATTTCTAGAAGGGAGGAACATTGCGTTCTTTGCCCAGAACACATAGCCTGACCATTTCTGAAAGATGCATTAAAGTAAAACATGTTAAGATGTGTTAAGTAGGAGAACAGAACCAAGCAGAAGGGTTTTTTTTTGAAGTTACCAACTCTAACTCTAAATCTAAATATCTGAAATTACATACTTATCTGGACATACATAGTTCTGACAAATCCTTCCTCGTCCACCTCTGTACTGTAAGGACCATTTTGCACAGACCTACCACGGACTTCAAATTCATCAAGATCTCTGCTACCTGGGTTGTTCAGTAATGGCAATAGTTTACAGTACATGTAAATCTACATATGTTCCTGTTGTATATATGTAAATGTGTGTGTATATGCATATATAAATGCACACATATACATATCGAAGTTCCAGAATCCTGCTTTGTGAAGAATTTGGGAATACACTGCCAGCATATCGGCTACAGGGAAGAGAGATCGGGGAGTGTTGCAGGGATCCTTCCTGGCAGTCTCATACTTGCATTTCGTCTTACGTGGTGCAGCATGCCTCCTCCTAAGAGCTCGTCTCCAGCTCCTGCACGTGCCCTGGGGTCACTGAGGTGCAATAGGTAGGGCTTCAGTTACACCAGGCTATTAAGCAGACCTTGCAACGCAGAAGGAAGTTACTTGCATATTCTTTCCTATTTTTTAAGTGCTTGCAATGTTGCAGAAATGCTTATGTATAATTCATTCTCTCTCTTCTTTCCTCAGGTCTGCTTTTGCCTTTGTTGGCATAGTGCTTCTAGATATAAGATTTAATGTCGAGCTCTGACCCATCTCTTCCACATTTCATATAGTGAATCACAAGTTTTGTTTCTCTAAATAAACAGAGCTTATCTCACTTGATTTTCTGGGAGTTGTTGTCACCCAATGTGCAAATTATCATCATGGTTTTGCCACTGATCTGCTGCCATCTTAAGACCTTTATACTGTAAAATATTTTTCTCACACAACTTCCGTGCTGTTCCCAAAAGGGTCATGTTAGCATATGTGTATGAGCTTTTGGGGATTTAAGTTGACTCTCATAATCTGTTTTACCTCAGTGTTGGGGTTTGGTTTTTTGTTTGTTTACTTTTTTTCTCTTTACTTTTTTCCTCCTTTCTTTAATCTATGCCTTTTTCTCCTTAATTTGCCTTATTTCCACTCATAATTTTTGTAGTCTTAGTTGAGTCTTCACATACTGATCCTCTTGTCTTTCCTGGACCCATTTCACCCTTGACCAGTCTTTTCTATAGTGCAGTTCCTCTCTCATTGGCCTAGATGCTATCTGCTAATATGGGAGGCTAAGGAAATAAAGAATGATTATCAGAAAATGGCAAAGTTAAAGTGGCTTGGAAAAAAACACAGTGGTGAGGAAAGAGGAGATAAAGATCTGAATATGTGGCAAGACAGAGAAGACTCACTGCTTCTGAAACAACCAAAACAATGTTGTAACAGGAGATGAAATTATCTGTAAAATGGCTATAATTCTCACTCTAAAGCAATCTCCTACTAGGTAAAGATATCAAGATGAGCAACTAAAAAACATATGAGAGAAACCTGCTGTGTTTTTCACTTCAAGACACAAAACACATTCTTGTAGAATATCCAACTGGGTTTTTTTGGTTTTTTGTTTGGTTGGTTTTTTAAATTATAATTTCCTTTCCTGCTGCTCTTTTATGGCTCATATATCCCATGCAATAGATACAATGATACAGTTTCCTCCCACCACTTTTGTAGACGGTGAAGAAGGGCAAGTGATAACATCAAAACCAGCCTTGAGATCCAATAGAAGGTGACATTAGATGACCCCATGCTAAGCTGCAAAGAGACTGTCAGGAAGCCACTGAAGCAAGGTAGTTAGCAAAGTGCTCTAAGAAGGGGGAAATACTGAAAGTAGGGCTGGAGACAGGCATAAAGCTTACTTGGCCTGAAGCAATGTTGATATTTTACAGTGGTGACTTTTTTTTTCTTTTCAT
Organism: Phalacrocorax carbo; assembly: GCF_963921805.1. NCBI lineage: Eukaryota > Metazoa > Chordata > Aves > Suliformes > Phalacrocoracidae > Phalacrocorax > Phalacrocorax carbo. The sequence continues at coordinate 27,579,147 of NC_087516.1, forward strand.
AAAGAGAGAGGGAATGCAGTAACTTTCAGTGGGTCAGGTAATTCAGTGAAGGAAAAGTAGCTGACTGTAATGCTGAGAGACGCCCTGTGGAGTGAATGAAAGGTGAAAACTGGAACTGGAAAGAGATCTAGTGGAGTGGGTCATTTAATTAAAACATCAGCTTAACCTTTGTTTAACAGAGAACAGAAGAACTGATGAAATGTTGAAAGGTTATTGAGGGCAACAGCAGATCTGAGTTTAAGGTTATATTTAACAGGCATCTGTCCTGTGGTACACTTAGTAAGTTACTTTCTTATCCTCCAGAAAATATTAAGGTCCAAGTCACTGTCCAAAATAAGAAGCAGTCATTTTCAGACCACCTACCCTGGTACATGAAATGATTTACTGTGGCTTTTAAGCTTGAGGGAGGAATGAGCTTACTCATTTAGGGCTGATGGACCTTTGGTCCTTGCGTGGTCTTTGGAAGAATGGCACCAAATTGGTGCCATTTTCAGGTTTCATATGAGAGATATTAAAGCACCTGTACTAGTATTCCAAGTATTGGATGATGTGACCTTACATAGCCTGCCTTGTCCTAAGACATGTCCCCATCTACCTTGATGCTGCTCATGCTGCATGCTTTAAAGTACTCTCTCTTTTCTTGTGTATGTGCATTCTTATGACAAAAAGGGTGCCTTCGCAGAATCACAGAATGGTAGGGGTTGGAAGGGACCTCTGGACATCATCTTGTCCAACCCCCCTGCTTGAGCAGGCACACCTAGAGCAGGGGGCACAGGAATGCGTCCAGGCGGGTTTTGAATGTCTCCAGGGAAGGAGACTCCACAACCTCCCTGGGCAGCCTGTGCCACTGCTCTGGCACCCTCACAGGAAAGAAGTTTTTCTCATATTGAGGTGTAACTTCCTGTGTTCCAACTCGTGCCCATTGCCCCTTGGCCTGTCGTTGGGCACTGTTGAAAATAGCCCAGTCCCATCGTCCTGACACCCACCCTTTAGATATTGATAGGTATTGTTGAGATCCCCCCTCAGTCTTCTCTTGTCCAGGCTGAACAAACCCAGGTGTCTCAGCCTTTCGTCATAAGGGAGATGCTCCAGTCCCCTGCTCGTCTTGGTAACTCTCCGCTGGCCTTCATGGAAGACATGTCCAGGCACACCTATGAGTAGAACAGCCATGTTTTAAAAGCAAACCTATAAGTAGAATTGCTTGTGTTCACTGCTCCAGGACACAGCTTAGAGAGCAAAAGTCAGCTGAGATGCTTTCCAGGGTACCCACCATGTTAATGCTGTCTCATTTTCATGTGTTGCATGAGACCTGTGCTCTGGTTTGGCTTTGATAGCCTGCAAGCCAGGATCTTGAGAGCCAGGAGGCAACTGAAGACCCAAGGATAGGCTTTTCTCTTGTTCAGGTGGGACCTCTGCCCTCATTTAGCAGGTGTCAGTCGTGCCAGAAAGTCATGAAGGGCAAGGTGAACAAGTGTATGCAAACCTTATGTTCATCCTGCCAAAGTGTGGCGTGGACACAGCTGAGGCATCTCCAGTGAAGGTGCAACTGGGATGGGTGGAAGAGCATCACTGAGCCTGGGAAACTGGCTGAAAGTTGTGTGATCCTGCCAAAGGGCAATAAACATATTATTATACACGCATATATACACAAACAGAGCCTATGGGCAGTTCTGGTGCTTTAATAGGTCATTGTCTCTGAGTAAGTTGATCTTTAATATGTCACTACCCCTTGAGCTTCTAATAGGAGGCTGAACACAGCACTTAAGTGAAAAATAAACCAAAAAGCTGTTGGTAAAGAAAATAAAGCCAGCCTAAAAGTACTATTAATCTTTCATAGACTACCCAATGAAAAAAAAGACAAAATTTATATATTAGCTGCAAGAGGATGTTATTGCAGTGTTGTAACGTGTCCCACTCTAAACTTAAGAACTTATATTCACCTTTAGAAAACAAGTTCTTGTAGGTCAAGGCCTAGGGGAAGAGCAGCAACAAAGTCAGTAAGTTGGATGACTAGGAGATTTTCTTGGAAGAAAATTTTGTAGATGTCTCTTCACAGTGCTCACTGGGGGAAGCACTGGTTAGAGAACTGGTGGATTATTGTTATGAGCAGTCATCTTTCATTTAAATTTGGGACTTTGAATCATCCTTGTCTTCTTTGGTTATTATCATAAAAGCCTGTGATTGATTTGGTGGCAGGCAGAAGCTTTGTATATCCAGCTTTACATCATGGGCTGCAAAGATCATTGCCACAATTATTTTTGAATTCAGGATTCATCTCCAGAATATCCTCCAAACAGCAGCAGCAGAATAAAACCACATAATTTGCTCTTGATCATATAAGTACTCCAGATGGAGAACTGTCTTTCACTTTGAGGTTCTGTATGGAACATCCATTTTCTCTGTGAGCAGCTGCTTTCAAATTTCTTGTAGCTGAACTGGCACACATCACTTACCTCTTCACCTTATTTACAATACTGTTTTCCCCTAGGTAGGGGAGACATATGCAGTGATTTCTACCTCCCAGGTCTCACTACAAGAAGGAAAGCAGATGAGACACTCCAGAGACCACAACTTTGAAATCAAAATTCCGACTGTGTTCGAGGTTGCAGTGCAAGTATTTTTCATAACTACACTTCTGTTTACATACTTTGCAAACCTAGAACTATATACCAAGAAATGGTATAACAATCACCGGTTCCATATGGCCATGACCAAGTGACCTTGGCACAAACCTTCAGTTTGTTCAAATCACTGTTATTGTGCTTTTATTTTTATAGCGGCTAATTCAACAACCTTAGGAAAAACACTAGGCTGGCAGATGCACAGAACGTCTTAATGCTATCATTGCCAGGTGCTCCAGGCTGCTATTGTTTCTCATGTCCTTGGCTTATTCTCAGGAGAAGCCAAATTTGTCAGTTTCAAAGGACTCAAAGAATTTTACTTAGAAATCTACTTTGATTTTGAAAAAAAATTTTTTTTCCTTTTGTCACTTTTCTGAAAACAGACTAAGATTGTCTGCTGCTCTGTTAGGCAACTTAGTGTATTGCCTTATTGTCAAGTCTCAGTTTTGTAATGAAATTTTAGCTGGAGGTATGCAAGAAATACACAGAAATCCTATTATATATATGAGAAGCATGCATCTGCATTGTGTTAAAAGTGTAATAAATAGACATCTGCAATTTCTGTGAACTGTTTTAATGGAGATTAAATGTCACAGGGCACGCTGTACTGTCAGGCAGAAATATTCCATATACACCCCATATATTTGTCTTTTATATTTTTTTCATAAATGAGAAAAAAGGTAATGTGTTAAGGGAATAACTCAGATTGCTTTACCCTAACTGTATTCCAAAACATTTTGCATTTTTAGATAACATAATTAATGGGGAGTATTTAGCATAATTTCTTCACATCATATAAAACTTTTGTGGTTTATAATGTTTCAAGTCTTCTGAAAGAAGTTCCAAAATCTGCATCAAACCTGCAAATATGTGGTGATATTTGTACCACAGTTTCAGGTTTCATATGGAATTTCACACCTGGGTGTAATTTAATGCTCCGGTGACTGATCATCTGCCTGTTTAGTTAGACACTTTTAGGTGCAATTATACTAACTTGCACAAAATCCCAGTAAAGGAATGAATGATCTGCACAAACTTTTGTATAACTATAGTTTAAATCTCTAAATTTATCTCTGCCTAAGGCACTGATGTGGTTAGTCATAACAGTAAGGAAATACAGTGAAATAAATTTTTAATCCCTAAATAATTTTTTTCTATTTCTTTTGAGATTTTCTGGGAATTGCAAAAGTGAAGAACAGCCCTAGGCCTCCATTATTAGTCATTACTTGAGTCTGAATATCACGTTAGAAGGACTTTCTATCCTTTGACTTGATACAGCCCTTTATATGTTTTTAAAAAATCAGTTACCAAAAAATCGAGTTTTTCTGTTTTACAAAATTCTAAATCAGTTTCACTTTGCAAGGAAGCAGCCACTTTTTCAGTACAGAAATTCTTGGGAGGTATAATAGTGCTCCAGTATATAAAAGTGAGTTATAAACTTCTGTTGTAAAATACCTGGATTCATTTTATAGAGTGTCTTTTACTCTTATACAATAAAGATAATGGAGCCTGTATTTTCAGTGCATCTGAAATACATTAATTTTCAAACTTATGTGTTCAAGAGCTTCTATATTATTGTCCTGTAAATTTGATTGCAAAAGGAATGAACCATTTTCTCATGTGTGTTACTACTGACTTTCTCCTGATCACAACAATCCTGAAACATCCTTCCAATCTCTGGAGAAGTTAAAAGATTAAAGTAAAGCTATCATGCATCATGTGCTTGAAAACTTGGTTAAGTAAAAGTAGCATTGATTTATTTATTTTTTATAGTGTTGTTAATGTATTGGCCACACTAGGATTTACAACAAATAGACTACTTCTGCAGTTTTAATTAAATACGACTGGCTTAAAATGTGGAAGTGGTAAACAGGAATTACAGATTGTCGTTTGCCTGAGAATGGGGTTTAGCACTTGTAACTTATAAACCCATTTTTAACTTGAAAGTAACATTTAGACTGGCTGTTTCAATACATAGAATATGAAATAAACTCAGGAAAGATACTTAGTCATTTGTGGACTCACAGAGCTGAACAAATATTGAGTGACACACAGTAAAAAATTCTAGTAAACATTATAACCCTATAGTTTATAAAGATATTGTTCATAAAACTGGAGGTGGCCCCTGCACACCAGGTTCCATTCTGCAGTTGGCCAGCCCTGCCAGTGGAACATCACTACCATGCCAATATTCTCAAACAGGAAGATCTACATCAGAAATTATTACATGCTTCACAGACTCCATGGTAATGGGGTTTATCTGCAGGAAGCAGGGGTCCATCTCCTTGTTAGAGGAGGAGTACTTTGTGCCATGGCTGACTTGTTGCTTAGCGTTATGGCAGATCCCATCTTCATTAGCTCATATGTTAAACACTATGTTTGTAACTGCAGATATGTGGAAGTTTTTGTTCATTTGTCTGCCTCCTTCAGCAATAGAGCTGTACTCTTGTGTGGGTCTACTCAGCATATCCTCAGGAAGCCCTTGTGTACTTCAGAATATACATGGGATTTTTGTGTTCCTTTTAAGCCATTTATAAAACACTTGCTGATGAAAGAAAGGAAGGCTTTTTACAAATTGCCAGGTAGACAGCAGCTCACTTGGCTTTCATCAGTAGGGGACCCTTCATGGCCAGGTGACAAGAGTAGGATCTGACTGAAATGCCACGGGGCACACACAGCCTCTTCAGCTCTGTCACATTGAAATTATTCTGCCTTCTCTTAATGGAGACATTTTAAAAAAACCTACGGTGTAATGTCTCAAGGGAAAAATGGTACATTTTAGCCAGTAAACTGATGTCAAGAGAACTAAACTAGGATTAATCTGGCTCATATTGGAGATGATGGAATTCAATATTTATTGAATATTGAATGTAATATTCAATACATTGCAATATTCGTTGAATCAGTGAGATGATTTCCATTGACTGCTGTGGATTTGGCTCGGAGCTTTGTTATTTCTTTTTGCTGGATCATTGCACTTGGCCTCAAAACAGGAAAAATTGTTTTTATCATGTAAATCAGATAAAAGAAATAAACCACTGCTTTATCCATTTTCCCTGGACTTACTTTCTGCTTCTTGGGAAATAGATTGTATTTCAGTTTTAGAAAATCTTATTGATGAATACATGGACTTTGATATTTAAATTCATATTGCTAAAAACATGTCACTATCGCTAATTTTTTTTGTCAAGATGGTGTAAAATAAGGGAGTTCCACCTTGAGCTATGCCCAGGTATTGCAGAGAAGTGATAGCCTCCTTAATGCTGTATAGCACATTTGAAAACTGAAAATACTATCTCCAAATTTGTGATGGTGTATTACTTGAGATGGCTAAGAATATACTCACTGAAAGGGAAGGAAAGAAAGAAAGGTACAATATTTATTGCAATTTCATGCTAGAGAACTGTGCTGTCTGATTTATCATTTCTTCTAGCTGCCATATAAATCTTTTTTCTTCCACATCAATGGCAACTTTCAGCCTTGATTCTACAAAGGCAAATGCAAATATCATTTGCTTTCTTGCAGTCAGTGGGACTCCCCATAATGACCAATATTATGCTTGTGCTTGCATGTCTGAGCAAGTAGGCGCTTGCATTCTATCGAGGTTTTTATTTTCTACTCCAGATAAGAAGATACATTCCTCACAATACCTACAATTCACAGCAATGAAAAGACATAACTGTGGGGTGTTCATTGTCTCCTATAGCGGTGGCTACTGCAGTGCTGTGAAAGTACAAAATAGGCAAATATCCTGTTGGAGGAACATTGGCATAAAATCTGAGACTTTTGTTTACAGGTTGTTTTTTTTTTTTTTTTTTTTTTAAATTTCCGTTGTGTTCCCATTGTTTAAGTTCTGGTTTCTTGGTAGGCATCTATTAAAATTCCTGTATTTTTAATTATTTCTATAATCAAAACCTGAAAACTCATAAAAAATAGGAAAATTGTTGAGGAAATACTTCTCCTATAGTTGCCTTACCACCTTCATTTTTTTTTCTTTATGGGCATTGATTTTAAATGCTTTTTTCTTCACAGGCTTGGCAATTTAAATTCTTTTGAATCATCCTTAATGTTCTTGATGCATTTTTAAAAGTTACTTCTTATATTTGCTGCTATTGCCTTTTGTAATTATAATTTTTCTCTAAAAAGTATATTATATAGTCTGACATACTTTCTCCATTTTATTCACATTGGATGAAACACTGAGAGCCTGCTTTTATTGTCTCATATCCCAAGCACATTAAGACCTGGATCCCTAACTGAATTCTAAACATCTAATCTACTGCAAAAGTTGCTGTCTCTCATGGCTTTATATGGAGTCTCAGGATACTTGGATAATGTCAATAAAGCTTTCCTTCCTGGAGTAGGATTATTATTCTCTTTCTGGAAAAAAGTGTAAAATTGGGACCATGAAAACACCAGAATTCACAAGTCAAAGGAAAAAATTCACCAGCATTTTAACTCATAAATTTTAAGCCAGACTGTCTAAAGGCTCAGCATTTATCAAAGAGACAGTGGTGCTGCCACTGCATCTCTTTGTGCTATCTCCTTGTCCGTAACATTGCCAGAATTCTTTGTGTGCCCTCTGTTGTGCAAGGCGGGAGTACTTGCATCTAAGGAGAACTGTGTCCAGTTGACATAGGTAGTGGGGATTTATATATATTCAGACTTTGAGTTAATAGAAATTCTATGTTAATATATATAGTTTCTTGTATTATGGTTCTATATGTAATCACAACCATACTTATTACACTGATTTTGCCATAAGTTTTCAAATATGCATAATTTTGTGCAGAATTTACCAATAGAACCTGAACAACTCAGGGGTATCTGATGCCAGAATTAAGCATAATGTGCCACCTTATAAATCCAAAAGTTTAAATTCTATGTAGCCCACAGAACATAATACTCTCCAAAATAAGCTTTCTGTGTCTATTGTCTTTGGCTCAGCACCTTCTAGAAAAATTTTCCTTATCACTTTTCTTATAGAGAAAGCCAATGACATTCTGTCTCTAGCCCATCTTTTTTCTTCTTTTCCTTATTCTTCCTACTGCTGTACTTACTGCTTCACTCCTATTTTTCAAATAATGCTGCAGTAAGAATGAGGCATTGGCCAAGGACAACTACTGCCTAATATTGCAAGAGCAAATAAGAAAAACAAAGGCAGAGAAGAATTTTTCCAATTTGTTTCCTAGCAGTGACACAAATCTTTAATAATGTTTTCATTGATTACACTCTCTTGCTCAGCATTTACGCTAACAGAAAAATTATTACAGTCTATAATGTGCAGGACTCAAACACTGATGAATGATTTACTGTGCCTATCAGCTGCTTAATTAGAATCAATTATTCATAGACTTCCCTGATGAAAGACCTCATTATTACAATAATCATATAATGTAGGTTGTCAGTGTTTTCTGAAATACCTTGCCTAATGGGATTATGGAAATTGCTTGTGATTTTAGTCTAGCAAAAACAAAGATTAGAAAGAAGCCCTGAAAGGTGATCAGACAGAATTTTCTCATTGCTCTACATAAAGGCTATCCAGCAGATTGCACAGCCCAGTGCTTGGCTCAGACCAGCCCCTCCATAGGAGCACAGGGTGAGGACATGCCGTTGCCCGAGTAGGCTGAGAGACGCAGCATGTTCCGAGCTAGGCTGTGGCAGGACCTCAGCAAGCATGATGCAGGACAAATCTGAGGAGGATGGGAGCAGGTAAGTGGCAGGTCTGTCTGCAGGCAGACTTCTGCAGACTTCTGTGGTGCTGGGCTGAAACTCTTCAAGAAGCTAGTGCTTCCCTAGAGAATGTCAGCTATTGCTAACTGGCATTAACTAATGCTAGCAGATGTTAGCTTGTGGGAGGCAGGAGGAGGAGACGAAGGGTAGCAGAAGAGCCAAGGCTGTCTCATGGAGCGTGAGTCCTCAGGGTGAAAGCCATGAAAATTCCTGGCACTGCACACTTTCCTTGCATATCCAGATGAGAGGTTGTCTTTGCTAGAACACCTTTGCCTTAATCATCCCTGAACATTTTCCCTTTTTGAGGTGTTCCTTAGAGTTTCCACTTAACTTTAAAGAGCACCCACTTGTTTTAGGGTTGACCTCCTTCTATTTCAGATGAGAAGAAGTGGCAGAAACATGGTAGGACAAAATTAAGCTTGCTGGAGAGGAGTATTTTCTCTTCCATGTGCTGCCTTTGTCATCAACTACATCGTAGCATGGCAGCAGCCCCTGAGGAGAGGTCATTGATTATAAAATGAAATGCATGGCATAGAGAAAACCAGGTTGTTACAGCTACAGGGGCTGCATATATTGTAGGAATTCCAGGGCCGTTAGTTTTAATTAGGTAATTTATTAAAATGATATTGTTCACATAACATATTCAAGACTTTATGCTCTGATTACTGGGAGGACAGTGAATTAGCAAAGGCTGAGTAAATGAGGCTTGAGGGCTCTCACTTTGGCAGTGTACTTAAACCCAAACTGGAGAGAAAATGACCTGTTTACAACTAGAAATGAAATTATTGATATGTCACTGCTTTCTTGCTCATGGTGTAAGCTGTAGTTCCTTATGTTTACTTTGTGACTAACAAAAAACTTTCAGAATTTTTCTTCTGCATCTTTTAGATGGCATTTCCCAGTGGCACTAGCTATGGTACCCAATGTGTCAAAGGAGAAAGAAACAAAAATGTGGCACTTTGGGACATGGTTTAGGAGGCATGGTGGTGTTGGGTTCATGGTTGGACTTGATGATCTTAGACGTCTTTTCCAACCGTAATGATTCTATGATTCTATACGATTAGTTTGTTAGACAGTGTTTTATCTAGACCAGAAAGAGAGAATGAAGCAGGCTGGGAATGCAGCATCTTCTTGCAAAAGTGAATTTCTGCCATGAAACATAAAGTCTAACTCCTTATTTTATCTTGATGGGTTTTGGGCAGCAGTGTCTTTGGTGGGAGATTTCCCAACAAAATTGGATCTGAGCTTTCAGATATTCTAGATCTATTTTTAAGCTGCCTGGAAAGACATCTGAGCCAGGGCAACCAGCATCTACCCATCTATTATTGAAAATGGGGCTAAGTTTACCTAACCAATGCTGTGGATTAACTAGAGTCATGGAGGAAGACCTCAACCTGTCTAAGCAGTAAATGATGTGAACTACTTTCTGTATTGCGATTGATGATGGCTGTCAAGTCAAGCTGCTGAAGTATCTCACTTAGGCTTTTTAGTAGGGGTGAGATCCATTGAATTGTTCAGGCTGGGTCTCACCTGGAACATACTGGTAGTGTTTGGCATATACCCAGAAATGACTAGTAAGGACAACGCCCCAGCTGACTGCTCTAGTGATCGCTAGATCACTGGCTATTAGCTTGGTGCTACTGAGATTGTGAAGGTAAGAGTTACCTCTCACATGAAAATGCAAGTTGCAGAAATGTGGGGAAGAGGGAAGAAAAGGAGAGGGTTGGGAAAGAAGGGGAAGGAAAGGGAAACGGAGCAATCCCCTTCCCTCCTTCTGCAAAGAACATGGGATACTTTGTGCAGTTAATATTGCCCATCTGACAAAAAAAACTTAAACAATTTTGAACTTTCTGTGAAGTTAGTCTAAAATAGCAGTGCTTAGAATAGCACACCATTATTAATTCTGAAATTGTTCCAAAGCCCCCCTTTTCCTCCCAGTCCGCACATTACATAGACACCGTTATTTTTATGCTTAGCTCCCAGTATGTCTGAAAATGAACAACGAAGTATGCTCATAGATTGGAATCAGGAAAAAAATACATACATTGTTGATCTCTGCTTCAGTTACACAGTCTGTAGCATGTATGGGGAAACCTGTTCCTCAGCTCTGGGCTGAAACTGGTTCAACTGAAGGTAATAGTAGCCCTTTAGCTTTTTCAGTATTTGAAAATACAGAAATCAATTTAACAAATTTCTATTGACTTGCTTGCATGAAATTATTGCACTATCGTCCACTTTTCACAGAAGCAGATGTAAAGCTATAGATTTTTGTCTGAGCCTGTCAAATAATCTTGGTCACCTCGTAAATGACAAAAAATTGTTTTTACCCAAGAGTTCTTGCCGTGATGTTGCTGTGTGTCCTGCTGACACAGAGCTGGTGGCAGTGAGGAGCTGCTGTCCTCAGAAAACACGCCAACCTTGTAGTGCCACCCTGTCCGTTCTGGTCAGGGGAAGGTGGGAGTGATGGAGCGGCCGCTTCTGCGTGCTTATTTACTGGGATGCGCACCCTCGTGTGGCAGACTGCCGGTACTGCACCGACACGGGCAAGGGGGGACTCTCACGCTTCAGGAGACCTTTGCCACTTCCGTGCCAAAATTCAACATAAAGAGGTGATGTGATAGATGTGTAAAGGGGAGGTCAGCTACCACAGACGGGGAGGAAACTGCTCTCCTGTTTCTTTCCATGAGCTTGAATGGGGATGAGTTCAGCATGTAATTAGGCCTCATGGGTTTTTGTTTTTCCTCAGATATTTGGGAATGATCATGCGGGACAGTACTAATAACGAGTCAAAACAACTCTTAGCTTCCTACGGGAAAAAGTATTCTCACTTCTGCGGGTGACTCAAATTAATTTCACTTACCATATGAGTCAAATATGAATCATGATGGATAGAAGCATAGTTCCTGATTGTCTTGTGATTATTTGCTCTTTCTGAAAGTCGTGTGTATATGTTTGGCTAAATTTTTTTTGTGGCATATCAATATATTTTAACTTGTCATTATATTTTTGAACTACAAATATTTTTATTTACTGTATATGGTAGTATCTGCAGTATCTTTGTTCTACAACTGTTCATAACACCATTTATACTGCTTTAAAAGCGTGCTAGGTCTATCGTGAGAGATCGAGGCAGTTTAGGGCTAAGCTAACATGAAACCGGGCATTGTAATAATAAGGTTATAAGACATTGCAGTCGTTGCTTTGTATACAAGTGTATTTTTTTGCACTGGATTTTGTAATGTACATTCCTTCATAGGGAGCTGGGAAAACAATGCAGTCATATCTACGTTGGGAAAAAAAGGTGGGTCAAAACTAACATGATTGACAGGCCTGGGAAGAGGATAAGAGAAGTGTAAACATGATGGTTTGTGCTGGTGTTTTACAAAATGAAAATAGTTGTCACTAAGGAGAGATTTGTCTTGGCATTCTTAATGCATGGCAATGGCACTCTTATTTAACTCATACTAAATAATGTTCTTAATTCAGTTTGCCATTATTAAGGAATATGAGTTTTACAGACAAATATTGGATTTTAAATCTCTCTGACTATATTAAATTCAGGCTTAACAAAAGCACAGTATTTATAAATTTTGTACTGTTCCAGGACTGGATGATCACACTGCTATTTTTCCACAGTGTGACAGTGCAATGGTAGTAATCACAGGCTGGGAATGGGGTGACTACGTATTTTTATGAAATCATTGGTCCATCTTCACTGACTGGGGGCATGTGATCTTTTCTTTGAACATCCTCTATGTATCACAGGCCATTATATTTCTTCCATTGGCTTTCGTACCGAGCCCAGTCCCTTGGGTGTTCCTGAAAGGTATCTAACTTGATTTTAGGACATCAATGTGCATTTGGCTTCAGTTTCTCATATTCCGTGGTGTCTGAATGGAGTTGCACACAAAATCAGCACAGTATTGTCACATCTAAATAATGTGATGCTGTGCCTGGTTAGAGATCCCTAGGCTAGTTTTGAGCAAGCTGGCACGTGTTCATGATATAGGGAGCCTTATGCTGAAGTACTAGCACAAATTCCAGCAGCAATTGAGGATGAGATGACACAGGGAGCAAATAACCCTTGTCTCTCAGCTGGGCTTGTTTGCAGTGTACTGCTGCAGCTGTACGACTTCCCACTGCTAGCTTGACAAACACTGGCTAGCATCTTGGCCAGTGCTGCAGCATGTCCACATTTTTCTGCTCTAGAGTATTTTCTCCAACCTTCTTTCACTCTTGCCTGCACTGCATGCAGGCATGCACCTGAACTTTATTAACATACTCTAACATGGGGTTCATCAGTACCAGATCAACTAGCCTGCATTCTTTTTCTAACAATCTAGATGAATTTTTGAATCTACTATTAGTCAGAGATATTTTCCAGGTTCACTACTTTTCTGATTAATTTGTTTTGGCTGTATAGTTTGCATTCATTGTGAAAACCTGCATTTCACCAAGCTGAACTGTGATTTTGAGGTTTGGCCTCCTCCCCTGTCCCCCGTTTGTTAGACATTTCTTAGTCTTTTTCGCATGCACTTTATTGATACTGTGTAATACTGATTTGTAGTCATATTTTGTCATATTGCAGTACATCACATACCTTACAGATCTGTGTGGATTATGTCCACTTAGATATTTTAAATCAACAAAATTTACGCTCCTAAAGAGTGCAGTTAGATTTGTTTGACAAAACTAATCTATTTCCCATAAAACCGTGTTGACTGACATCAGGAAGATCCCTGCAATTCTTAATCAATTAAATAATGTACCATCTTCTCCTTGATTTTATCCAGGACTGATGTCATGCAAAATTATGCTCTTTTTGAATCCTTTTGTTTTTCTGTTTTGCAAACACTTCCTACCAAGAAACCCATAACAGACAGTGCATTTGTATACTGCAGCTGGGCAGCTGAGAATGCATTAATTAGTATATTACAGCAGTGGCACTTATTATTTATTATGCCGCCATCAGAGAACACAATTAAGTTATTGTGGAGTTGCTATGGTTTCCAAAGGAGGTACAGTGCAGACTAATTACCTCAAGATGCCAGATGGTGCTGAATAATTCCTGAGCAAATGCCCCATCACCTCTGCCTCTCCTGCGTTTGTATAGTAAACAAAACATTGATAAAATGGAGGCTGAGAATGTAGTGATTTCCTTTATAAGTCTCCACAGGTTTCTGTTTGCCCTGAGCATATTTACATTCTTCAGACTTTATTGTTTAATTTTCTCCCATCTGTGCAAAGATCCTAATGAATGAACTGCAAACAAGCATGTAAGAAAACTCTGTTGCTGGATATCTTGACTGCAAATGTTTCATCTGCACTATACCAGCAATTTTTGTATTGTCTTTCATGGCTATCCCTAGGATATGTTGGATATAAAGATGCATGACCCTGTCCACAGGGCAAGTAAGCTGTAAAAGACACTAAGCACTGTCAACACCCAAGATTTCCCTCTAGCCTAGAAACTCACCACTTTGCAGATCATTGGGACATCCTACAGCGTGGCAACGTAGATGGACATCTGTTTGGACTTTAAGCCTGACCTATAGGATGCTCCACATAGCAGTGTACGTGCAATTGTTGGGATTTAAGCTTTAAGCAAAGTTTAAAGACAGTGAAGTTTGAGGCCACAGTCTTAGAGACAAGGCTTTCTTGTAGATCTATGCCTGATCTCATGGGTGCTTGCTTTCTTCTCCTTCACTGGTCAGTAGGGTTAATTTGGTGTAAGTGAAATCTTCATTGTACAGCCTGAGAGGCAAATAAATAGATGAACTCAAGGTCTGCACATGTAGTAAGTAAGTAACAAATTATAAATTTACCATCAGGGGATACAAAAAAATATAAGGCCACAAAGAAAAGTCCTAGGGATAGTACGTCACAGAGATGTGTGCTGTTGTCCAAAGATTCTGGCTATCCTGACTGTCAGTCCACAACCACATAACCTGCAGCATCAGGTCAATACAACAAGTAGGTCAGGCTTTGGGCAAGGGATTTTGTGCCCCACTTGTATCATACTACTAGTGTCATAGGATTGCTGACACACTGCCCTAAGAAACAGCCTTTTAATTTAGTATATTCCCCATTCAGAGTTTAAATTCAGGTTTGCAGTGTGGTTGGTCTAGGAAAACAGCTGTGAAAAAACAGAACAGCAAATATTTCCCCTCTAAATTCAGAGCTTGCCTATACAGAGCTTGCTTAGGCTTTTCCAGGTATTTGGGGTTATCAGATTGATATCTCGCTTCTACACAACTTCATGAGCCTTGCTTATCTCTGAGCTGGTCCAAGCTGGTGAGGTTCCAGTTCTTGTTAGCTTCTCTGTGGGGTTTCAGTATTTCCTGTTATGGGGACTGTCATGAGCACAGCTAACAGAAGCAGCCACAGACACAGAAGTTTGTGTATCAGTCTCTGGGTTCTGCTTCTGGAGCTTCTGGACCTTCTGGGGACAAGGTCCAGGATCACTGGCAAATTCCTGGGAAACCTCTGGGAAACTTAAGGGTGCCTGCTACTGCCAGGTAAGGATGAGGTAAGGGGAGATACAAGGCTGAGATCCCAAGTAAGCTCTAGCACCTTCTAAGAAGTGTGATCAGCTACCCTTGACCCAGAGTGACTGAAGCCTTTGTTGCAGCTGTCACCAGTTAGGGAGGATCAAGCACCCTTTTAGCTGGTGCTCGGGACAGGCCTATATAAGGGCTAGGTGCGTGGTTATGGTGGTGGTATGTGATATAGCAGTTTCCTCCCTGAGGTGTTTGGGCAGCTGTCTCTGCTTGGGTGGAGGCTTTGGCACAGATTGAGCTTCAGGTGGCAGATGCAGTCCTGCAATTCCCAGGCTGCAGGAGGGCTTGGGGCCTTGCTCTGATGTCAGGAGAGATGGCATTCTGTCCTGCAGGAGCAGTGCAGCCTTGGAGGAGCTGTGCCTCCAAGTGGAAGAAGGAAGAGAGCAGGCTGTGCAGCACTGGAGAAGATGGGATCCTCTCTAAGATACAGAGCTTGAATAGCCCTAGACCCTAATGGCAGTAGAGAAGCAGGCAGTGTCCATGCCTAGTCTTAAGGTAAGTGCAACCTCTGGTGAAGGGGAAGGATGGAAGCTGGTGACTTTTAGTACCAAAAGGAAAGATGTAAGCCCATCTAAGGGCTTACAAGTACAAAACATAGGTGAAGAGGAGCTGGATGTGCCTTCAAGCAAAGGATCTGGTCCATAAGGAAGAGTTTTGTTAGAGGAAAGGAGGTACAAGAATGGCAAAAAGGTGGCTCTGGAAAGCGAGTAAACTGGGAATGATGTATAAAAGCAGGTAAGGAACACAGGAGGGGGTAAATCCTCTGATGCTAGGAGCACAGATGTCTATAAACACCAATGAAGCTGACATGTAGACTGTGATGCTGGCCCATCTTCTGGGGTGCTGGAGGGAGCTCTCTTAGACAACACACTGAACTTTCCATCAGATCTATGTCTGAAAGACTTGCTGCGGGACACAGTAAAGGCAGATGGACTTGCAGCAAATACTAAGTGGTGGTGGGAGGAAAGGGAGATAGAGCTGTAATTCAATAGTAGTTGTGTGTGTTTCACAATACTTGAGTGATAATAGCTTTATAATTTTATGCAATAATTATGCAAAATGATCTAACCAAATCAGTAGTAATGATATGCTTATTAGTTATATTATTAGGCAATTTCTTTCTTAGTAGTGTATTGCTTAATTATTAAATGCTTAATCACTGTAGTCTCTTACATCAGTAATATTTCAAGCCTGCAGGTTAGAGGGTGTGAGACCCACGGAGCAACAATGCCCAAAGGACAACATACTTAAACCAGCAAAGATGTAAATGTCACTCTTATTTTGCAGTGCTGGACCATAAATACAAAAATGGCTGTCTGCCTTCTCAGATTGTTTTGAATATTTAAACAAGAAATTGGTTTAATTAAAGGGAATTGCAGTCGTTGCCTCAGTTTGAGCTCCATTTGAAAAGATCTTTAATTTCTTATTCCTACATAAATTCTTGTTCTTTCTTGATTCCAGCAAAGGAAATAATAATTGACATGCCCAGATCAAATTAAATACTACACTTCTTCCTTTAAAGTACTAGCTTCTTGTCAACCTGAGAAAGTAATCTGTCTTCGGTGTTTCTAAGTTGGAAAAGAAAGCACTGTTAAAGCATTAGCCAGTTCACTTTAAGAATGTATATGTTTCCTGAGATAACACATTCAGCTGTACAGTTAGTTTGAGAATAGTATATAATTCTGGTATAATAAAATTATTTCATTACAGGAGCTAGAGGTATGAAATCACTTCTTGTGTGACACCATCTATTGATCATGAAACAGCAGACTGCATAGTTTGATAATTTGTTGGGAAATGACTTGGCTGCAATCTATGTTGTTCCAGTCAGAGGAACTATGTATTTCTTGTATATAGCTAATAAACCGGAACTTTACTGAACACAAATACTTATATGGCTGAAAGTTTACAAGCTAGGCATTCTAAATAACTTCATTTTACTGCAAAAAGTAGTGTAGAGATTCAACTCCTTCAAGGAAAAATCCAAGGATGTCAGGCATAGAAGGTAGGCGAAGTGGTGAGGCTGATTAGTGGGGGAAGCAGACCAAGCAGGGGATCAGGGCAATGGAGACAATCAAAACCAGGACTGCAGAAACTTTGCTCAATGTACAAATGTTTCTGCTCTGGCTACTCTATTTGCTGTGAAATTTTGAATTTGATTAAAATCAATTTTCTGAAAGCCTTTTAACAAAATATTTGTCCCTAATGAAATCATACATATGAAACTAAGGAAATTATTGTACAAATTAATCTTTCTCACTCTGCTTTATTTTCTAGTTAATGGTGTCTGAAAGTTAGAGAAAAATGTTGGAAGAAGTTTAGATGGAGAAAGGGAGGTGCAAGGACAGCAAATATGACACTGAAGCAGGAGCACTAACATACCTACAAATAGATTAAGTTGAACAATGTGATGAAGTTGTGATATACGCATGAAATACATCAATGTGCATTTTTTTAAAAAACCATCACCAGCATTTTTAACTTACTCTGAGGTAAAGTGAGACTCTTCTGACTCCAGTTGATGACACCAAGTTCAATTATTGTGCACCCAAGAAACCTACCAGCTCCTGAAATCAGTCACCTCATGTATGCTGGCTAACGCAGCCTTATGAAATAAGGGTTACAGCTATGTGCCAACATGGAGGCAACAATTTTTCCTTTTCTTCCAAAAAGGAAAACAAGACACATTCAGGCATTTCATTCCAGTGAGTGTGCATGTGTGTACATTGACTCCAGCTGTAGTCATGGACAACCAAAACTTGGACTTAAACTTCATGTTTTTTCCAATCAAGTGTTTATCAGTATAAAGCAGTAATTTTACAGTACATGTGTATTTTCAGTAATACAATAACTGTATTTTTGTAAGCTGTATCATTGCACTATATGCCTATTTTTATACCAAAATCAACGCTTTTTCAGACCTAGGAACTATTACATGATAACTAATGTCCTAAGTAATAGAAATATATGTAATAAAAGGTATATCAATTTCTCATTTTTCTTCAGCTAGAGTGTTTGCTTAAACTATTCTTTGTGTAGTTGTGGGCATCATTTACATGAAAAGGGATATCCTTGGTTCTCAGAAAAATAACAAATCTGTCTTACATGGACAAATAATGGTAATACAGAGCTCATAAAAACACAAAAAAGAATTCTGTGAGAGTTTCTTCATTTTTCTCCAAATACAGCAAATGTCTTCTAAAAAGCAATATCTTATGTTACCTCTAAGCAAATACAGTGTTAAAGCTGTGGTTGAGTTTTTTCAAAGCCAAAACCACCTGCCCTTAATGTTCTTGACAAACTTTATCCTGTTTGCTCATATAAATGGTAACTCTGTTCCCTGCTGGGCATGCTGTGTTGCCCTCTACTATCAAGTTGCCTGAGGAAGAGGGGGAGAAAAAGCCCCCACTTTATAACTTGTCCCTCCTGTCTCAGTGTGGCTTGACCCTTGTGGTTTACTGCACGCTTCCAATATTTTTAAAGGCAAGAAGGACTGAAGCAGCAAAAAACAGTTTACAGGTGATCTGGAGTTCAGGATTTTTTTTTAATCAGGAAAGACTGGGAAAGCCGTTTGAGCACTAACAGTGGGCCAGTTCAGGTCAGTGCCATACATTACCACACTTGCTGTATAGTCTGTCTTTGAGTTGCCTAGAATGTCCAGCTCCTATTATGAGACTTAAGCCTGTCCAGTAGGAGTGAAGTGCCTATTACTGAGAGTCTGGGTAATGGCATAACATATATAGTTATTTTGAAAATCAGAGTGCTTCTGCCATTACCTGCTGGCATCCATATTGTGCTTACACCAACCTTCACAAATCTCATCTGCGCTTGTAGCAGGCAACGTCAGCATCCCTTGGAGAAAGCTCTAAATTGACCTGGTCTGTAAGGAAATACCAAAATGCTATCACTAACATGCCAGGGAGGACAATTAAGGCCATATGAACTATAGATGGTGCTGTATCCAGCATCTGTAAAGAAGTTTGCCCCTGAGGTCACTCCAAATCGCAATTCCTCCCACAGCAAAGGGTGATGACTTGCTTCCCAGCTGTTCCCAGGTTAAGCGATGCAGATTACTGATGAACACTTTTGCACGTTATTGTGAAGATATTTGACAAAAAGGTTAGGTGCTTACATGCTGTGGTAATAGCGACCCAGTAAGAATTGCCAGTAGAAACCCATGTAAGTATCTGGCTGATGGATTAGCAGACACCGGGTTTTGGTGTCTCTTCTTGCTGAAGAGAGTAACTTTTGATGTGTGACTTAATGACTAAATCTTCTATTACCTTATAGCTTTCACAGTAGACTGTCCTGAGGATGTTCAAGAGAGATGCAAGGTACTGTATGCATCTTGTTCCACCTCACCCTGAGAGACTAGATGTAGCAATCCTTGCAATTTTGCTGTGAGTGTCACAATAACTGGTGATCTTTAGCATAAGAGTGAAAAAAGTGGAGCTATTCAAAATCTGACTGGACAGCATCCCGGGCAAACGCACAACTACTGAAATAAAAGGATTGCATGAAAATCTCAGCTTCCACGAAAAATGAGGTTGCTTTCCATGTTGTTGCAGGGAAAGGTTTGAAAATATCAAAGGGCTGCAGTAAGAGGGTGAAGATCAAAGAGAAAAGAAATATACACATTTTGAAATAGTATGATATTTACCCAGTCTGAAGATTTTAGGGGACCTGACTCATGATTTCTTTAACATTTTGGAAATATCATTGGTGACTAAGATTCATTTGGGTCATTTGCTGGGACATCCTTAAACAATCTGATATCTGTGCTAAACCACCAAAATGCTTCACTTTTTTAAAAAAGGAATCTTCACCTGCCCAGTTGATTTAGCTTTCATCTGTGTTTTCGTTGCTGAAAGTAAACAAAGCCTCCTGCAAAAAAGATGAGAATCTGCCTCAGAAAATGTAAGATGCAGAAAAATTAGTGAGGGAAGCCTCACAAATAATTTGGCCTGCAAGAGAAATGCCAGTAGAATGGCAGAAGAGAGATTTTGAGTCCAATAAATGCAAGTCTTTGGAGACCACAGTAAAATGGGATTCTAGTGACTGTGCATGTCTATGAAAATTCACTGCAGTATCAGACATCCCAGGTGCCTGTTTTATCAGGAATCGTTATGCTGCTCAGTGTTCCAGGAACAGTTCTGGACAATGAAATAGCTTTTGCATTCAAAGAGGTGACATTTAGTCACCAGGCATTTAGCTGCTGGGCATAAAGGCCACCGCTTGTGAAAGGGGTTTATCTGAAAAATGAGAGTGCATGAGTGTGTTATTAACCAGAGACTAAGGATAAGATTTTAAATTAAATATACTGCAGCTCAGTCAATATCTTGGGCTCAGCATCATTGATGGCAGGGCGATGGGGAGGTCTGAGTTCCTGCTGAGCTTATTTAGAGTCAGGACTGCCACTGAACCCCTACAAAAATTTCATTTGAAATCTTGTGTTTGTGAATACATGTTTCTAATGTAACAATCTAATAAAACAAGAGTGTGCATTTGAATTTGCCTCTGATGAGTATACACCACAGAGTAAACAGTCATTTATATATGAGTGTTCAGCTGAAGGCTGCATCTTTTGGGAACTGATGTAATTCAACTGTCTCCTGAGCTCCAGGGAGCAAAGGAATAAGAAATAGTAATCAAACACTTAAAGTAAAATTAATCAAACTAAAACCAAATCGGTACAAAATAAAAAGCCCTTCCAAAAGGTGTTCTGACCTGAAAACCATTTTATAAATGAAGGACTCTTGCATTCATAGGAAGAATCTTGCAACTAAAAGGTGGAACTAGCATGTGGTCAGTTACGGGGCTCGGTGCACTGCAGAGCTCTGACAGGCAGGCTCAGGACACAGCCCTCAGACGTGCCTGCTG